>NC_134105.1:30645909-30948939 GCF_040939455.1 Microcebus murinus | reverse complement strand
AAACAAAATCACCTATATCTCACTCTAGCATTTTTATGGGTTAATTTTTATATTTACCTCTTTGCTCCAATTCGGATTTCTTTTGATTTAAGGAGTCAGAATGAGAATCTAATTGGGGGGGGGGGATGGTTAAAATATTTTGAAGGATTTTTCTTTTTTTACTTAGTTGGTTTCTATTTTCTAAATTTTCTGCAATGAACATGTGTTGCTTTTGTAATTAGGAAAAAGTACTAAAAAACAATAAAAATGATTCCCTATTATGCAGATGGAATCAAAATAAGAGTGGCAAAATAGCAGGAAGGAAGTAATAATGACAGCTTAGTTTATCTTCTAACAATCTTCTTGTTGTATTAAAGATATAAACAAACCATTTATTAACTCATTCTTGATTATTTCAATGTATTTCAAATAGTCAGACCTCAGATAAGGGTTTACAATCTGATTTTCAACAATTGGCTTTGGCATCCAACACTAATATACATGCTTGATTTTACATTTGGCGGAACTAAGCCGTATATGAACTATTTATTCTCAGGATGTTAAATATCTGTTGTATGGTTTATTAATGTCCATTATAAGATAGAAGGCAGAGGCCTGTCTGAAATACTCAGTATTCTTGAATAATATATAAAAGTTAGCAAAAATTATGAAGGCATGAGAGTATATACTTTGCTTAATTCCACCTCCCTTCCCCCCATTTAATAACATGTGCCAAATACCCAAGGTCAAAGGTGTAAGGAAATAGTGATTGTCAGTTTAACTGGGCAAAATTTAGTGTCCAGTCTCCTGAATGTTAGTACAATGGTATGAAAAAATCATTTCATACAATATTTAATTTAGAAAAAAATTAAGACAATAAAAACTTTTTTCTTTGACATGAAATGTGAGCAGGCTGAACTTCTTATGTTTGTTTTATAATATATTGGCTTTCCTTTGAAATATTAATCTATATTTACCCTCTTGCTAATCCTTCTTTTCAATAGACAGGCTTTTAACACTCTAAGGGGTGTTTTGTTCGTTCTTGTTAAGCCAGGGTACCTCAGGATATTTTACAAACACATCCATTAAATTGCTGACTTCTCGAAGTTTGAGAATTCACTAAACTGATATAACAGGTAGTTCAATTTAGCAGTTGTATGGAAAGCAATCGTTTAGCACAGTTGGATATTTAACGCTGCAGTTTAACCATAAAAAATACAATTTATGCTAATATGTTCTATTCAGGCCTGTTTCCAACAAAGCCTACAATTTAGCCACTTCGAGTTCTCACAACTGCTGTTTACTAATAATGCTTGATTTCAACAGAAAAAAACATTCCTTCAATTCAAACAGCATGGGAAACTCCTATTTTGAGGGAAGTTAATCATTTGGTGATTCTTTAATCCTTATGCTACAAGTTGGATGTAATTTTCACATCTCCTCTGTTTTCTTTCTTCATGGTGTAGTATGTTTTGGATCCTTAGAGAATTAAAGCAAGTTCAGAATATTTGCATTTTATGCAAAAGATGCATTCCTAAAAAATACACATAATTCAAAACTTCACAATTCCAGTCTAATTTTCACTTAGGAATAAATATAAAGTAGGATTTGTTTGACTTCAACAGTGCATAAAGAGAGGATTTATTAATCTTCTTATATGACACTGTTCAAAATTTGCATAAAATGCAACTGCACTGTGTATCCTTTGCCTCCTCTCATGTGTCTGTGGAATCATTAGACTGTCCGTCTCTTTTCCTGTTCGTGCAGCTGAGTCAAGAATGGGAGTGGCGCTCCTCCCCAGTTGGCCAGTGTGCAGCAGCTACAGCAGGAAGAGTGGCATGGCAGTATTAAACCAGGGCCACAAATTCATTGGCACTCCTTCCATTGAGGGGTTGGGTTTACAGCCCCTACTGTGGAATCTGGGCTGACTGTGATTGCTTTGACCAATACTGTGGAAGTGGCGCTATGTGATTTCCAAGGTATAGACATGAGAATAGTGTCCCCTCCCCCTCCATGGATGTTCACATCCTCATCTGCAGAACCTGTGAATGTGTTACCTTACATGCAAGGCAGAGGAGACTTGGCAGATGTGATTGAGTTAAGGATTTTGAAATTGGAAGATTATCCTGGGTTATATGGGTGGGCTCGTTGTAATCGCAAGAGTCCTTATAAAGAGGGAGACAGGAGTGTCAGAGCCAGAGAGAGATTTGAAGATGCTGTGCTGCTGGCTTCGAAGATGGTAGAAGGGGCATCAGGCCAAGGCATGCAGGTGGCCTCAAAGCCGGAAAAGACAAGGGAACAAATTCTCCCCTCAAGTCTCCAAAAAGAAGAGAGCTCTGCCCACACCTTGATTTTAGCCCAGTGAAACCCATTTGGGACATTTGACCTCCAAAACTGTAAGATAATAAATTTGTATTGCTTTAAAGCATTGAGTTTATGGTAATTTGTTGTAGCAGCAATGGGAAATTAACACACAAGGCGAGGTCAGGAAAGGCCTGGTTCTCTTGGAATGTTCATTCCCTGGATCTTCCCTTTTAGGACATGGCCCCTTGGAATCCAGCTGCCCTGCTATGAGAAACCTAAGCCATATGTGGATTTCTGGTCACCTATTCAAAGGAGCCTAGCCTTTGAGCCATCCAGTCTAGGTGTCAGATGTTTAAGTTAAGAATCTCCGTATGGGCTGGGTGTGGTGGCTCATGCCTGTAATCCTAGGATCACTTGAGGTCAGGAGTTCTAGACCAGCCCGAGCAAGAGGGAGACCCTGTCTCTACTAAAGATGGAGAAATTAGCCAGGCATCATGGTGGCACCTGTAGTCCCAGCTACTCGGGAGGCTGAGGCAGAAGGATTGCTTGAAACCAGAAGTTTGAGGTTGCTGTGAGCTAGGCTGATGCCATGGCACTTTAGCCTGGGCAACAGAGTGAGACTCTGTCTTAAAAAAAACACAAAAGAATCTCTATATGATTTCAGCCTATAGCTGTTCGAGTTACCACCAGCTCCTTGAGTCTTCCAAGCTGAGGCCCCAGACATAGTGGCACAGAGACAAATTATCTATGATATACTCTGCCAAAATTCCTGACCCACAAAATCCATGAGCTTAATAAAATGAAGTTATTTGTTGAGGCAAAGGAGGAGGTGAGGATCTGTGAACCAAGGCAGGGCATCCCATGTATTGCCCAGAGGCAAGTGTGGCCTCTGGTCCTAGGTTAATGTTGCAAGCTGATTTGGACTGTCGCTGTGCTGGGGCGGAAGTAAAAAGAGATGACCCAAGAAATCGGAATCCACAGGTGGCTTGATGTGGACCTTGTGTCCTTGGAGATTCCAAATTGATATAAGACCTTTTGTTGAGACCCTAGGCCTTGGGGCACTTGACCAAAGCTCCATCAGTTCAATCCTAGCAGCGAGCAACAGATATCATGGATACCAGTGGCTGAAAATATAAAGGTGTTTTCGTTTATGTACGAGAAGCCTAGCGGAAGAGGAAGCCAAGAGCAGGTGGGTTTAGTGGCTGAACAAGATCCTGCTACTCTGCCATACTTTGTGTGTTGGTTTGTGCCAAGGCTTGTCTCTTCATGGTGATAACCCCAAAAGGAGATGGTTGGTGAGAAACATGCAGCCACTTTAAAGTTAGGACCACTCACCTCAAGTGGACTCTCAGCACTATCTGACATTCCTGCGATATTTACTAGTCTGTGTACTCTCATTCAGTTATTTGCTTGGCCAGTATTGATTGTGCTCCTGTATATTCCAGGTGATTAACTCTCATTTTCTTCTCCTTCTACACATTTTCAACATGTCCTTTCTTGCCTCACTCTGAAATGATGGCCTTGCTTCCTATTTTCCAAGAACTTAGAAGCAATCAGAAGAGAGCCTCCTCATGTGCCCAACACCACATCTTACAGACATCGACATACATGTATGTGTCTTCTGCCTGTGGCTGTGGATGAGCTGGCTGTGTTCTCTGAGGTCAGATCCTCGATCTGTGTGCTAGATCCATCCTGGTCCTCTTGCTTGCAGGAAAACTGTGTTCCAGAAATTGTGTCCTTTCCCTCCTGCATCATCAGTTTTTCCTTTTCTGCTGGATTATTCTTTTCAACATACAAACATGTTCAAAGAAAGACTGTAGACAAATTTAGTAGAGTTTAATTCAGTAAAGAATGATTTGTGAATTAAGCAGTTCCCAGAGCTAGAAAAGATTCAGAGCCACTCCAGAGCTGCCACGTGGTCAGATGACATTTATTTACAGAAAATGGAAGGAAGAGACAGAAAATCTGGATTGGTTACAATGGGGGAGGGATTGCTTTAGTTGAACCTGTTTTGAACAGTTGGCCGGTGGTTGGTTGAGACTTGGCTGTTTGTTGTAAGAGTAGGTTACATCTGTCAGTATATCACGTTGGATTACAGTTTATTAGGTATGGAGAAACCTTTAGGCCAAACTTAAAATATGTAAGGAGGTGGCCTTAGGCCAAACTTAATTTAACATACGCTGTAATCTCTCCTATCTTCACCTCTCTTCTCCCTTCATTTAGCTACTACCATCCTTCCTTTTGCTCAAAGGATTTTGACAAAGCTGTTGGTGCCCTAATAAAAATATTTTGTATGATACATTATATATATAGCATTATATATATATATATATATATAGGTGTATATATGTGTATCTATACATCTGTATCAACTTTCTTTTGGTAAGTATTTGTATAATGTATCTTTTCCTACATTTTTACTTTCTGATTTCTATAATCTTATATTTTACATGGGTCTTTCATAAGGGACATGCAGCTAGATTTTGTTTTGTATTCATTTTGACAATCTGACTTTTAACTGGAATGTTTAGTGTATTCATATTTAATGTTATCGCTGATCTATTTAGGTTTAAATCTCTTATTTGCACTTCTTGTTCTGCCTGTTCTTTGTTTTCTATCCTTTCTTGCCTTTTTTTTTTTTTTGGTTATTTTATATAATTCCATTTTTTTCCTTTTCTTGGTTCTGAATTTATACACTCTATTTATATATTTTTAATGGTTACTCTGAAAGTTATAACCTGCATATCTCACTTATCAAAGTTTAACATTACTTAAAAATACCTTTGTTTTCCTACAGAGTGATACAATGATCTAGGGACACTTTAACTCCATTTACCTCTTGATCCTAAGTGATTGTTGTCATGCATTTTATTCCTGTCTTTTTTTTTTTTTTAAACTCATAAGACATTTTTACTGTTTTATCCAAATGTGTTTTATACTGTTTTTTACTGTTTTATACAAAAGTGTTAATTTGGATTTATCCACATCTTTGTTACTTTCTCTGCTCTTCTTCCTTCTTGTATCTTAGATCTTTCATCAGGGATCACTTCCTGAAGAATATCGTTTAGAATTTCTTTTAGTGAGTATCTGCTGGTAGCAAATTCAGTGTTTGTCTGAATGCCTTTATTTTGCTCCCATTTTAAAAAGATGTTTTCACTAGAGTATAATTCCAGATTGGTGGTTATTTTCTTTTAATACATTAACAATACCATTCTGTTGTCTTTAGCTTGTTGCTGCTGGGAAGACAACTACTACCCTTTGAAGGTAATCTTTTTTTTCTTGCTGTTTCTTTTTTTTTTTTGAGACAGAGTCTCACTGTGTTGCCCAGGCTAGAGTGCTGTGGTGTCAGCCCAACTCACAGCAACCTCAAACTTCTGGGCTCAAGCGATCCTTTTGTCTCAGCCTCCCAAGTAGCTGGGACTACAGGCATGTGCCACCATGCCCAGCAAATTTTTTCTATATATATTTTTAGTTGGCCAATTACTTTATTTCTATTTTTAGTAGAGATGGGTTCTCACTCTTGCTCAGGCTAGTTTCGAACTCCTGACCTTGAGCGATCCACCCTCTTCTTTTTCTGGGACTCTGAATAAAATGTATGGTGGACCTTGTCTCTCTGTATCTTTTTTTTTTTTTTTTTTTTTTTTTTGAGACAAGGTCTTGCTCTGTTTTCCTGGCTAGGGTGCAGTGGCATCACTATAGCTCACAGCAACCTCAAACTCCTGGGCTCAAGTGATCCTCCTACCTCAGTCTCCTAAGTAGCTTGGACTGTAGGTGTGCACCACCACGACTAGGTAGTTTTCCTGTTTTTGTAGAGATGGGGTCTCCCTATGTTGCTCAGGCTGATCTTGAACTCCTGGCCTCAGGCAATCCTCCTGCCTTGGCCTCCCAAAGTGCTGGGATTACACTGTGAGCCACTGTGCCCAGCCTCTCTCTGTATCTTAATCTCTCCTTTGTATTTTCGCTGTTATTATTCTCTCTTTGGAATATTTTAGGTAATTTCTTTGGACCCTTTTACCAATTCTCTCTAACAATGTCTAATTTCTTGTTAACCCCAGCTACTGATATTTTGTATTTATGTTAATTTCTGGAGCTTCCCTTTGATTATTTTTCAAATCATTGTTGTCATTTTCTGATTATTCTTTCCTGCAGATATTGTTAGACTAGTACTTTATTTGTTTGAACATAGTAATATAGTAAGCATGGTTGTTTTATAATTTGTGTTTCATAAATCCAGTATTGCTGGTCTTGTCTTATCTGTTTCTGCTGATGTTGTTTCTGCATATGATACATTGTTTCCTAAGGTGCTTGGATATTTTTTCTCTGTGAGTTTATCATTGTCTTTAAAAATTATTTGTATGAATTATTTAAGGCCTAATATGAAGGTGTTCTTCTCCAGAGAATATTTCTTTCTTCTGCTAGGTACCTAGGGTCACTCTTGGTCTAATATCATTTTAAAATAAATTTATGGCCTGCCTACCTGCCTGCCTGCCTGCCTGCCTGCCTGCCTTTCATTCCTTACACAGGTGAAATAAATTTGGACAGCAAATTCCTGCTATGGCTGCCTTATTCTTGTTCCCTAGAATCCTCCAGATTCATTCCTTAACTCTCTTCAGAACTCTGCTCAAATATCACCTTATTAATGAAGGCTTCCCTGCCCCTCTGTATAAAATATTATCCCTGTGTAACACAATCTTCCCATCCATATTATTTTGTTCATAGCATTTTTTACCATATAGAATGCTCTGTCATTATTTATTGATTTTAATTTTAATTTTTAATTGACAAATACAAATTGTATATTATTTATGGTATACAACATGATATTTGATATATGTATACAATGTGGAATAACTAAATCAAGCTAATTTACATATCCATTACCTCACATACTTACCATTTTTTGTGGTGACCATTTAAAATCTACTCTCTTAGCAATTTTAAAGTATATAATACATTGTTATTAACCATAACCACCATGTTGTACAATAGACATCTTGAATTTGTTTTTCCTAACTGAAATCTGTATCCTTTTACCAATATCTCCCCAATCCACCACCTACTGCCAGCCTATAGGAGGCACCATTTTATTCTCTGCTTCTAGGAGTTTGACTTTTTTAGATTCCACATAGAAGTGAGATCATGCGGTATTTGTCCTTCTGTGCCTGGCTTATTTCGCTTAGCATAATGTCCTCCAGGTTCATCCATGTTGTCACAAATGACAGGATTTCCTTCTTTTTAAAAGCTACATAGTATTCCATTGTGTATATATAACACATATTTTTAATCCATTCATTTGTTGATGAATACTTAGGTTCATTCCATACCTTGGTAATTATAAGTAATGCTGCAATGAACATGAAGATATCTCTTCAACATACTGATTTTATTTCTTTTGATATATACCCAGAAGTAGAATTATTGGACCATATGGTAGTTCTGTTTTTAATTTTTTGAGAAACCTCTGTGTTCCATAATGGCTGTAGTAATTTACATTCCCACTGACAGTGTACAAAGCTTCTCTTTTTGACACATCCTTGCCAATACTTGTTATTTCTTGTCTTTTTAATAATAGTCATCCTATTCACTATCAGGTGATATCTCATTGTTATTTTAATTTGCATTTCCCTGATTATTAGTGATGTTGAGCATTTTTTTATAAACCTGTTGGCAACACGTACGTCTTCTTTTGAGAATTGTCTGTTCAGTTCCTTTGCTTGTTTTAATCAGATTATTTGTTTTCTTACTACTGAGTTGTTTGAGTTTCTTATATATTTTGGATATTAACCTATTATCAGATGATTAGTTTGCAAATATTTTCTCCTGCTTCATAGGTTGTCATTTTATTCTGTTGATTGTTTCCTTTGTTGTGCATAAGCTTTTTCATGTGATGCAGCCCCATTTGTCTATTTTTGCTTTTGTTGCCTGTGCTTTTAGGGTCATATCCAAGAAAAATTTTTTTCTAGTGGTTTTATAGTTTCAGGCCTTATATTTAAATCTTTAACCTATTTTGAACTGATTTTTGCATATGGGATGAAATAAGGGTCCAATTTCAATCATCTGCATGTGGATATCCAGTTATCCAACACCATTTATTGAAGAGACTATCCTTTCTCCAATATGTGTTCTTGGCATCTTTGTTGAAGATCTGTTTGGCAATAAATGCATGGACTTTTTCTGGGTTCTCCATTCTGTTCCATTGGTCTCTATGTCTGGTTTTCATGCCAATACCTTGCTGTTTGGTTATTATAGCTTTATAGTAGATTTTGAGATCAGATAATGTGATACCTCTAGCTTTGTTCTTCTTATTTAAGTTTTCCTTGGCTATCTGGGGCCTTTTGTGATTCCATATGAATTTTAGGATTGTTTTTTCTATTTCTGTGAAAAATTTCATTGGAATTTTATTAGGGATTGCATTGAATCTGTAGATCACTTTGGGTAGTATGGACATTTTATAATATCAATTCTTCTATGTTTATAGATTTATCACTGTCTAGTGAACTTCAAGAAGGCAGAAACATTGTTTCTTTCATTGCTTATTCCTGGTGCCTATGATCATGGCTGGCACAAGGTAGACACTAAATAAATATTTATAGAATGTTTGAATGAATGTATATTATCTCAGATATTTAGAATCTTTCAGATAGGATTCAGTACAGTCTGGTAGACAAATTTTTGTTGATCACAGATACAGGCAGTACAAAGCAGCATCTAGAATAATCTATTACCCTATAGAGGTCCACTTGATTAAAGAATACAACCTTCTCTCTCTAACACTAACTCAGTTTTATAAAACATATAAATATATTTAAAAAATAGTATTCATTTAATACTCTGCCAGAAAGATAGTATCTTAATAAATAGTTTATTAAAAGGGCAATGATTAATAAATAGATTTGTGCCAAAAATTTCCTATTCAACATAAAAAATTGTAACTGTGTCAGAATATTATGTTTGGAATATTATGTTTGGAAGCATACATATTATGCTTTGGAATTATGGAATCAATGGAATTATGGAATTAGTGCTTATGGAATTATAAGCATTCCATATTATGTTTGGAAGCCTTGTTATTATGGAAATGAATATGATAATGTTTTTGATAAAATAATATTCCACATCTTGTGCAAGAAAAACCTGTGCAGATTATTTCAGTTTGGCACAAAAATTTCTATCCACTTCTGAACATTCAACAACTAGCTAGTTATATAAGCAGGCTCTCCTCTCTTAGATATTTCCCACATTTTTGATTTTGAAAAGGCCTTGGAAAGCAGCTTGCTCTCTTTCCTTTTTATGTATGAAGAAACTGAGGCACAGAAAGCGTGACTTGAGCCAGGTCACACCACTGGATCCAGATCTTGGCTCAACAAACTTCTGATCCACCTAAATCACTGCCTCCTCATGTATAAAGATCTTAACTTTGAACTGGATAGACTAAAGCTGCGACAGGTTTAATATGCACAGATCATTTTTTAAAATTGATTATTCACAGAAGAGAGTTAATGTTCCAGCCCTATGCTGAAAGTTTTGCTAACGTGTTAAAGAGGAAAATCTGTCCTCCATGGGTTCTTTTTAAACTCTGTATCCCTTTCCTTTGCCTTTTGGGTGGTGGTTTTTCCTTCCTCTGAAGTCAGTGCCCCTCCCTATAGGTTTAGTTTTCTGAAATGTTAATTCTCCTTCTGGATATTTGCCATGCATCTTTTGGTTCTGAGTTGGTGTTGCTTTTCTCCTCATTTCTCCCTTGGCGCTGTCATGCTGACTTTGATATAGCAGCTTTTGATCTCTCTCTTTCCCCCCATACAGGTCATATTCCCTTTAAGTTTCCTTGGAAGAATGAAACATTGCTTTAATTCTTCCAAACATTTTTGTTGTTGTTAGTGAAGAGCTCTTGTGTATTGTCAGCTTACTCATTTTTAATCCAGAAAAGCTCTATCCAGGTCTGTTAGTTGGTCAAACAATAGGAAAGGTTTTTTACTTGATTCCTCTGCTTCTTGATCTGGGCATCGTTTGACTCCTGCCCTTGGCACGAGGGAGTCTGGACCCTGGTTACGTCCTGCTGCTGCCTGCAGATGGTGGGCAGTGGGCTGAGGTTTCCAGCAGACTCCTCCTCATCAGGACATTTTGTTTCTTTCTTTCCTAGCTTTCTAATTAAAAACAGAACACAACCAAACCTCCAGGAGCCCCTCAGCTAAGAAGGAGGTGGACCTCATGTCCCCCTGCTTTGTGGCTTTGGCGTCCCTTCCTGTCTGCTCCGTGGTGAGCCGGCCACTTAGGGGTGCGTGGCTTGGTTCCAGGGGCTCGGCTTAGGTGTGACTTTTTCTCTTTTCTCCTTCCAGCAGCACCTTTGTTTGCTGTTGGTGTTTTCTGCTAAGACGGTTAATCTTTAGTGGTTATTCCCTATCCCTTTCCTTCCTTCTCATTTACACTCCAGAAATAACATATATTTACGCGTGCGTGTGCACGTGTGTATGCATGTGTTTCTGCATATAAGGAAAAGGATCACAAAGTGTGCACCTCATTTTGAACTGAGTGTGTTTCCTACTTTATAATATTTGCCCTTGCTAGTTAAATTTTGTTTTGTTGGCATTTATTTCAGTCAACTAACATTTAGTGGGCACCTTCTCTGTACCGGGCAGAGCCTTGAGGATGCCAAATGATCCTTCTTTGTTTTTCAACTTGCCAAGACCTATTTGTATTTAAACTTTTATTTTTAAATTGGCAGATTTAATGATACGCCTCCAATTCTATCACCTATTCTGTCAGCAAGTAATTAGTGGAAATGTTAAATAGTACCGGGCAAGAACTGACCCTGTGGAACTACATTTGTTAAATTCCCCCAAGCTGACATTTACACTGACCTGTTAATCAATTTTGTCTTCACTGGATCCATAAATTACAGGTTCCCAGTTTCATGATGGGTAGGTCATGCAAGATAAAACTGAAAGCATTAAATAAATTCCTCTCCTTGAAAGGACAAGATTTATCAGATTTATTCTGAAAACTCTGTTGATTTTTACCCTGGCTATAGCTGTTCATTAAAATAAACTAGAGTTGGCTTTTATGTGTAATGTGGACTTTTGAGTGTGACAGTAGGCAAGGGAAGATGAAAGGGATTTAGCTCCATCAGTACCATTAAACTGCTTTTGTTTGTAAGGAAGAAGAAAAACACCAGGAGAAGGATTTTGTTATCTTTGAACCCCCTTTTGTATCTCTGTTCCTAAAACTTTAGTGATCGTGTCACTCAGGTGTATTTTGACCTTTCCAGCCCTTTTGATATGAATGATGGATAAGGCTTTGCTTTCAATGCCGTATGTTTGCTGTTAATTAAAAACAAGCAAACGAGGAAATCTTATAAAGTACCACGATAAAGAAATCGATCTGGGAAGTGCATACTTTGAAGTATGTTTTAAAAGTAAGAGAAACATCCCGTTCCCTCCTGCTTTCATCCCTGGCCGCCTCATTTTCAAGAAGTGAGCACTTCTTTACTTTGAATGACTCACCTCAAAAACAGCAATATTTACCCCCTCCCTCTTTTGAAGTTTTAGGTCACAGAAGCCCTTTGCAGCGATTCTTCCGGGGTGGGACCCCACGTTGCAGCTGCCGTCCCCCTGGCGTGCTTGCAGGGGACTTGTCACATGACTGAAGTACATGGACACTCAGTGGAGACTGGAATATTTTCTTTCACATGTTCCTTTCTCTTCCCTCACCTTTGAGAGTATGTAGAAGAAAATCCAGGGAGAGCAGTGAGAAGCTATACACACACACACACACACACACACACACACCCCAAAATGTAATTTCCTTTGCCTTTAACACCTTACATTCTCTCATCAGTCCACACATGACTTTTCGGAGCAGATAAAGTCCCCATGTTACCTCTGAGGGGCTCCAAGTGATGTGGAAGGTCACGCCTCTTGTGAGTTGCAGAGTGGGCTGAGGTGGCAGAACTGAGTCCAGCCCCCTTCTCTTCCCCTGTGGATGTGGCACAGCGCCCCTACCTCCCTCCTCCCCCGACAGATCACAGTGATCCTACACATTCCATCCTGTAAGGGGGTGGGTTTGCATTCTCCCCTGGGCTTCCCAGCTCAGTGGGGATGAAGGCAGAGTCCTTCCCGAATCTTGCTTTGTGTTCTGCTGAGGCTCTCAGGAGGCTTTTGCTAGGAGTTATTCCTTCCAGATTTTCCCAAGCTGCAGTGGATGGAGAACTACCTGTGAGCGCTCGCTCCCTTCAGAGCCGTGCCCCTCCCTCCTCCTACCTGTGCTTTTGCTTTCCACCCTCCTCTCCATTCTTACAAAGGAAGGGCTTTCCTTCTGTCCCGGCTCCTAGGCCCGGCTTGCTGGAACCCCTCACACCCTACAGATCCTTCTGCCGTCTCCTGCCCACGTGGAGAATGTGTCCTGACGTGTGCTTCTGACCCCGACCCTTGCCCTGCTGGGCACGACTCACCGGGTCTTGCTTTATTTACTCTTTCCCTGGCCCAGACACCAGCAGGCCCTGTCCTGCCTCAGCGTTTGCTCGGGGAGCTTTTGCTCAGCAGCAGAACTTCTGCTCCAGCGGGACTGTCCCCCTGCCTTGTCTTTCAAGGCATTTATCAAAGGAGAAAACAATTTTCTACTTCTCCTCATGGCCAATGTGTGCCAGGGTTCACAAGCCTGAGTTGTGCCAAATCAAATAGCTCCAGCCTGTGGACCTCAAGTGGTTCCATTCACAGCCCCTTTCCTTTTTAAAAACAGCTTCATCAAGGTCTAATTTGATACCGTAAAATTCACCAATTTCAAGTGTATAATGTAATGATTTTGAAGTTGTGTGACCATCACCACATTCCGGTGTTAGAATATTTCCATCATCCTCTAAAGATCTGTTGTGGCCAGTTGTGGTTCAATCTTCATCCCATCCTCAGACCCAGGTAACCAGTAATCTACTTTCTGTCTCTATAGATCCACCTTATTTGGACATTTCAGATAAATGAAATCATGCAACATGTAGCCTCTTGCATCTGGTTACTTTTGCTTAACATCACGTCCTTAAAATTCATCCATGTTGCGGCATGTGTCAGTAGTTTGATTCTTTTTACTGCTGCATAGCATTCCATTGTATGGATATCCCACATTTTGTTTGTTCATTCACCAATTAATGGACATTTGGGCTGTTTCCACCTTGTGGCTATTATGAATAATGCTGCTATGAATATTCAGGAACAAGTCTGTATGTGGACATATATTTTCATTTTGTCTTGAGTAGATAGTTAGGATGGGAATTGCTGGGTCATATGATAAATTTATGTTTAACTTTTCAAGAAACCGCCAACTTGTTTATCCAAATGGTTGCACCATTTTACATTACTATCAGCAACAGCTGAGGGTACTTTTTCTCCACATCCTTGCCATACATACCCTTGTTTTTTAAAGGTTATCTTAGCACAGGCACATTCTCAAAGCCCTGCCCCTCTGCTTGCCCCTTCACTGGGCACCGCACCTTCACCCAACTGCAGGTTCATTCATTCAGACCTTTCTGCTCCCCAGATGCAAGCATGAAATGGCTGCAGAAAATATAATTTCATGGCATTCGTATTCCTACTTCCCTAACTAGTAGCAGATTGATTATTCTAGTTTTATTTTCCTTACAGTAGATTCTTTTTTTTTTCCTATAAAAAAGGGAAGAATATAGATTTTTCCCAAATGTTCGTAGTGAACTTAGTGATACATTATGCTCCCAGGAAGGAGGGGATCGTGTTAAAATGGAAGTGGGCATTCTGAGTGTGCAGAAATCAATCAGTGTTATTATGATACTTTAAAAATGTGGCTATTGCAAAGCCATGGAACGAAAACAACAAAGGCTCAGGTGAGCTGATTCCCATTAGGCCCGGTAGGAGCTGATGGTTTTGTGGTGCAAGGGCCTAAAAGCAAAGAAAAGGAAAAGAGAGCCACCAACAGTAATAGGAAGACAGAGCAGGACAGTGCAGCAGTGAAAGGCCTGAGGGAAAAGTGTGCACTTTGGCCTTTTAGAATCTGGATCCCATTAGTAGCTAACAGCCTTTGGGCACATGATTGAGCTTCTTGGAACCTCGGTTTCCTCCTCAGGCACCTGGGCCTGGCACACAGGGGGCAGGAACAACGGATTGCTGCTATCACGAGAAGGCCGGGAGAAGTGCGGTGGGAGCCGGGTCGTGGGTCAGGGTAAAGGCCAGAGAGTGGAGAACTGTGGTTCTCAAACTCTCACCAGCCTAAGAATCACGTGGAGGCTCTGGCTGCACCCCTGGAATTCATGATCCGGGAGGTCGGAGCCCTGGGGGCAAGGCAAGAATTTGTGTTTCTAACAAGTTCCCAGGGGCTGCTGTTGCCTCTGGTGCAGTGTCCCATGCCGAGAACCCCAGGTGGAGAAGGCGGGAACCGTGGGGGAGCCAGGTCTGTGGCACAGGAAAGAGAGATGCCTTCTTAACACCGTCTGCATCCCAGACTGCTTAACTGGGTCAGAAAGACTGGTTCCTGCCCTCAACATGGCAGTCTGGTGCAGTGTCCTTGGGGCAGGGGCAGGACTGGGAAGGTGACACATGATGTCTATGCAGATCCTGCACAGCTGTGGTCCCCAAGCCCAGGGCTGTGGACTAGTACTGGTCTGTGGCTTGTCAGGAACCAGGCTGCATGGCAGGAGGTGAGCAGCGAGGTGAGTGAATAAAGCTTCATCTGTGTTTACAGCTGTTCCCATCACTCGCCATCCCCTGCCCATCATGGTCTATGGAAAAATTGTCTTCTGTGTAGCTGGTCCCTGCTGCATAGGGACTCAGCAGGAGATTCTAATGTTGCATTTTCAGAGGACTCTCTATACCTCCCGTCCACCGTGCCTTTGTCTGTTTTGTTTATTGCTATATTCATAGTACCCAGGAGAATGCCTGGCACCAGGTAGATGTTCAATAAGTATTTGTTGGAAGAATGAATGAAGGTTGAGAATTTCCATTTGTACTCATCTGCTAGGGCTGCCATAACAAAATATCACAGACTGGGTGACTGAAACAACATAAACTCATTTTCTCACAGTTCAGGAAGCTGAAGTCCAGGATCAAGGTGTCACAAGTTTCGTTTCTCCCGGGACTGCTCCCCTTGGCTTGCAGACAGCTGCCTTCTCACCGTGTCCTTACGTGGTCTTTGCACTGTGCCTGCATCCCTGGTGTCTCCTCCTCGTCTTATAAGGCCACCAGTCATATTGGATTAGGGCCCCACCCTTATGACCTCATTTAATCTTAATTACATCATTAAAGGCCCTACCTACAAGTACCATCACATTGGGGGTTAAGGCTTCCACATATGAATTTTGGGGGGACACAGTTCAGTCCCTAACACTGTTGTAGTGAACCATGGCTGCTGCCTGGAGGGGCCCCATCTCCCCGCGTGGCACTCCACAAGGGTGAGAACCCCTATCTAATGGACTCCTGAGGGCCTTCCTGAAAGGCCGAGGCACAGGCTAAGTGAGGGAAGTGCCAGCCTTGGTTGTCAGGTAATCAATCCTATAACTTAGACCAGAACGTAAAGACTTGAGTCTTGATGGAAAAAAATAAAGTAGGAATAAAAAGTACTGACAGACATGGTTTCTAGGAGGAATTATTCAGTTCTTTTTTTCCAGAGCTGATGCCTATCGGTAGCGTGATTAATGTTTTCTCCTTGACATGAAGCTGTGCGAGGTTATTGCTCAGCAGCATGTTGCTCAGCATCCCAAACATTCACGTGCTTCTCAAGTTTGCCTCTGAAGCCGAAGCATCCACGTGAAGCGTCCTGGCCAGAATGAGCTGGGGAATGCGGGATTGCGGCAGGAATCGCAGTGGGACAAACGCAACAGGCCAGTCTCACTATTTTGTCTTTGGGTGGTGGGAGGAAATATGGAACTTGTCACTTATGCTGTGAGTCTCGCAGCGTCTTGCCCTCCCACAGCACAGTCCCTGTACAGTGCTGGTTCTCAATGCATATTTCATACCTGAGACTTGGGCTTTATTTGCAAATGTTGTGATTAATGAGTTTGATATCTCTGGTGTGTCTGCCTGACATTTCCCAGACTGCCTAGTCCCCCCCCCCCCAATTCATGCTTAGGGTCGAGCATGGGAGCTGCAGGAGACAATGAATGAGATGCTCGTCTCCTGGCCTGCACCTGCTTCCTCCCCCGGAGGTGGTCGGGGTGGGACCTCCTGAGGCTGGGAGAGGGAGGTGGGACTTGGGATTCACACCTCTCTCCTGGGGTGACTGTGCACCCTCATATGGTGGTAGCAGCAGGTGGTAGCTCACACTAGGGAAGAACCACCTGGAGCATCTAGATCAGGGTTCCTCAAACTTTTTAAACACCGGGCCAGTTCACTGTCCCTGAGACCGTTGGAGAGTGCGCACTGTGGGCCTGGGACGAGTTGGCTGCTAAGCAGGACAGGCAGCGGTAGCAAAAACACCCAGAGGGCAGGATAAATGTGCTAGGCGGCCTGCATGTGGCGGCTGTAGTTTGAGGATACCTGGTCTAGACTGTGGAATTGGCAGAGCCACAGAAGGGGATGATTCTCATCCCGTCCCTTCATATACTGTCCTGATACGTCCCATCCTGAACTCCCTGTCTGGCTTTTATAATATTTTTACCTTGTCTCTTTCCTTCTCTTCCACCTTAATCTACTCACCTTAGTAGAACACTCTCCATATGCCCCAACTCCTTGTCCCCATAACTCACCTCCTTCCTTTCTGCTTTGCCTCTAAACAGATGGGCTGTGACCACTATAAGGGTTTGAAAGTTGTAAACATTGGAGACATGTTGAGTACCGTGGTTGTATTAGTTTCCTAGCGCTGCCATAACAAAGCACTGATAACTGAGTGGCTTAGAACAAGAGAAATTTGTCATTTCACAGTTCTGGAGGCCAGAAGTCTGAAATCAAGGTGTCGCAGGGCCATGTGCTCTGTGAAAGTGCTAGGGAGGGTCTGTGCCAGCTCTCCTGGCTTCTGGTCATTCTTTGGCTTGTGGCAGCATAACTCCAGTCTCCATGTGGCCTTCTCCTTGAGTGCATGTCTGCGTTCAAATTTCCCTTTTCTAATAAGGACACCAGTCATATTGGATTAGGGGCCCACTCTGCTATGTAAGTTCATTGGTCATTAAGTATGAAATGTCCAATTTTGAATCAAAAGTGTAATTTATTATATCTCAAACAAGAAGCTGTACAATTAATCAAAGCATGAGCGTAAACTATCAGCACAGTTTTGCCATCTTAACGGTAGCTTGTTTATGCCAGCGGTGAAGAAGCCTGGAGAGCGAGTGGCGATGAAATCGCGAAAGGCATTTTCCACAGCTTGTTGAGAATTGAATTATGTTTCCTTGCAAGAAGTGGTCCAAAGCCTGGAAGAAGTGGTAGTCAGTTGGTGCAAGGTCTGCTGAATACGGTGGATGACAGAGTTTCCAAGCCCAGCTGCTGTAGTTTGAGCAGCGTTGTTTGTGCGATATGTGGTTGAGTGTTGTCTTGCAAGAGGATTGGCCTGCCTCTGTTGACCAATCTCAGCTGTTTAGTCACAAGCATCCTCATCATTTTGTTCAATTGGCTGCAATAGACATCCGCTGTAATTGACCAGGATTCGTGAAGCTGTCGTGGACAATACCAGCACTGGATCACCAAGGACAACAATAGATTTTTATGATGAATATTTGGTTTTGGACTGTATTTTGGCACTTCATCTTTATCCAGCCATTTTCCCGAATGCCTGTGATTGTCAAAAAGAATCCATTTTTCATCAAACGTAACAATATGGTGTAGAAATGATTCACCTTTATATCGTGACAGCAAAGAAAGGCAAGCTTCAAGACAACTTCTCTTCTGATGCTCATTTAATTCATGTGGAACCCATTTATCCAGCTTCTTTACCTTGCTTGATTTGTTTTAAATGGTCCAGTATTGTTGGAATAGAAATGTCAAACCTTGCTGCTAATTCAAATGTGTAGTCTGAGATGGATTCACTTCCACTACAGCTTTCAGCTCATTATCCACATGGTTTCAGGTCACCCATGTGGCTAATTTTCAAGATTAAAATCACCAGAATGGAACTTCTCAAACCATCAACGTACTGTGTGTTCATTAGCCACATCCTTCCCAAACATTTCGTTGATATTTCAAGCTGTCTGCACTGCACTGGTTCCACGACAGAACTCATATTTGAAAATAACTCGAATTTCTGACTTATCCATGGTTTCACAAAAATTTCTCTAAAAACATTTGAAAGATAATCACAAGCCAAACATGTGTTTGAAAGACTGAGGATGTACCTTCACAATAAAAATAAACCATGAAGTGTCAAAGTGAAATGTCAGAGATATCAACTGTCAAACTTAGTACTTAAGGAAATCTGACATTTTGTATTTAATAACCTGATAATTGTATCTGCAATGACCCTAATGCTATAATAGCAGTTTTGAATTACTATGAGAAATAACTTTAGATATAGTCTGAATTGGGGTTTCTAAGAATATGCTTATAAATAAATACTGGGCCATAAATTTTTATAACATGCTTACTTTTAAGATAGAAAAATATGGAAAATACATGTCATATAATATAAATTAGGAAGCAAAGAAAGGGGCAGTAACATTGTCAGGTGTGAATTAGGGCAGACTAGAGGTTTGGTGAGCATTTAGTTGCCAGTTTGGGGAGACAATCTGGCACAAGCTGGCCCAGCAAGTCAGACTGAGAATCGGGAGCGAGGAGCTGGGTGTCTGGCATCAACGCCTCCTCCTGAGCCAATGGCTCATGCCCTGTGAGCTTCAGATTACTGCGTCTCGGGAGGAGAATGATAGTGCCTGAGAGGGGAATGACGGGAATTGGTGAATTATGTTGTAGCGTGTTCACCAGATCCTCAGGTGAAAAGGTTCTGCAAGAGCAGTGGCAAACTTTCAATTACCACTTGGAATGGACACAAAAAATTTTCTTCCCTTTTCTTTCCATTTATCTCGGTGGGTCAGAAATGTTGTTGACCCAGAGGGAAGATTGCAGAGAACATCCATCAGGTGGATGAAGTCACTGGTTTGGAAATGAATTTCTGAGTTTGGTACGTGCTGTTCACATTCTGGGATGAGAATGGTTTGCCCCGACGTGAGTGCTGACTGGGTGTGCTTCTGCTCCTAAACACACAGTAGGGCCTCGGCCTCTGAACATGGCTTTGCTGGTTCATCAGCTCCTGGGTCTGTGTGTTCTTCAGAAGCTGTCTCTCTGGGGACACTGGCTAGCACAGAGTCTCTTTCTGTGTACCCTGCCAGCCAAGCAGCGCCAGCCTCTTGGTCCGTGTTGTCACCAGTTCGAGAGCCTCTGCCTTCAGTCTTGGTTTACTTGGTGTAAGGCAAGGTCCTCTGAGAACAGATTTGGCATTGTGCTTTCTCTGCTGGCAATAGTTAGCAGCAGAATTCAACTATACTGTGCTCAGATAGAGCGTCATAACAGACCAACTGAATGAACTATAAAAATTTTATAAATCAAATTTTTTTTTTAACTTCCAAAAAAATTCAATACTGTAATGCAAACCAGACTCACCAAGTGCATGGTGAGAGTCCCGGGCAGAATCCAAGGGCTGAATGACCAGATTGATTCGTTCAGTCAGTATCTGCTGAAAGCCCATATGTGCCACTGTAGGGGCTGGCCTGGAAATATTTCAGGGGCATGCTGGCTTTGGGGGAGTGATTTGGACAAAATGTGTTTGTGTTCATCCACGTATCTCAGGTCAGGTTCCCTGGGAATCCAGCTCTGAGATGGAGATTTGCAGGCAGCAGGTTTCTAGAGGAATGTTCTCCGGGTCAGTATCTATGAAGGAATGAGGGAAGCAGGATTGGGTGGAGGGGGCAATTGAACTGTGATAGTCACAATAAAGACATCTGCTGACCCCACAGGAGGCACAAGGGCTGGGATGGCTCCTCAGAATTGTCCCAAATCGAGGCAAGAGGACCTGGCCTTTATATCCCTGCATCCCTGCAGCAACAGGCGTTGGACACACAGCCGGCACTCAGGAAGGGGGTGTGGCCCTGGGGAGCCAGCTGTGTTCAGTCCAGGGCAATTCCCAGACACGGGCTCAGCTGAGAGCAGTCAGCAGTGTGGGAGTGCATGCTGAGTCCCGAAGAGCAGGCTGCGTGGACGCAATGGCAGTGCAAGTCTCAGTGCATTTGTGCTGAGCCAGCCACCGTACTAGATGCTGAGGCTACGGTGACTAATGCAGGCATGGCCTCTGCTCTCATGGGGCTTTCTGTCCCATAGAAGGCCAAAAAGTGAATAGGCAGAGTTCACTGTCATGTGAGATTACATGGTGGGGCAGTCAGGAAGTCTTCCTGGAGGAAGTTATATCTAAGCTGGGATCTGCTTATGTTAAAGGGGGCATGGGAGGGGAAATCCAAGCAGAGAGCACAGTGCACAGGACCTCCCATGGGCCAGAGATGAAGAGTGTCACATTTTGAAAAATAATAAGGTTCAGAATGGCCAGAGTGTACTGTGTGTGTGTATGTGTGTGTGTGTGTAGGGGTGGGTTGGGGTCATGGATGTACGTGAAGCTGGAAGGGTAAGTTGGGGCCAGGCGTGACAGCATCCTGATGCCGTGGGAGTGGCCAAACCAGCCTAGAGTGAGTGTTAGGATGCACAGGGAAGGGATTGGACAGGAAGGGCGGGGAGGAGAACCCAGTGTTCCTGGGGTGGGCACAGAAGCAGAGCTGGTAGCAGTAACCGGGGAGTCTGGGAAGACGAGGAAGACCAGATGCCTTCCATTCCACCCCTTCCCTGTCCTAAATTCCCGAGCTCTGTGGAAATCGTACACACAAATGGGCCCTTTTTCCTCTTGCTCCTTTGGCTTCCCAGTCTCCATCCCACCTCGCCTTCCTTGCTGTGAACACGCCCAGGCTGGAGGAGAGCTGTCCTCCCCTTACGCAGCTGCCGTAGCCTAGCTCTGGCCCTGCCTGCCCAATTTCTTTGAAGACGCTGTTTTCTGTCTGCCCACACACCTTGCACGCCTTCCTTCTTGCACTTGTAATCCAGTTTCCACCTCCTTCCATTGAAATTCACTCAAGTAGCATTGGTGACCTCTTCCATGCCCTCCTCTGCCTCACTAGGATCTGGCTGCAGTGCTGATGCTGTGACCTCTGACCTTTCTTGCAGTGCCCTTTCTCAGGGTCTCCTGACACTGGGGTCTCTGGATTCTCTTCCTGATTTCCCCACATTTACTTCTTAGGCTCCTACCTGCTTCCTCTTCTCTTCCACTGGCCCCAGTGACCCCACCTGCTACTATCCTACTGTAGGGCTGGACCTAGTATCCTGCTTCTAATGAACAAAAAAGGGAAATGTGATGGGCTACCACTTCTGTGATTAGGCTACAAAAGACTCTAACTTCCCTCTCTCTCTCATCCACTTGATGAAGCCGTCTGCCATGTTAGAGCTGCCCACATGGCTAGGAACTGGGTCTCTCAGCCCGAGAGCCCATGAGGAACTGAATCCCACCAGCAGCCCATGAGTGCCAATAGCACTGAGTGACCCTGGGAGCAGATCCCACTCCAGTTAAACCTTGAGATGACTGCAGCCCCAGCAGATACCTTGGCTGAGGCCTCGTGAGAGACCCAGGGCCAAGACCTTGATTGCAGCCTTGTGAGAGACCCTGAAGCTAAGAAAGGCGCTAAGGAGACTGAGATAAC
The DNA here is from genome assembly GCF_040939455.1 of Microcebus murinus. Taxonomy (NCBI): domain Eukaryota; kingdom Metazoa; phylum Chordata; class Mammalia; order Primates; family Cheirogaleidae; genus Microcebus; species Microcebus murinus. The sequence goes on along the minus strand of NC_134105.1, from coordinate 30,926,999 downwards.
GTTCTCATTCAGCAATAGATAATTTATATATACCCCAATCTCCTTGTTCCTTACCAAGGTCCCTTAATTCTTCAGAATGAAATTCCACACTATTTCCAGACCATACCATGTGCTCTTTCACCTTTATGATTTTTTTCCCCATGGTCTCTATTTGTTGGAGCACCTTCTTCTATCTTTGTCACTTGGAAAATTCTTGCTTATCTTTTTACCTTGAACACTTGGAGACTTGCCTTATATAATAATGTTTCAATAACTTTGTACAGCTGAATTATTGAAAAGGATTTCCAAAATACTTATCATTATTTGGAAGAACCCACTTAGGGACAAAGTGCTTAAAGGTACTTAAAACTTTAAGAATTTAATTCAATATTTATTTAGGATCTGCCTTGGCCAAGTCCTATGCATATGAAGATGTTCAAGAATGGGAATGCTTGGTTTAGAATCTGGGCTGACTTCACACCCATTTTCCTTCTCTTAATTAATTCCTATTTATCTTTTAGAGTTCATCTGTTACATGCCACCCCTTCAATCAGTTGACTTAAATCAGTTTCCCTGATGCTTAAAATAGATCAGATCTACTTATATGCATTCATTGATGCCTGTACTTCTGCTTTGAAACTGTCCCACCATTGTAATTAAATAATTAACTATGTGAATTACAGTCTGATGTCCCTCTCCCTCACTGGACTGTACGCACCAGGAGGGCAGGGATTCTCCAATGCCTTGCCTCTAGCAGGAGGGCAATAAACATCTGCTGAGTCAATGTAGACCCAGTTTGTTCCTGGTAGTCCCTGGATGCCAAAAGATCACATTCTAGGTGAGGCAGCTGCAATGGCAGCCCAGCATGGCAAGAGCAATGACATAGGTCTTGGTATTGGGTGCAAGGGGAGTATAGCAGAAGGGATGTGGAAAGACATCACAGATGGAGTGGTAATTGAGCTGGGTTTTAAAGGGCAGATAAGAGTTTGCACAGTGGAGGCGTGGTGAATTTGGTGAGAGGTTGGACTTCCTGAATGAAAACAAAAGCAATGTCTTAGTCTGTTTGTGCTGCTATAACAAAATATTGGAGAATAAGTAACTTATAAAGAACAGACATTTATTTCTCACAGTTCTGGAGGCTGGGAAGTCCAAGATCAAGGTGCAAGCAGATTTGATGTCTGGTGAGGGCTGCTCTCAGCCTCTGAGATGGCACTTTTTTTGCTGCGTCCTCTGGAGGAGATGAGCCCTGTGTCCTCACATGGCAGAAGGGATGGGAGGGCAAACTCACCCCCTCAAGCCCTTTTATAAGTCACTAATCCATTCATGAGGACAGAGCGCTCAAGGCCTAATTACCTCCTAAAGGCCCTACCTATGATACTGTTGCATTGGGGATTAAGTTTCAACATGAATTTTGGAGGGACACAAACATTCAAACCATTGTAGGTTTGAGAAGGTTGAGTAGGTTTGCTCATAGTGGATTAGAATAGAGCTTCCCAACTGAGTGGTGTGCTGTGGTGTCCTGGGCTGCCTTGACCGGACACGTTGACCAATTTATTGATCTTTTTGGCCTTTGGGCTACCAGGTAAAGTCTAGGGCAACTGGAGCTCCCAGGCCAATTGCCCTCAGACACAGCTTTGTCTGTTTACCCCACTGTACTCTCAAATACTATCATCTTCTGTGTATGCCTTGACTTGAAAACATTTGGGAGGCACTGGATCAGCCCCGGATGGAGCAAGGCAGTGTGATGGGAATTGGCAAAGGTGAGTCTGGAAAGTGGGCTGTGACCAGATTGCAAAGGGCCTTCCCTGCTCAGCTAAGGAGTTTGGATTTTTCCCTTTAGGAAGTGGGGAGCCCTAAGTAGTCTGGCCATCTGTTCTCTGGCCCCATCTCTAATCCTATTAAGATTACTAATAGACTTTGTATAAATTGTCATAGATTCCAGATTAATGTGGTCCAAATGAGCAACTTTTATGAGTTCTACTTTGGGTTTCTCAGAGGCACAACACAGAACATCTTCTGGTGTGTGGCAGTTTTTATTGTTATGTTGTGACACATTGGTGACTTAAGTCAATTGTAATTATGAGTAATTTATGGAAACTAGGAAAATGTTGGTGTTTTCAAATTACACTAATTTTTAAAAATTAAATCAGGCTTATAATGTTTTCTACATCAAATCTGTATAGTTTCTTAAAATTGCTATAATGAAGTGCTACAAACTGAGTGGCTGAAAACAATAGACATTTATTATCTCACAGTTCTGGAGGCCAGTTCAAAATCAAGGTGTCAGCTGGGCCAGGCTCCCTCTGTAACCTGTAGGGATAGAATCCTTTCTTGCCTCTTTCATCTTACCACAGCCCCAAACATCCCTGGGCTTGTGGCAGCCTTACTCTAATGTTCCTATGCCCCCCCCCCCCCACCTTTGCATGTCTGTCTCTGTGTCCAAATTATCCCTTTTTTATAAACACATCAAGCATATTGGGTTAAGGCCCAACCTAATGACTTCATCTTAACTTGGCTCTATCTGCAAAGACCCCGTTTTTAAATAAGGTCACATTCTAAAATACTGGCAGTTAGGACTTCAATATATCTTTTTGGAGGGGCACAATTCAATCTATGACAACAACATTTTCACTCCATTTGCATTTTAATATTCTTTCTTGGATCAGAATAAAGTGGTAGAGTTTTGCATATCACCTATAACCAGATTATGTCAGAATCTGAATATATACATGGGTGTCTGTTTGTGAACTTCAATCTGTCAGGCAGCAGCAAAGTTTGCAGACCACTACTTTAATATAAACTTGGCTCATTGCTTATCCCCTTAAATCCCAAAGGCTTTTTCCTTCCTTTTTCATCCTTAGGAAGCTGGCCCTTTAAGACTAGGTCACCCCAATGCAGTGGTTATCAACCGGGGGTGATTTTGTCCCTCAGGGAACATTGGCAATATTTGGAGAAATTTTCGGCTGTGATAACTGTGGGTGGGGGGAAGGTGCTACTGACATCTAGTTGGTAGACACCAAGGATGCTGCTAAATACACATCCTACAATGCATGAGAGACATTCCCACGATGAAGAACTGCCTGGCTCAAAATGCCAATTGTATTGTTGAGAAACCCTGCAACAATGGGTTTTGTGTTCCTTAACTTCCTGGGTGGTAGTATAATAAAATGCTTGGTTTGACTTTGGTCAGGCTTTAAGTATTTTCTTCTTTCAGAAACTTTTTATCGTTGTCTTTCTAAGAGACTTTAATATTTTCAATACCTTTGCCACTCTGGTTAGAGCACAGAGGTGAGTTTGAATATGCAATCAAGTCAGTATTCCCAAAGCCATTTGAAGATAACTACGAGTTCCAGTGTCTCATCTGGTCCAACTTCCTGTACCTGAGAAAGATGTATAAGAACTTTTTCATATACTCATATACTCTAGTGAAGCCTGGGGGAGTACCCAGTAAGTTCACAAGTGACAAGTGTTTTGTGAAACACACATTAAAATATGAATTGTGCAGTAATTTGGTATAAAATTTCCTTCCTTTTCCTAATCAACTTGTTTTCCATTTTAAAAATACACTGAGTAATAGTTATTCTTTATATGCTATGGATGGTTTTCAAACCACTGGACCAAAGTCCTTTTGGCCAAGACTGACCTGGGTAAGCCCTGGTTTGAGGTTTGGTCTGGGGAACTGGGGAACTTCTCTGCTTTCCTGGCTCCTGACTTTGGTGCTGAGTATCCATGGGTAAATATTTATTGTTTTTCCTTCTTTTGGACTGAAATTTATTTTCCTATATTCCTGGGTTACATGAGTCTCTTGATGTTTTTTTACTTATAACCCTTCTAATACACTGCTTGGGTAAATCAATACCATCTCCCTTTTTGATGGGATTCCTTGATCTCTTATCTTGAGGGACTTGCAAATTAACTCTTGAGTTATGGTGACTCTCATCATAGCTGATGTTTACTGGGAACATTTCCTGTCCATCCATTGTCTTCTTTTCCAGGTACACAAGGCCCTTGGCAACATTTCATCTTACGGAGGTTGATTAAGGAAAGAATGTGAGGTCATTTGTCATATGTCTCTAGGGCCTGAGAAAAGGGACCAATATTACTAATTTGGTTTAATTGGAAAGAAAGGAGAGGGATATTTCAGGATAGAGATGCTATTGGAAAATGTTGCTATTTTCATTATTTTTATTGATAATAATTATAAAGCCCACCTCATTACAAATTACAAAATATCTTATCCTGGGGATCAGGGAATTCTTTCTTTTGCTTTCTTATTTCTCCTGTATTGGTTGTCACCATAATGCTGCATAGCAAAAAAATTCCTCACATAATCACAGTAACATTTGACTGTAAGTATTTATTTCTCATTTACGCATCTGCAAGCTCATTAGCTAAGGTTTGGCTGATCTGGGCTGGGCTGGCCCGGCCCATGTTGCAGGTTTTGTTCAGGTCTGTTACACACTTCTCTCATTTTCTTGTACTAGTGGCATGCTTATATCCAAGACATGCTTCTCATAGTGATGGCAGAAGTACAAGATGCAAATCCTATTGACCCAAAATGAGAAATGTGGCCAAGCTCAACACTATTGCAATGGAAAACATTTCCGTGAAACTTAGTGGCTTAAAACAATAGCCACTAAGCAATCATTTTATTGTCTCTCATAGTTTCTGTGCATCTGGGATTCAGGAAGGGCTCGGCTGGGTGGTCCTGGCTCAGGGTCTCTCGTGCAGTTGCAGTCAGATGACGGCTGGAGCTGGCAAATCCGAGGGCTGCCCGGGCATCTCTCAGGCTTCTCCATGTGGTCTCTGAGTGAGCTCGTTGGAGCTTCCACACAGCTTGGTGGCTTTAGGGTTGCCAGGCTGCTTACAAGGCAGCTTAGAACTTCAGTACAATTGTTCTGGAGAACCAAGTGGAATGTGCCTTTTCTTTTATGACCAGCCTTGGAAGTCATGTGGCATCACTTCTACTACTCCCTATTGGTTGAAACAGTCACAAAGCCCACCCACTTTCAAGGGGAAGAGACTTGGATCCCAACTCTCCATGAGGGTGGGAGATAGTGTTGCAGCCTTTTCTGGAAAGAACAGTCTGCCACAGTGGGGCAGGAGTGTTCTCTGCCCACCATGGAGGTGGGGCAGAGAAGAGAATGGGTATTGGCCAAACACCACCTTAAACTGTCATGCGCCTGCAGCACTTTGTATAGGGCTGAAAACACAATGGATGTGCAAAAATGTATAGTGGATAACTGTATTCGGTTGGGTACCTAGACACGTGGCCTAGATGGGAATCTTGTGCAAGGTGTTTATTGAGGGATTGGTTTTAGGACAAATCCGTAATAGAGTGGGAGAAGCAGTATAGGACAGGGGAGAAACTAGGGGAAATGTGGTTTTAGGAGAAGTCTGGCTTCAGCCTAATCCCATGAGGAGCTCTAGAGTGGGAATTGTACCACAGGGTTGTCGTTTTATTCCTCTGTATTAGGCAGTCATGTGTCACTTGGGGGAAGGGTGGGGATACATACTTCTCAGACATCTCTGGGAGGGCAGCTCCCATTGCTACGGGGAAGCTTCCAGAGAAGGCTGCAGGCATGAGCCCCAAGCAGCCAGCACCTGCGGCAGCAGGAAGAGGCACACACCTGCCTGGAAAAGGGGCTCTGGTTGGGACGCTGAGTATGTCTGCCACAGTCCACCCCTTGTGCCACTTAGAGCCACTTGTGTCTCATGTCAACCTTACTCCACCTTCTCACAGCTTCTAGGATTCTTCTTGGTCAGAATTTTTGGATGAGTGGACAAACTACAGTCCCCACTGTTGCCGTTGGTCCTGAGGCCACAACCGATATTGTCATCTTTCCTGCCTGCTACCTTTTCTAGAATCTCCTCTCCTGGCTAGCACTTCTGCTCATCAGGGAGGCTAGTGTGGTGGAGTGACCCAGACTGTCACCTACGGGGGCCGAGCCCCTGGTTTCCACGCTGTGGTTATTGTACTTGACAGTTGATGGTTAAAAGTGGGTATTTAAGTCCCAGGATACACCCTAGTTAGGTGTCCTGTGCTGCTCGTGTTCCTCCCGGCCCCCATTATGTAACAGCATCCCTACTTCCTCACTATGGATGTGGCCAAACTCCCCTGCCAGTAAGAAACTCAGTTTCTGTGGCTGTTATGAGAATGAGGAGCCTAAAGAAGCCAGGTAGGCAGCAGCTATAGCTTTAATTTTAGCAAAAGCTGTGTTCCATAGTGGAAGCAGCTGTAGCTCCACAGAGCCTAAAGAAGTTTCCCAAATCATGCTGGGAGTAACAGTGAGTGGGGCCACTTCACCTCCCAACCCTGGCTCCCAGACCTATGCATTCTGTTTATTGGGAACCAGCCCTGTATCATGGCTCTTGATTTAAAGTATATGCTACCTTTTAGAGGATAGTGCCTCACCTGTGCAGGGATTATTTCCAAGCTTGCACCTTCACGATGCTCTTGAGTGGTTGTTCCAGGTCTCTATCAAGCCAGCAGTGTCTGAATGGTGTGGTAAGTAGCAGGACCAGTGGGTTACATGGTCACCTGCCCACGTGAACCTCCTTTGCTGTAACGTGGATTTCTTTGTCTGAAGTGAATTTATGCAGGTCAGACTCTCAGCCATGGCAGTCGATGGGAGTTCTTGGATAGCAGTGGTAGCTGAGGCCTACAGGCAGGAAAGATAAATTCATACCTGGAATATTTGTCAATTCTAATCAGGATGAAATATTGCCCAAGTTCAGGGTGGAAGTAAATCAACTTGTCACCAATGAGCCACTTGGTCTCCTATGAGGATGGTGCCATATCAGGGGCTCAGGATCGGCGTTAGTGGCTGGTCGAACATTCAGCAGCAGCAAGAGCTGGATCAACCTTGAGGTCACATGTGTACCGTCTGTCCCTGTCATTGTGGCTGCTTCATTCATGAGGCATTGCACAAGCACTGGGATGGCCAGGGATGGAGACTGGCTGACATCTGTCCAGTTGGTTGTTTGGTAAGTCTTCTGCAGTCAGTGCTCCCAGGTGGCCTCAACACAGAGCTCCTCACACTTGGTGCCCACACCCATAGGTCCATCCACACGCCCTTCAACAGATCTCCTTGTCCCCAGTCTTCCAATCTGGTCTCACCAAGCTCCTGACCCAGCAGCCAAGCCTACCACAACTGCCATGAGCCTACAAACATCTACCTCTACCCCGGGCCACTTCTCTCTTCACCCAAGGTGGCAATCAGGTGTGGTTCCTGAAGCCTTGCCCCTTGGGAGGACACCCCCTCCCCACTGTCAGGGACTGGAGTGCAGCAGTAGCCCATTGTCCACTCATGCCAGGCTAGCAAGCTGACCTGTCTGTGAACCAAGCCACGCCTGGGGCTTTTCCTTTTCTGTCAGCAGGGCCTGGGTCCTGCCCCCCACCTGAGGTCATAGCTGTGATCTGAGGAGTAAAGGCTGCTGCAACAGTGGGGAGTGACATGGTGGGGTGGGTCTGGCCATCTGTTAGGTGGCTTACTTGTGCCCTCTGGCCCTGCTCAAGGGAAACCTGGGGTGTGACACTTCCACTTTACAGTGGGTTGTTGCTGGGCCCCCCAAGCTTATGACTTGCTGTGTCTGACAGTCCTTAGCTCAAGATTTGCAGCTCTGCCCATATGCTCACTTGCTGTCCCAGGGTCAGATGTGCGGTTTCCACCAAGGCCCAGCAACAACCAGGAGCTGTTCTTATACTAGAATGGTATATCATCCTTTGCTGAAGATGACATGCCCTCACTCTAGAACCCTCAGGGTCTGTGCTCTAGCTCTCCTCTTGGAGCACGCCCAAGGCACCTCACAGCACCTCATCTCCCACAGCTGCCATTAGTGCCTTGGGGTGTGCCTGGTCTGGTGGCCCAGATGGCAGGGCTGCTTGTATTGCAGCCTGGAGTTCTACAGTTCTTTCTTGCCCTGGGCCCCACTCAGAATGGGCAGTCTTCTATGCCACCCATTTTCTAGACAAGAAATTTTATGTTTAGAGAGGTTGGGTAATTTTTTAAGATCTCAGAGGCAGGTCATGGCGGTTCAGGACTCAGTGTGTGCCACTTCTGCTGCTCCATGTTGCTGCTTCTATGCTTTCAGGCCTATTTCCAGGATATCTATGAATAGAAGGAAAAGTCACCTGTGGTTGATTGCATGTGGGTGAGCTGGCTCGCCCTTGAAATGCCAGATGTAGATCAGTTCTGGCTTTGCAGAATAGCCTGTGACTCAGGTAACTGTATTCTTCAAGGACAGGAGCTGGTGCTATGTCCTGTCCTGACTCAGTGAGTGATTCAGAATAAGAATTGGCTAAATCCGGGAGGGTTTGGGGATTGCATTATAACCTTTTAGCCATCCAACTTATCCTTTAGCTAAGAATAGAGGTGGACCATGAACAACCCTTCTGAAATCATCATCCTCCACTAGAATTCTGAATTTTCTTTCTGTGTCCAATCTAGACAATAGGGACTATTGCATTTAAAACTTTTCTTTTTCATTCTTCTGTCCAGTTTGTCTTTGGATGATGGAGTTCTCTCAGATGCTTTTGGATGGACTAGAACATTAAGGGCACTGTTAGCTCAGAGAGGTTAATTTACTTGCATAAGCTATTTACGTGGGAGCCCAGGCCTTAACCCTAAGTGGTTTGGTCCTACTGTGTCAGACTAGGGCCTTACTGAATATGTCTTATACTTGTTGGCAACTATTGACAAGGAACTAACACCTACTCGTTTAGTAGTGTCTTAGGGAATTAATGACTTTTTAGAGATTGGATCAGGATTAAAATAGTGTCAATTCTGGATTTTATTTTACTTTAACAAAATGAACCTTTAATTATTTGCATAAAGATTGCTCTGGCAAAATTTCAAGTTTTCTTGGGACTCAGGACAGTTCTTTTAACTTTTATTTATAGTGGCTTTCAGGATAGTGGGAGGTAGATTTTTAGAAAATATGATAAAAATATAAATAACTGCCCTGACGTTATTGAGTAAAAATGAAAAATAAATCACCGAGTCCTTTCAGGCTAATATGATTCATTTCAGATGTTAATTTCACTTCCAAATATATATTTATCTGTATTTCTTTTACAAAGTAAACATAATTTTGACTAAAAGAAAATTTTAGGCTCCTTCCCCACTCCTCAGAAGGTCTTTTAGACCACCCAAGTGACTCACTCTTTGTCTGCATAGAGGAAGGAGTTTGGAGGATTTATTTCAATGAACAAGATCTGAAAGTGAGTACACCTTCCAATTCCTTCTTTTCTGTGGTTCATGTTGTGGCTTCAATACTTTGTTCCCAGTGCTGTTCAAAAAACTATATAAGCTTAATTCAAACAAAAATTAAAAATGAATTTCAAACTCTGTACCTAACTTTTGGGCTTATAGCTTTTTAAAAATTTCTGTTAGTAGAAATATTTTTGAGTCATACCTGCTCTTCCACTTAGCCAACGTGATCGCTTCTGTATTTTAGGAGGAAAGACAGGGTAGCCTTGACCCTCTTGGTACAAACATCAAACGCACTTGTATGGGAATAAGTCAGTAAGTCACAATACTTAGCTCATCTGATATTTGGGATTAATTTGTATTGTTGCTCCATTAGCATGGCTGTTCTGAAGTGGCTTTTGTTACGGAAACTCTTGGACTAGATTCCTGGGCAGAAGGCGCTTTCTGTGGCTGTAGCTTTACAGAGATCCTGACATAGGGAGTGTTGTGTTTGTTGCTTGGGATCAGCCTGCATTTCTCCTAAGAACTCATAGCCCCCTGGACAGTTTCATTTATAATCCTGACCATATACAGAACAGATAACTGGTTACGAGTCGGCATGTGGTCTTTCTATTAACTGTACCAGCCTGGTCTCGACCAGTGCATGCTTGTCTGCTGTAGTCTTTCTTCCAGCCAGGCCTCAACAGATGCAAAATATTTCTGGGTTTGGGCTAAAGAGCAAAAATCCAGTGTGATGCTGCTTTTTGTTTTTCTCCTTCTGATTGTTATAATTTGCAGGAGGAAATTTACCTACAACAGGAAGTCATTGACATTAGAGGCTTGTGTCAGCACCAGAGGGGTAATGACTCCCCTGGGGAATTCAGCCTTCCCTGTTGTTCAGTTTCTGCTGGAAGTGACTCCTGGCTACCAGTCTAAATCCTTGGGGAGGGAAAGGAGAGGTCCCAGGTGGCCTCTCTAGCTCTTTTGACTGTAGAAGGGTTCTAGAAATTTCCAGATCTTCACCAGACATAATTTAAGTCCCAGAGGCCCTTTTCTAACCGGCGTAACCCGTGAGTCATTCCCGAGTGCTCCCCTTCTCCCACAATGATTGTACTCCTCTGTCCATTCGCAATTTTAATTATGCACTTACTCAATGGGCTTCCCTTCTGGTTAACTTCTCCTGGTAACTCATTAAACCTCTGAGTCACACGTTCATTATTAAAGAGAGGACAAAAATGAAAGAACAAAAAGGAACTGTGCCCCGGGAGAAACTTGGGGGTGGATTATTGTGGTTAAGTGTAGCTGAGTATCTGGAGGCCTTTGCTGCCTCTTCCTCCACTTTTAGGATGTGTCCTGCTTTGCAAGGACGTGGTGAGGTCATTCATGCGGCTAGTTTTAATGTGCGTTTTTGCTGTAGTAGGACACCCACTTACAGTGCTGGTGAAAGTGCTTCCCTCCTACTTAACTATGCCCTCTGAACTTAGGAAGTCTCAGAACAATGATGGGAGCTGCTAATTACAAAGGAATTCCAGGCCAGTGCAGTGGCTCATGCCTGTAATCCTAGCACTCTGAGAGGCCGAGGCCAGAGGATTGCTAGAGCTCAGGAGTTTGAGACCAGCCTGAGCAAGAGCAAGACCCCATCTCCACTACAAACAGAAAAATTAGCCAGGCATCGTTGTATATGCCTGTAGTCTCAGCTACTCGGGAGGCTGAGGCAGGATTGCTTGAGCCCAGGAGTTTGAGGTTGCTGTGAGTTATCATGACACCACTGCACTCTACCTGGTGTGACAAAGTGAGACTATGTCTTGAAAAAATAAAAATAAAAAAATAAAAAGGAATTCCAATCTTAACCTGTGTATCTGAAAGAACATTGAAGGGAACCAATTCGTAACCTACAGAGACACTTCTTAATATTCCCTTTCCTTTACACCACAATTTATTAAAAACCACTCCCACCTGTCCTCCTCTCCCCCAGCCTACACACTACTGCTTTCCTTCCAAGGGGTAAGGCCTTGGATACCCCTTGGAAAAGCGGGGCTCATGGTAGTGCTGAAATGTTGCTGTGAGGGTTAACTGAGATGAAACACGCAAACACTGCCCACAGAGTACCTGGAACATTGTAAATGCTCCTGGAGATTAGCTATTATACTTTTCAATTCAGCCTCCCTAGCCTCAATTTTGATTTTCTCTCTCCGTGGAAACACTAGAGAGAAAAAACAATCTAGAAGCTGAGAAAATGATTCCTAAAGAATAGGAGCAATAGATATCATTTACTGAGCGTGACTTGTGTCCCAAGCGCTATGCCGAATCCTCTATGTGCGTTATCTGTTTAATCTTCCCACAACCCTGAGGGGTAGATACTATTATTATCACCATTTCACAAATGAGGAAACTTGAACTAAGAGCAAGGAAGCAACTTGCCCTGGGCCCCGTAGCTGGTAAGTAGAGGAGCTGGAATTCAAACGCTGGGGCCTGAGTTCCAAGTCCCTGGTTTAATGTCTTTGCAAAAGGCTGCAAGGCAATGGTGCAGCCTGCCGCCAGGAGGCCGGTGTTCTCTGTGTGGGCTTTGACTCACAAGGGCCATGACCTCCTGCTCTGAGACTTGAGACCTCTCATGACAACCGACCTGCCCTTGCAACAGCTGCCAGGGTGGAGCTGGCCCCTGTAGGTTGGGGTGAAACCACCTGGCCTGTGCCAAGGTGAAGTCTCTTAAGGCCTCCTTGGTTTTCAGTCGGAGACAGAGAAAAATGTATTTTTCTGCAAAGGTTGGCATTTATTTCTTAATAATCAGTTAAAAATTTATGTAGCCTCCCTAATCAGCAAAACAAAGGCTTTCTGTACTTTTATGTGTGCTAGAAACTACTAATGAGTTCTTGGGGATTTATCACTGACTTTAGAATAGAAGGAGAAGCCAGTATATCTGGAGTTAGTAAAAGCAGGTTTTGCCAAGATACCTCAACTGCAAGGGAACCTTTAAATATTCCAGACACCCAGCGCTGTGTCTGTCCTGGGGAATTTGAGGATGGGCTGATGCCCTGCATAGCATGCCTGGTGTACACCCGTCTTCTGGTCTATGTCCTGGAACCTCCTGGGTAGGCCCTGTGCAGTCCTTGTAGAAGTGTCACCTGGGGTGGTCTACCATCTGAGGGTCCCCTCTCTGGGTAGAGTCCCAGTTGTGCAAATCGGTTGCCCAAGAGGCCAGAATGGAATGTTGAGCTTGGCACCAAGTATCAGGGCCAACGTATTCCTGGGTTCCAAAGAGCTAGCAGCAAGAGGGGTTGCTGTAGCCTGGGGGACTGATTGATGCCTATTTTTTGTGTACACAAGAGTCCAAGGCCATTACCATCAGTGGCAATTAATTGCTACCCTTATTCTTCTTCCTTCTCTCCTCTTTCATCCATGTCCTTCTTTCTCTCATTCTCTCCATTTTCCTCCTCCATTTTTCTTTTTTTTACTATGAAATATGTATAGCAAATGAATATGCCAAGAAGATTTGGAAGACCATTCACTTATTCATTCACCCATTCATTCATTCATTCATTCATTTCTCAAACATTTATAAACACTTACTCTGAACTGGGCATGGGTGGGGGGTCCAAACACATATAAGAAATCCTTTCTTTGGGATGTGCACAGTCTAGGGGGACAAGGCAGACACCTGACAGTCGCAGCAAGCAATGGGTTCTGGGCACTTATTATGTACCTGGCAATGTGCTAAGTTACCCTTTAACAGGATCATCTCATTTAATCCTCATAGAAACACTCTGAGAGGAGTTTTGTATTTTATCCTCTTACACATGAAACTGAGGCAGAGACAGATAAAATAATTGGCCCAAAGACACACAGCTAGCAGGTCACAGATCTGACTTGAACCCAGATAGTCTGACTCCAGAGTCAGTGTCATTAACAGTTCTGTCGACTCCCACATAATTACAGCATGCTGCGACAGGTGTCACACAAGTAGGTCTAGCAGGAGTGAAATTTGAACCTGGTCTCAAAAGGTGAGTGGGTGTTTTCGAGGCTGGAGAAATGAGGGAAGATCATTGCCTACGGAACAGTGTGAGCAGAGACGGAGGCAGAAGACCCGGCATCCACAGCCCACAGCCAGGAGCGGTGTTGTGGACCCAAGAGTCAAGGTCAGGGATGGGCAGGGTGACCAGAGAGAAGCCCAGAAAGACAGCTGGGCCTAGACTGTGACGGGCCTTGGATTAACTGCTCACGAGAAGGAGCTTTGTCCTACAGGCAGTGGATGACTTGATACCTTCTAAGAAGAGAGGGAAATGGTCAGACCTGTATACTGAGAAGACAGTCACTAATATTATCAATAATTTTGGGGTATTAGGAATATGAATGATAGAGTCTTTTCCTTTTTTATTCCTTGACGTAGTTTCCAGATTATCTTTAATCAGCTTATGTTGCTTATTTAAATAATGTTTATGTCCTTTGTGTGTGTGCACGTGTACACACATGTAAAGGGTATGTGTGTTGGAGAACAGAGCTGTGAACTGGAGGCCGTGCAGAGGGAGGAGGGAAGTGGGCACGGAAACTTGCTGGTGAGACTCCATAGAAAGCAACTGGGGGAGTCCAGGTGAAAGTCAAGGGCTTTGGTTCTCAGGGACCGCATCTGATTTGCTTCTGTTGATCCTCAGCCCCTCTTGCAGGGCCCTGCAGACACTACACACTCACAAATACACAGTATGTCGGGGAATGAATGAGTGAACAAAAGAAAATGAAAGTAATGTGGTTGGAGAAGAGGGCAGGAAGTTGAGGAAGATTTCTGAGTGATAACTTCCACCTCCAGGAATTTCATAATGGGTTTCTACCTTAAGCGTCAGGAAAGTTAATTATCCTCTTACCTGTGATGGAGAATATGGGGGGACATTCATGTAGCGAGAAGAGATGGTGACGACTTTGACTTTGAATATGTTGACTTTGGGGTTAAATTGATCAAATAAGTTTAACCACTTATTGTGAAATCCAGATTGGATGTGGAAGACAGATGGACTAGAGAGAATGTGTCTTCAGGGAAGACAGCCCCGAAGGAGAGCTACTGCTTTATGGAAGGGCAAGGGAATCACAGTTGAAAGCTGTCTTCAGAATATTCCAGTCCAGGTGCCCGCTGCCCCTGCTATCTGGGAATGCCTAGTTGTCCAAATAATTTATTTCTTAACTATTTGTTTCGGCTATTTTCAATTTAAGTGTATTGCATGCACACCAAGTGCTCAAATCGTAAGCACACAGTTTGTAGAATTTACAAAAAATGAACACAATTCTCCAGTCTCCACCCAGGACAAGAATAGAGCATTCCCACTTTCAGCACACCAGAGCCTCACTTGGGCTCTCTCTCAGTAATCATCCACTGCCCACCAAATGTAACCACTGTTCAGGCTCATCTCACCATAGGCTAATCTGGCATAGTTTTAATCCTTATAGAAATGAAATCATAGAGCATGTTCTCTTTGTGTCTGTCACTTTCACATTAACATGTTCATGATCTTCATCATCATGAGTTGCATGGATGGAGTTTGTTCTTTTTTGTTATCTCAAATGTTATTTGGAATATACCATTCTGCTGGTGGACATTTGGGTTGTTTACCATTTAGGGATATTATAAATAAGATTTTATAAATATTCTTTGATATTATCTTTTGGTAGACATAAACATTCATTTTTATGTATATAACCAGGAATGGAATTCCTGGGTAATAGAGTATATGTATGTTTAACTTTTGTAATTGCTGCATAAAAATTTTATAAAGTGGTTGCACCTATTTATGCTAGCAGTTTATGGAACCCAAATTGTTCCATGTTCTCAGAAACACTTAATAATTTTAAAATCATTCTGAAAGTTTTGTGGTGGTATCTTATTATAGTTTTAATTTGCATTTTCTAATGACTAATGATATTGAGTTTCTTTTCATGATTATTAGCCATTAAGGTATTCTCTTTTTCTTGTGAAGTGTTGGTTTAAGTTTGTTGTCAATCAGTTGAAAGTCCATGTCTGATAACTTCAATATATGGATCATCTGTGAATGTGTTTTTACTATCTGTTTTTCTCTTGTATTTCAATGGTTTGGTCTGTTTTCTGAAATATTTGGTATTTTTCATTGAATCCTAGACATTATGTATGAAAAATTGTAGAGCCCCTGGATGATGTTAACTTCCTTCAGAAAGGATTTAATTTTCCCAGATGGAGTATAGGAATATCACCTCGATCCAGTTGATGCTGGTCTATTCTGGTTTGTTCTCAATCATAGGTCATGGTTCTTGCGGAGACTCAACTGAAAGCCTGAGGTTAATAAGCCCCTTCTCCTCATTGGTCTCTGAATCCCCATTTTTGTCTGTCCAGCCCACTGAGACGGCCACAGTCTCTGGGATGCTGGCTTCTATGTTCTATATTGTATAGAATCAACTCTGCTGAGGGAAAAATGTGACCCTGGCCAGAGGGCTCCCTTTAGCAAGTGTTTCTGCTGTCTGGGATCTTGACCTCTCACGTGTTGGCTGTTTGGGTTGTTCTTCATTGTCTTCAGGCAGCTGGCTTGTACATGTGAGTGTGTTGTGTGTGTGTCTGTCTGTGTTTGTATGTAGTATTGTGCCCAGCTTTTATAAATGTCCTTAGCAGGAAGGTTGGTCTGCTACCAGCTACTCCATCATTGCTGGAAATGTAAGTTTGCTATCCACATGTTAAACAATTTTTAGAAGGGCATTTCAATAACCTCTGTATTCTTATAATATTTAGTTTCTTTTATGGCCAAAGCCTTCAATGTGTTTTTTTATACTCTTTTTTATTTCGGCATATGATGGGGGGGTACAGATTTTAAGGTTTCAATAAATGCCCTTCCCCCCTGCCCCCACAAGTCTGAGTCTCCAGCATGACCATCCCCCAGATGGTGTGCATCTCATTCTTTAAGAGGCAAGAAAGAAGCAAAGCCATGTGTTAAAAGGGTGGGGGATTTCCAATACAATAAGGAGCTGAAACTAAGGATTGGATTCTTTTTTTTTTTTTTTTGAGACAGAGTCTCGCTTTGTTGTCCAGGCTAGAGTGAGTGCCGTGGCGTCAGCCTAGCTCACAGCAACCTCAAACTCCTGGGCTTGAGTGATCCTTCTGCCTCAGCCTCCCAAGTAGCTGGGACTACAGGCATGCGCCACCATGCCCAGCTAATTTTTTATATATATATCAGTTGGCCAATTAATTTCTTTCTATTTATAGTAGAGACGGGGTCTCGCTCTTGCTCAGGCTGGTTTCGAACTCCTGACCTTGAGCAATCCGCCCGCCTCGGCCTCCCAAGAGCTAGGATTACAGGCGTGAGCCACAGCGCCCGGCCTTAAGGATTGGATTCTAATTATTTTTCCTCTTTTCCTTCCATATTGTTCAAATGTGGTTAGAATGGTGACTGTTCAGAACAATATGCCTTCAACTTCTGGCCAGCTATATTACATGTTTAAAAAAGAACATATTTCCTCATTTAAAAAGTATCATTTTTACTTATATGGACCATAAGACCATTTGCTATATCAGCAACTCAAATAATTTAAGATGGAGAGTTTTATTTTTTTTAATTAATAGAGTTTATATAATTTTTAGAGCAGTTTTATATTTGTAAAAAATTGACCCCAAAGCATAGAGAGTTCCCACACCTCCTCTCCCCTTATATGGTTTCTCCTATAATTTATGTCTCATTTTAATATGGTACAAAAGGCAGAGTTTTAAAACTGAGTCAAAGGCAAATTCTTCCCAAGTGGCAGTAGCTCGGAGCCCAGTGATTTTTCCTGTGGAAATGGAGGGAACGTGTGGATAGGATGGAGCATTCTGCTCAGAGGCACAAATGCAAATATTATGGGTCAATGCCAATAAAAAGCTTTGGTTAGGAACAAGCATCAGAATCTTAGAAACACCTGTTAAATTAACCAGCTATGTGTAGCTCCTGCTTCTACAAAGCCCAGGGTGTAATGTGGTCCTGGGGTAGAATGTCTCTGATGGAAATACTCTTAGTGGGGAGAGTGTGGTCCCATGTCCCAAGCAAAAACCCAAGTCTCCTCCCTAGGTTATCCTTAATTGCTCTGGAGGGGACAGCCTCGGTAAAAACTTTGTTACATTCATAAAGGAGTCAACACTAAAAGGTATTCCTAAGTGGCTCATTTTTCATCTTTAAATTTTTTTTTGTCGTAAAATATACATGACATAAAATTTATCGTTTTAATCATTTTTAAGCATACAGTTCAGTGGCATTAATTGCATTCAAATTTTGCAAGCCTCCACCATCCTTCTCTAGAACACTCTTTATTTTACAAAATTGAAGCTTTGTAGTTATTAAACGATAACTGCCTACTCCCTCCACCCTTGAGTGCCTGGCAACCACCATTCTACTTTCTGTCTCTGTGAATTTGATTACTCTAGGTACCTCATATAAGAGGAATCATACAGTATTTGTCCTTTTGTGTCTGGCTTATTTCATTTAGCATAATGTCCTCAAGGTTTATCCATGTTGTAGCATATGTCGGAATTTCCTTCCTTTTAAAGGCTGAATAATATTCCATTGCAGATATATGCCACACTTTGTTTATCCATTCGTCTGCTGATGGATATTAGATTGTTTCAAGTATTGTCTTTGTTTTGTAGAAAGTTATTCTTTAGACAGATATTTTACATATTATCAAGGAACCATGTCTTTTTTTTAATTCTTCAGAATAAATATAAAAATTTCCAGCCAATTACTTTAAGATGCCATAATTGTCACCAGTTTATGTTATGGTAATTATAGAGATTGGTGTTATGGTAACTCTAGAGATTGAGCATTGTAGTTGCCAGCAGGAATCAGAGGTGGAGTCCATCCTCCAAGAGGTAAGTTCTAGCTAGCAGAATAAACTAGGTGCTCAAATAGTGTTCGTACATGAGTGGAGTGGATGGGGGAGGGGCCTCAGGAAGTGCAATGGGGATGTTTGGCCCGAGCAGGCTAACGAGAGCACTGCATCCAGGCGCAGGAGTTTGAACTTGGTGGGCAGATAGTGGAAAGCCACTGAAGATTTCAGATTGCTTTGATCTTTATGGATTACTTTGTTTCTTTTCTATTTAATTTTATTTTTTAATTTTGTAAAACATTTATATGCTTTCGAAGTTAAAACTATAAAATATAGTACATTCAGAGAGACCCAGCTTCCATGCAAACCCTCTTCCATTGTTCTTTCCTTTCTCTTATATGTAACCTATTTTTGTTAGTTTTTGTTTTATCTTACATTTTGTCTTTTAAAAATATAAGCAAATACGTATATGTATTCATCTTCCCTTTTTTATTCAAAAAGTAGCATGCTATGTACACCCTTCTGCATCTTGCATTTTTCACTTTTCCTTCATGTCAGTATATAGAGATTTTCCTCGCTTCTTTCTATATCTGCATAATATTCCAATGTGTGAATGTATCATAATTTATTCAACCAACCCCCCATGGATGGACATTTGGAGGTTGTTGGCAGCCATTTGCAATTATGAACTGCACTTTAATGAATAGCCTTGTGCACGTATCATTTTATACGTTGCCAGTGTGTCTTGGGGATGGATTCCTAGATCAAAAGGTCAAGTCATATGTAATTTTGCTGTATATTTTAAAAAGTCACTTCACAGGGGCCATACCATTTTGCTAGCAATACATGCGAGTCTCAGTTTCTTCACAGGTATGACAGCAGAGTATGTTTTCAAATTTCTGGACTCTTGCCTATCTCATAAGGGGAAATGGTATCTTGGTGACATTCTAATTTGCATCCATAGACACCCCTAATATTTTAGGGATAAGTCATTGGACCTTAACAACTTATTTAATGTGGAGGCCAATGAGAATAGGAGTCAAAGGATGAAAAGACCAAGGAGAAGCAAATATAGGTGGTAATTTCTTGCTTAATTGCTCTTGGGACACTCATAGGGATATGTTCCTGAGGCCTTTGGATCTAAGAAAGAGACTTTGACATCCACAAAGACAGTGGCTGAAGCTGTGAGATTGTATGAGGCTGCCAAGGCTGGAAATATATTAATAGATGATAAAGGGGCAAGAAAATATATTTCTAATATAGCCACAATTGAATAAACTGAATCATCTTTCTCCATGACCTTCCCTCATTTTTTAGTTATTTTTGAAGTGTGAATTTTATTATTAATATTATTTTTAGCCTCAGGATGGTAGACCTGCTGTATCCCCTACTGATGCTTGAGAAGAGAATGACAAAGAAAAAGGGCCTTGTCATTCAGAGTGTGGTCCAGCAATCCAGTAGCAGGGACAACACCTGGGAGCTTGTTAAAAACACAGACGCTCAGGCTCTAGCCCAGATCTATGACTCAGAATCTGAATTTTCTCAAGATACAGGCAATTCATGGCTTATCCATGCCCTTGGGAGCAACTGGACTTTGGTGGACAAAATTGAGAAATAGTTGTCTGGTTGTGCCTTAAGTTTGTAATTCCAGCTCATAACTTGATACTGCACACTTCTCACCATGTTTTTCTGGTGGGATTGTGTTCACAGCCCCAAGGGGATATTTCACACCTTCTTCCCTCTCTGAAAATCTCTCAGTCACCCTCCCTGCCTGTTCTCAGGTGAGGTCCTTCCCCATTCTATGTAGAAAATGGAAGCCATCAGATGGGAACTCCCTCACATTTCCACCACCAAATGTCAGCACGCTGGCACCTACACCTGTCTTCCTTCCTCTCTAGAGTGTGGCAGAAGTGTCCCTCCTTAGATCAAAGGCCACTCTTTCCCTGTGTGCCTGGGTTCTAATCCCATTCTCTAAGATTGGCTTCTTTGGCCACCTCCCTCCGATGCCATCAACGGCTCCCATTTTCCAGATCATTCCCATCAGTAGACAAACCTGATGATATCCACTGTCTTTTTAAAAACCACCCTTCCATGATGGCCTGTCCCACTGTAAATGCTGTCTCATTCTTTTGCTTCGCTGCACAGTGAAACTTCTCAAAAGAGTAGCCTTCACATTATGTCACTAGCTCTCTGCCACTCTCTGTCCACTTTTCAGTACCCTTCAGCCTGGCCTCCAATGACACTAAATTGCTGAAACTGCTCTTGTCACGGTTCTCAGTGACCTCAATGTTGTCAAATCCAGTAGGTACTTTCAGCAAAATTGGACACAGTTGGCCATCTTCTCCATCTTGAAACATTCACTCCATGTGGTTTTGGGACACCATGCTCTGCCGGTGTTCCTCCTCTACCTGACCTCTCAGCATTGGCGTTCTGGAGTTCCCCAAGGCTCGGTCACAGTTCTCTGTCTCTCTGTCTTTTTCTGTATCTCTGTGTGTGTGTCTCTCGCTGTCTCCCTCCCTTTCCTCCTGTTCTGTCTTTCTCTCTACTCTACCTTTACCCCTTTCTCTCTTTCTCCTCTCCATGCTCTCCTCTCTTATACGTTCTTTCTCTTTCTCACTTCCCACACCTCCTCCTCAAATCCTTGCTCCTTTTTTCTCCATTCTTTCTTTAGAGGGAAGATTCATTTTACAGCTCCCTGTAATTCTCCCATTCTCTGTTTCCTTATGCTCAACTTGATTTGTACATTTACACTGACTTCCAGGCCTCCATGGGCATTTGTGTTTGGGGTACTCTCTTAGGCCATATATTGTAGTTATTTATGTAAACATTTTATCTTGTTCTTAATGGTATGCTCTCTAAGAATTTGTTTCACTTCCCAACAGTGCCTAACACAGTGCCTTGAAAATAAGAGAAATAAAATTTATTGAATAAAATAAATAAGCAATAAAATACATATATATACACACACATACATACATAATTCTTGAAAATTTAAAGTTTAAAACATTTTTAACTAGAAGAAGTTGCATGAGTGGGAACAATATCTGAAACAGTGTCAGGCACCTAATGGGCATCTGGGGTTTTTGGTTAACTCATTGAATAGTAGCAATCTGTAGATTGCTGTCATGACAAAGAACTTAATGACTTTCATTCTCACCATTTAAAAGTATGCTGAAGTGTCTATATTTTTAAAGATTCAGCTCAATTATGTATTTTATTAGAATTGGAAATAATGTAAGAAACAATGTCAGGATATCAGAAAAGTGTGATAGATGTTTAATGATTTTTTATTGATAATATAAATGCTGTTATGAATAAAATAACGTGTTTTACATTAAGGTAAATATATCTTCCTTTTTTATGTATGGCTCAAAAATAATTTTTTTATTAACATTGCTAAATGAGAACACGAATACTTTAGGTAAGGCCGATGTCTCAGATTCAAGTAAAATTAGCAATAATATGATTGATTTATCAATAACAAAATATGTTAATAATGGGAATTGAATGATGGGAAATAAAAAGAATGATTTGGAGGCTGAGGACATGTATTTCACGGAATGACCTCAGGCAAGTCCTATGCCTTGGTTCTCTCAGCTCTAAAATAAGAAGATTGGATTTAATTATCTCTAAGGTCTTTTCCAGCTATAAAATCTCTGTATTTTCTGTAATAAATCAATGGCTGCCAGTTCTATGATACTGATGTTTGCTTTTCCAGTGCATGCTTGATTCTGTTCAGAAAAAATACCTGGTAAGCCCTAATGGAAACCATCTGTTAGAAAAGGGAGGAGACAGGATTGTGGAGCTTTGAACCTACTCCCTTTATATGTAGATTTCCTTGGTCCTTCCAACAGAGAGGAGGTGTGGTAATTAAGAAGAAAAAAGGAGGAAGGAAGAGAGATCAAAATGAATAAAAATAAAAAGAAGAAAAAGGGCTAAGCACTTTTGTCCTTCCTCTGAGAGATGGTTGCTCTCTCTCAAACCTTTCCTGAAACCCGTCAGCACCTGCCTGGTGGACAGCACCACAGCTCTAAACTCTAAGGTTTTTTCACCCCCCTAATCCCAGGTTCCTGGAGTTCACTAATAAAGTGGTTTACATTCCTTAGAAAATGAAATGAAACCAGGGAGGGACACACAGAGGGCTTCTGGGACAATATTCTAGATCTTAAATTGGATCCTTGGTTCATGAGTTCTTTTATATCAATCAAATTTTCCATGATAAAATTAATGAATTAAAAATATGTGTCATGTTAAAACAAAATGAAGAGCCATTCTCGTTTAAAGAGAGGCCTCATCTCCAGAGGAATAATTGACTATCATATATCAATCCCAAAGGGTTTCAGTGAAAAACCTTCCCACTCCCCTTGAGTTATAAGGTAAGCTGAGTAAAGCACACATGGTGGTGGCAAAGATCCTATGTGAGAACAGGAAAATAGAGGGTACACTAGGTAGTTTATGGAGCCCAGAAAGGCTGGTGTGGATACAACCAGGGCAGCATTCCAACTAGGCTGGTGAGAAGTTCCACGAAGCAGAGGTCGAAGAGTGTGATCTTTCCTCCTAGCAGAGTCAGATAAAAACTCCCAGAGTGGGCCCCAGATCCTCCCATATTTTTGTATTTAGGTTATAAGAATGGGCCTAAGAATCAGGTTGTCTCTAACAGAAAACAAAACCTTAGGCAGAATTTCCACTGTGTGAAGTTCAAGAAGGCTCTTGAACTGCAGGCTTCACCATTTGCATCTCTCATCATTTACTTTTATGCCTGGAGGAAGGTCCAGATAGCTACTAACTGTTCAAATCCTCCCATTTCTGACATAGTGTTCATCTGCCATTTCTCATCCTTACTATATGCTTGGTTCTTCTGGGTAGTGTTAATCGGTGCTCATCAGTGGCTTGGTGATGCTGAATTATCCCTTGCCACATTACTTCACCTTCTCCTGACCTTCCTCCCCCTCCTGCACACTTTAGCACTCATTCCTGGCATTCCGAAGATGTTTATTGGGCACTTACTATGTGTTAGGCACTGTTTCAGGTGCTGAAGATAAAAGTGTGAACCACATATACATGGCTTCTCCACTGGTGCAGGGTATGGGATGGTGGGGCAGGAGAAAGTAAATCTTAAATGTCCATCTAAAGAAATTAATACATATTTTGGTCCACACTGTATAGAGAAGATAAGGTGCAATGACAGGGGTGACCTACTCTAAATAGAGTGGTCAGGGAACCCAGCTCTGGGGAGCTGGCGTTGAAATTGTGACCTGAGTAATGAGAGGGAGCCAGGCAAGTGAAAAGAGACGAAAGCATGTTCCAGGCAGAAGGGAAAGTCATGTGCAAAGGCCAAGAGAAGAAAGGCTATTGACACTGGAAGACCTAAAACAAAGCTGGTGCCACACCCTGGACACATACACGGTGGTAACAGAAAAAGAAATGGTTGATGTGTCCACATATGGAATATTCTGCGCAGATCTGGCCACGCTGCGATTAAAGTACTGGCATGGCCAAGTGACCATGATTGTTCAATGAAAATAGTCGTATCTTGAATGTATGAGATGATTTTACATATACATTGTATCAAGACTCTCAGTTGAAAGTGTTAGAAAGACCAATCAGAACTTGCTTAAGCAAGATATTAATAGCTATTTATTAGTTTCCATATCCGAAAAGTCCACGGGTGGGGCTACCATCAGGCCTGGCTTTATCAGAGGTTCAAATGTCCTGTAGAGACATAATGTGAGCCATATACATCACCACTTCAATATGTAACCCACATAAAAGTTATTAGATATTTTACATTCCTTTTCTGTACTGTCTTTGAAATCCAATGTGTCTTTCACACTTACATGACATCTCAGTTTGTACTAGCCACATTTCAAATGCTCAATAGCCACATGTGGCTAGTGGCTACCATTTTGGACAGTGCATGTCTGGGCCTCAGATCTGCTCAGTCTCAATACATTTGAGAATGAGCTAGATTGTCTTCCTAGAAGTCTGAGCAAAACTTTCTTAGAGCTTCATTGCTTTTAAAAGAGTAATGTGATCACCTTGAATTGACCTTGTGACCAGAAAGAAAGTGATGCACCCAGTGGTTGAGACCCAAACCACATGCTGTGCTTCAGGAGTACAGGAGAGGGTGGGTGGGCCCCTATATATGGGGTGGACATTGATTACTATTGGCTGCCTGGCATCCATTTGTCTGACTGTGAGGAATAATGTTTGGGGATTCTGTGCTCACCACATGGAAGAGGACTGGAAAGAAGACTGTTAATGGAGGTGAATTCTGGGAAGTATGACTCCAGGGGTTATAAAAGGTACCACTTTTATTTTCTGTTTTATATATTTTGCTTTTTAGTTTCTTGCTACTAGTATGTACTATTTTACTTTTATTTTTGAAGAAGAAAAACTTAGGGTTTGTTGTTGTTGTTGTTGTTGTTCTAAAAAGGTTAGGATCAAATGGAAGAATGGTCTAACACTAGGGTGACCGAATGTCTTGGTTTGCCTAGGACAGTCCCGGCTTATACTGGTTGTTACAGTGTAATTATTAATAGAACCCCCTTCACCTCCAAAGCGTCCCAGCATTGGATCATATGATCATCCAATGTAATACTTTATAGCCATGATGGGTCCTGGTAAGGTTAATTCACACTTTAAAAATGTCTTGAGATAATAGAATGATCTGATAGAAATACCTTGAAGCCCAATAAAAGACAGAGTAGTCACACCTTGTATTTCTGCCTCCTTAGGAAATCAGGCATTCCAAGAGTTAATTTTTCTAACTGAAGCTTGCCCTTTAAGCACCAAAATGTTTTAGCATTTAACTACTTTCGATGAAAATATTATTCTGTTATATATTTTCCCAACTTCTTAAGTGGAGTAGACCAAACATGATGGAAGTACTTCTTGTTGACACAAGTTATTGCAGAGCTTTCTTCTTGGTGGACTGAAGCTCACTGGTATGTTGGGAATGGATTACAGGTGTGTGGAAATATGATCCCTCTGGCTCCACGGCTCAGGGAAGCCAGGCTGGGCTGGGGATGATGCGAGCTCTTGGATCAGTTGCCTTTGGCACTTTTCTCCTATGTGTCATCTAAATAGATTCATTTTCTGCGTGTGTCTTGACTTGTAAAAGCTCGAGAAACACTAGTTATTGTTTTGTGTTATAATTCAGAGATTCTGGCGGTATCGCATGGCATGGCCCTCTATCTTGAGGTTATAGAGGGTAATTTACATTTGCCCTTGAACTGAATTTCCCCAGAGTGACTGCATCTCTTTGCTCTTTGTAGCATTCTTTCTCTCTACTTTGCGGGCAATTGCCATTGCATGCTATTGTCTTTCCTGTTTAATCTGCTGTCTTATTGCACACAGGCCTGCCCAGGTTAAGTGAAATATGCATGAGTATAACTTGCCTCTCCTAACTAAAGATTTAGCAGTAGCTGTTCACATTATTGTTTTTTAACTCATTATTTTTATGCTGTTGCCATACTCCAGATGTCTTAGAGAACCTTAGAATGTCACATTATGCCTCCTCATTAGAGGTGGTAAATACCTTATGGAGAACTCTTTATTCTTAAGAGTTAGTTGTGGCTTACAAAATATAAATCTAATTTCAAAAGACTAAATAAATTACTAGATAATACACTACTGTGGGGGAAAAAGAACATATACAGACACATGCATACATACATACGTACAGAGAGAGAGAGAGATTCAGAAAACATGGAGGACAGTCATGGCCTCTTTTCAAACCAACCTCATAAAGGTCAGTTGTCATGCTCATTCAACAAATGGTCCCTTGTTGCCATTCTGAAACAGAATGTCCTTCTGATTGGACAACTGGACTCAGCCTGTAAGACATTTTTGATGCTTTTGTATTCTTATGCAAGGGTAGACCTTTTCCAGCCTTGTAAATGACAGCAGGAAATTCTCAGTGGGCCATAGGAAATCTTAATTAACATTATTCTGGGGCAGTCTGGCTCAGAAGTTAAAAGCAAGGACTTTAGAATCTGACTTGGGATTGAGTTCTTGTTCTAGCGTGTACTAACTGCATTGGGCCAGTTTCTTAATCCCTCTGAATCCCACTTCTCTCACTGGATTGTTGTGGGGATGGAAGGAGAAAATGTTTGTAATTAGCTAAACATAGTCTCTGGATTGTAGTGAGTAATCACTAAATGGTGGTTTTTCCATCATCATTATTGTTAATAATAATAATATATGCAGTAGTTACTGTTTAATGGCAAGACTTACTTTTGAGGAAAATATAATAAACAATAAACTATTTCTAGAAACATCTTTCAAGTGCCCCATTGGGCAGCACAAATGAGTTTGAGTGTAATAGCCCAGCGATTTCTATGTAATGGAATGTCTACAATGGTAAAATACGCCGCTGTGTCAAGTTACGGTGGCTTATGTTTTTCACAGTAATTCAAATGAACCTCCTATTTTTAATAGTAAATGTCATTCAGCAGTGCACTTGCCATTTGAGCCTCACTGCAAAATTAGTGCAGAGGAGGAAACAATTTTTAATGTAATCTTGATTTTACCTCATACATTGTACCTCCCAAAACCTCTACACTTTTTAAAGACTATAGATACACTACCAAACCTATTACCTTGAAATTATATAAGGTTAAACTTCATACAAATGAAAATATACCTCATAAAAAGAACATACACAAACTATGTAGCAAAAGCATCTTTAAATTCCATTGAAAATAAAAATTGTATATTTTTTTGAAAAAAATAAACAATAAAATATAAGTATGATATTTTTGTCATCAGCCTAATTTTGAGTAATTATTTGCCTGTCATATTTTTCACTAAATAGTGACATATTTGAAAAATTCTGAATTTGACTTAAAGGGGCTAGAAATCCTCCAGAGTTATTTTCTTCTTAGCTCTCCATGGTGTTTACTGTGTAGCGTCATATTCTTGGCCAGGCAATTGTAGACTAGTAGGTGCTTTCATTAAGACAATTGTCCAGGATTATAGCTAACTGATTGCTTATGAAGGTTCTGCCTTACACTTTGTGAAAAACTGGTAAATCATTTGTGTCTTACTTAACTTCTATGGTATTTTTCCCCTATACTTTACATATCTCAAAAACAATAGAGGTGTTTCTGGAACTTCTGTCCATCCTAAAGCCCCTTAAGAAAGTTTCAAGAGGACAGTGAGACTTGAGTACTGACTTACCTGGGCAGGAAGCAGCCAGATACCCATAAGAATTCAGCTATGGTTGTTGAATAGGTAGAGCTGGCTGCGTGCAGGCTGGCAAGGAGGTGGGAGCCCCTGGGGCTATAGACAAAGGGAGGTCCACACCCTCTTGCAGGCATTTCTCCATGAAGCCCACAACAAGTGCAGAGAAATGATCGGGAGAGTCATTGGGAGACAGAAAGCCTCCCTTGTAGTGAATTGCTGGAGGAGAGGAAAAGAAGCTACTGTGAGAGGGGGAAGAAACTCTACCTGTATCTTTCTACTACTATTTCCCCTAAGAACAAAAGCCTTAATCTGCATTGTATATATGTAGAAAAGGAAAAAAGCACTGTCACTCTTAATGTACTGATGAAATCTCATTGCATCTGAGACAAGCGAACTGGAAAAAAATCTTGAACCCTGGGGAAAGGACAGGTATACATTGTGGGTTCAGAAGTAACCCAGGGGAGAAGTGGGGTCACTGAGAAGGCCACAGCTTCAAGGCTCAGTGATGCTGTGCTTACCTGCGACTAAGGCTTAATCAGAACAACAGAACGTTTCCTCCTCCCAACCCCAAATCAGGTTAACAAGAGAAGGCAGAAACAGAAAAAAGAAAAGAAGAAAGAATAAATATGGAAACAATATGGAACAATATGGAACACATATGGAAACAATATGGAAAAAATATGGAACAAATTTAAAAAAAACAGCTAGAGAGATAACGAACTTTAATTCAACCATATCAGTAATCATATTAAATATGAATTGTCTAAATATACTGGTTAAAAGATAGAGATTGCCAGATTGGATTTAAAAAAGCAAGACCCAACTGTACACTGTCTATAAGAAACCTACTTTAAATATAATGACAGGCTAAAAGTAATTGGATAGAAAAAGATATGCTATGCAAATGTTAATCAAAACAAAACTGAAATATTTATATCAATATCAGACAAAATAGAATTTAAGAACAAAGGTTACTATCAGGGATAAAGAATGACATTAAATAATTGTAAAAGGCTCAATTCTCCAGGAAGACATAATAATGCCAAATGTGTATTGGCTAAAAACAGAATTTCAAAATACGTCATGCAAAAGCTGACATAATTGAAAAGTGAAATAGATGATTTCATAATTATAGTTGAAAACTTCAGTGCTCCTTTCTTAGTAAATGATAAAACAAATAGAAATATAATCACTAAGCATATAGCCCGGGCTCAGTGGCTCATGCCTGTAATCCTAGCACTCTAGGAAGCCGAGGCAGGAGGATTGCTTGAGCTCAGGAGTTAGAGACCAGCCTGAGCAAGAGAGCGAGACCCCATCTCTACTAAAAATAGAAAAAATTAGCTGGGCATGGTGGCACATGCCTGTAGTCCTAGCTACTTGGGAGGCTGAGGCAGGAGGATTGCTTGAGCCCAGGAGTTTGAAGTTGCTGTGAGCTAGGCTGATGCCACGGCACTCTAGCCCAGGCAACAGAGTGAGACTCTGTCTCAAAAAAAAAAAAAAAGAAGAAGAAGAAATATAATCACTAAGAATATAGATGACCTGAACAACATTATCAATCTATTTTACCTAGTTGACATTTACAGAATGCTTCACCCAACAACAGATCCTTCTGAAATGCTCATGGAAAATTCACCCAAACATACCATATTCTGGGCCATAAAACAAGCCTTAACAACTTTAAAAGTATAGAAATCATAGAAAGTATATTTATGAACTGTAATAGAAGCAAACTAGAAATCAGGAACAGAAAGGTATGTGAGAAATCCCCAAATACATGGAAATTAAACAACACATGTTTAAATAAACCATGTGTCAGAGGAAGCCTTAAGGAAATTAAAAAAAATATTTTGAATTGAATGAAAATGAAATATAACATATCAAAATTTGGGAGATGAAGCTAAAGCAGTGCATAGGTGGAAATATATAGCAATGAATTCTTCTATTATAAAAGAAAGAAAGGTTTCCAATCAGTAATGTAAGCATCCATTCTAAAAAAAATCCATTCTTAAAGAAGAAGCAATTAAAACTAAAGCAGGCAGAAAAAGGAAATAATATACATAAGAGCAAAAATCTATGAATTGGAAACAGAAAAGCCATTAAGACGTATCAACCCAAAAGGTCTTTGGTTCTTTGAAAAGAGCAATGAAATTGATAAACCTCTAGCCAGAAGGACAAAATAAAAAGAGAGGAGACACAAATTATCAATATTGGGAATGGAAGAAGGGACATTGCTTTTGATCCCACAGACATTAAAAGAATGATGTAGTACTACAAACAGCTATATGCCCATAAATTTGACAACTTAGGTAAGATGGACCAATTCCTTGAAGGAAATAAATACCAAAACCAATTTAGGAAGAAATAGATATTTCCTATTACAAATATCCTAATTATAAATGTATCTCCTAATTACAAAATTATCTCCTAATTACAAATATCCTACAAATATCCTGGGGAAATTAAATTTGTAGTTAAAAACCTTCCAAACAAAGAAAACTCATTGACCAGATGGTTTCAGTGACAAATTCTATGAAAGATTTAAGGAATATTAATCCTATATAGCCTCTTCAAAACAATGAAAGGGAAAGGAACACTTTCCAGCTTATTTTATGAGGCCAGCATTTTTCTAACACCAAAACATGGCAAATACATTATAAGACAAGAAAACTACAGATCTATATTTCTCATGATCATACATGCAAAAATCCTCAGTAAAATATTAGAAAATCAAATTTAACAATAAATATGATATTTAATACATCACAACTAAGTATAGCTCATCCTTGGAATGCAAGGCTGGATCAACACTGGAAAATCAATCAGTGTAATTCAATATATTTACAGAACTGAAAAAGAAAAACCGTATGATTATTTCAGTAGATTTAGAAAAGGCTTTTGAAAAATTTAACATCAATTCATGACTAAAACTGTCGGCAAACTAGGAATAGAAGATAATTTCCTTAACCTCATAAAGGGCATCTACAAAAAGCTACAGCTAACATTACTTTTAATGGTGAAGACTAAATGTTTTTCCCTTATTATCAGGAACAGTGCAGAATGTTCTCCCTTGTGATTTCTATTCAACTTCATACTGGAAGTCCTCGATAGTACTAGGTAATCATAGATAGTTCTAGATAAGGCAAGAAAAGGAAATAAAAGCATAAAAATTAGAAAGGAAGAAATAAAACATCTATTCACATGTAACTTGATTGTCTGTGTAGAAAAACCCAAAGAATCTATAAAAAATCTCCTAGGACTAATAAGTGAGTTTAGTAAGGTTGCAAGATACAAAGTCAATTAATTCTATTTCCATATACTAGCAACAAACAGTTGGACTTTGAAATTTAGAGGACAGTAGCCTTTACAACAGCACCAAAAATGAAATTCTTGGGTATAAATCCAGAAAAATAATATGCATGATATGTATGCTAAAAGCCAGAAAATCCTGATAAAAAAATGAAAGAAGATTGAAATAAATGGAGAGATATATTGTATTCATGGATTGGAAGACTCAATATTATTAAGATGTCAATTTTCCCAAATTTTATTTACAAATTTATGTCAATCCCAATAAAAATTTCAGCAAGTCTTTTTGTAGATATTGACAAAGTGATTCTTAAATTTATATTAAAAGGAAAAACAAGTAGAATTATCAGAACAATTCTGAAAATGAAGAACAAAGTTGGAGGACTCAGACACTACCCAATTTCAAGATGTTATAAAGTTACAATAATCAAGGAAGTGTAGTGTTGACAAAATGATAGATACGTAAGTCAGTGGGACAAAATCAAGAGCCCAGAAGTAGACCCACACAAATATAGTCAACTCATTTTTGACAAGGGTGAAGAAAGGATAGGCTTTTCAACAAATGGTGTTGGAACAATTGGATGAGCACATGCAAGAAACTGAGCCTCAACAACTCCCTCATCCCTTATTTAAAAATTAACTCAACAAAGATCATAGACCTAAATGTAAGAGGTAAAACTACAACACATCTAGGAAAAAAATGGTAGGAGAAAGTATTTGTGACCTTTGGCTTGGCAAAGAGTTTTTAGATACAATATTAAAAGCACAATCCATAAAAGGAATATTAATCGAACTTTCTCAAAATTAAAATTTTGCTCTGTGAAAGACAAGGTTAAGAGAATGAAAAGATGAGCCACCGATTGGGAGAAAATATTTGCAAATCACATATGTAATAAAGGACTTGTATCCAGAATATACAAAGAATTTTCAAAACTCAACGAGAAAGTAAACAACTGTATAAAAAAATGGGCAAAATATTTGTACAGGTGTTTTACCAGAAAAGGCATATGATGGCAGGTAAGTGTATGGAAAGACACTCAACATCATTATTAATTAGGGAAGTACAAATTAAAACCACAATGAGTGATAATACATACCTAACAGAATAGCTAAAATTAAGAAAAACAAACCTGACAATAAATACTAAGCAGGTGCTGGCAAGTATGCAGAGTAACTGGAACCCTCTCATGTTCTTGTTAAAAACACAAAATGGACTCATGTCAGAAAACAGTTTGGTAGTTCGTTGTATAATTAAATATACGTTTATCATATGACCCAGCAATCCTACTTCTTGGCATTTAGTCAAGTGATTGAAAACTTGTGTTCACTCAGAAACCTGTACTTGAACATTTATAACAGCTCTACACATAATCGCACAAACTGGAAACCACCCAGCTGTCCTTCAGCAGGTGAATAATGGGGTACATCTATAAAATGGAATACTACTCATTCATAGAAAGGTACAAGTATCGATTCATGCAATATCATGGATAAATATTAAATCCATTTTGCTAAGTGAAAGAAGCCAGACCCTAAGGGTTCATACTTTATTATTCCATTTATGTGACAAGCTGAAAAAGGCAAAACTATAGGGGTAGAAAACACATTTCTGGCCATTGGGGTTGGGGTAGGGGTTGGCTACAAGGGAGCAGCATGATGTAACTTTGGGGGTGATGGAACTGTTCCATGTGGTACTGAGCTGGTGGATACAAGACTCTATGTGTTTATCAAAACCCATAGATCTGTACACCATAAAGTGTAAATTTTACCGTGTGCAAATTAAGAACAAAATCAACCAGGAGACTGGGGGAACCCAAGACGTAATGCAGAATGTGACAAATGAATGTAACTGTATTTCATATGCATGACATAACCTCGCTAAAGAGAATGGGGAAGAAAGGGGCTGACTTAAGTAACTTTGGAAAGCAGTGTTTTGATCAGATCTCGTAAGGGTAAAGACAAAAATAACTGTATGCAGACATTGTACTCTATGTGATAAATTTGTTTCTCACAGGGGTATGGGTTAGCAATTCTGAGACTATTTTACACATATACTAGGAATGAACAAAGAAGCAATTATATTATAGATAATGCAATCTGGGTTTCTAGCTGTCTGAGAAAGAAGGTACTAATGAGCAAAGGGGAGTGATAAAATGAATCCATGGTGTTTGATTAGTATCAGAGGTATCAATATTAAGTCAGTTATTTTAATATGCATATACAGTGAGAGATACAGAAATGCAGGTGTGTATACATGGATAAGCATGCATACATATATTTCCTAGCTCTGTCTAAAAACAGTGACATCCCAGTAGCAATGAACCCAGGTGCCTAGATCTCAGTTTCCAAATGCTGTTATCCAATAAAAGGAACCAAGACTCCTTGGAAAAGTAGATTCTAGGACTGGGTAGAGAAAATACAAAATGAACCTGGAGCATCTTGTGGTACTAGGATGTAAGGAAGTGCTAACCAACACCAACAACGAGAATATGCCCAATACAGGAGCCAATCTGGAAGTGTGCTCAGTGGCCAAAACTGGAACAGTTTGGCTCAAAAAATAATAATAATAAAGGATATATTGAGTTATGATTCAAAGAATATAAAATAAATATCCCTATTCCACATTTATAAAAATAAAAGCTGAATAAGCTGGTTATTTGATGGGGAGAAAGGACAAGCTCTTTCTTACAGAAGAATTCCAATGACTAAATAGAGAGCGACAGGGAAAGAGGGAATCACCACTGGAACCCTGCAGCGATCACTCTGCAGACGAGCCCCCTGGTAGATGTTAAAATGAGTAGGTCAGAGTCGAGAAGCAAGACATTTGCATAGTCTCAAAGAATTTGAGACTCCTCCCCAATATCTGTCAATTACAAAGGGAAAAACAGCAACTTTATAGTGGAGAAACCTGGCAGATACCACCTAACCAAGGGACCAAGGTTAACATTACCAGTAATAAGACATATGCACATCATGTCCCTTTTCCCCAGTTTGGTGCCCTGAGAAAGGCGCATCACTTCTGTGGTATTCTTGCCAAAAAACCCGTAACCCTAGTCTACTCATGAGAGAACATCAGGCAAACCTGAATTGAGGGACAGTCTACAAAATAACCTGGCACTCTTCAAAAAAGTGTCAAGGGCATGAAAGACAAGGAAAGACTGAGGGATGGTCACAGATCGGAGGAGAACAAGGAGAAATGACAACTAAATGCAGTGTGGGATCCTGAATTGAATCCTGGAATGAGAAAGGACATTAGTGGAAAAACTATTAAATAACAACATTAACATTAGAGAAAAATCAGTAGTTTTATTAATGGCATTGTGCCGATCTCAATTTCCTGGTTTTGATAATTATACCATGGTTCTGTAAGATGTTAACATTAGGGAAAGCTGGGTAAAGAGTATATGGGAACTCTTTGTACAATCTTTACAACTCTTCTATAAGTCTAAAATTATTTCAAAATATTTAATAAAAAGAAAAATGTAGGGAGAACTTTTGATGAAATAGCCCTGAAGGAAATAAGACTCCTTTGTGCTATAAGGGAATGGTGTGGACACTTTATAGACTATGCACGAGACTTATGGAGGATCATCTCACACACCACTGGGGCACTCCTGGACCCACTGTGCTCTTTGGATTATAGTTTGAGAACACTGATAGGGTCATTTGGTCCAACTTATTTGAAGACATTCTGTTTTTAGTGTTGTTCCTTAACTCTTTAAAATTGCTTTTAAAAGCCGCATATAAGCATATATATTGCTTGTATAAGCATACAAGCATTTTTTTAAAGCTAATTTTCTTTAAGAGAGGAATGATTTCTCTCTCTCTCTCTCTCTCTCTCTCTCTCTCTCTCTCTCTCTCTCTCTCTCTCTCTCTCTTTCTCTTTTTACTGACTGTGATCACAGA
Source organism: Microcebus murinus (assembly GCF_040939455.1). NCBI lineage: Eukaryota > Metazoa > Chordata > Mammalia > Primates > Cheirogaleidae > Microcebus > Microcebus murinus. The sequence continues at coordinate 30,892,629 of NC_134105.1, read as the reverse complement.
GGAGAGGGCTTGCAAACTGGCAGCCCACCTTCTGATTCCAACTGTTTTTAGCCAACACAGCTTTCAGCTTTTTTTTTTTTTTAATTGGATATGTAGAGAGGCATGAGCACTTTAGTTCTCTTTTGGTGCTTCACACATATTTGCTGGGCCCCTGAAGGAACGTGAGTTTTTGACCCCAGGTGAAAATGTAATGTAATTACTAACTTACATGTGATTTGTGATGTTTATTCACAATCTTTTTTAGTCATACCTCTTTTTCCAGTCTGACCAAAATTTCCAATCCTGCTCCTACAGTTCTTCGATTCGTCTTTGGGTTGTGGCCTCAGATTTGCTTTTTTATGATGTTCCTGTGTCTTTGCAGCATTTTCAGGTGGGCTATGGGTGGCCACGAGACCACGCCACCCCAGAGTTTGTTTGGCCAGGACATGCAGACTGACCAGAAGCAGGTGTCCTGTGTCAGGGCAGGATTGGGTGACACCCAGGAGTACCCATTTGGGGCATATCACTGGCTGCCCAAAGTGGGGTCTCCCTAGGTCTGAGAAGCTTGTTTGTGCTACTCCATGCTCCTTTTGCACTAGAAGCTTCCAACATTGGACGAACTTCTCCAATCACTTGGCTTAATGCTTCTAGAAGGGAATTCTTACCAACATCAGACTGTTGAATCCCAATTCAGCATGACAAGGCCACACCCTCACCTGAGGGCAAAAGAAGAGTCAGACTCCAGAAGTCGCTAGCCGAACAGACTCTCCCCCCAACTTTTTGGTGTACTGGAAAATCCCTGTCTCTGTGCCCTTTGACTCCTCTTCTTGTTCTGAGTTTAGCCAATTTTGTTTAAGATGTGTTTTTAATAGATTGAATCCATAGACATGACTTTTGACTCCTTCACCTGCTAGAATATCTCTGTATCACATCTACTTGGTTGGTATCTGGACCTGATAAACTTTTATTCACCCATGGTTTTCTAAAGCTGAAACTCACAGTGGTTCTTCACTAGGATTGTCAGAATACCCATGGAGCTTTAGCAATGTATGTATGCCAAGACCATCCTGCAGAAACTTGGACACATCTGTATTTTTCCTGAAGCTCCATAGGACTTTGGGTATGCAATCTCAGGTAGGATCCACAGGCTGCAAGAAACTTTAGCTTACATAATTTCTCTTACTATTCCTTTTCTTAAATCATAAATTATGACTATTTCACTTAATGTACTTATTCTAAACAGGGCCAGGGGTTTTTGCAATGATAAAAATACTCCTACTAGAGAGTAAATGTGCCCCCTGGTGACATTCACCACCTGCCATGCAGAGCTGAGGTCCCTGCTGGGCTTCCTCATGTCCTAGGTGTGCAGGGGGTAGAAGAAAAGTTAATAACTAATATTCTAAGTTTGTGTGTGAGTGTGAGTGGTGTGACTTTTGATCCCAAATTATTTACTTTTAGGTAACCAGAAGAAAAAAGGGTGATGCACATTGGCTGTGGCTGATTATTTCTGCATTATAAATCGCCCAAACCAGGCCCCCAAACAGGGTGAATACTTGTAAGAAGCAAGTGGGACTTGAAACAGCTCTTTGTGTTTTAAAACACCATCCTAGGGTGTTGTTCCATCCTAACCAATGAAAGCTTCTCCAAGGAAGTTAGAAGAAAAACATTAACCTCTTCTTGAGCATCGCATTAAGAGTCTTCTGACCTTACCTCTGGGGGGCAGGCCATCCTTTTTGGTATGATTTGACAACTTGTCTTCTATCTTTTTTTTTTTTTTTTTTGAGACAGAGTCTCACTTTGTTGCCCAGGCTACAGTGAGTGCCGTGGCATCAGCCTAGCTCACAGCAACCTCAGTCTGCAGGGCTCAAGTGATCCTACTGCCTTAGCCTCCCGAGTAGCTGGGACTACACGCATGCACCACCATGCCCGGCTAATTTTTTGTATATATATTTTTAGTTGGTCAATTAATTTCTTTCTATTTTTAGTAGAGATGGGTCTCTCTCAGTCTGGTTTCAAACTCCTGACCTCGAACAATCCACCCACCTTGGCCTCCCAGAGTGCTAGGATTACAGGCGTGAGCCACCATGCCTGGCCTGTCTTCTGTCTTAATCATGATATTTTCTTTCTCTATTTTTGGAAGATGAAAGAGCATGAGGTTGGGAATCAGAGGGACCTAGGGTCGAATCCTTGTGCTGACATTTATTGGTTTGCCCTTTGGACAAGGAACGTAAGCAGGAACATTCATCATCCTCAAAATAGGGGCAGAATTCTTCCTTAGGTGGTTGTGATGAGGATAACCCATCTCTGTTTTACAGATAAGGAAACCAAGGCAGGGAAGATAAATAATGAACTCAGGTCCTACAGAGTTTGAACCCCGATGGTCTAACACCATTCAGAGCCCGCCTGCTCAGTCCTTCTGTCACACAGCTCTGCAGAGGGCAAGCAGGTACCTACTTCTCTCTCACCATGGCCCAGCTAAGCGGTTGCTGAAAACACTGTCCAGTGTTCCACAGTGATTATTTCAATTCTTGAGTTATGCTCTTGGAATATTTTCACCTTTGACCCTAATCCTTGCAAGGGATTCTGGCAACATATTTCTCAGGTGTGCAAAGAAAAGGTGGGTGCACGTGGACTTAGGCAAAGAGATTTGCATGGGCTATGTCTTCATGGATAATGGGTTTCTGCCCCCAAAAGGAGGTATTTCTAATTACTGTTTCAAAAAATTAAAATTACTACTTTTAAAACGAATGAATGCATGAATGAATGAAATGTTTAATAAATGAGAGAACAATGGGGAAGTTCCTGGCACAGTGACTTCAACATAGTAAGCTCTCCATAGCTGCTCCCCACCTTCCTCTCCTTCTTCTCCTTCATTTGGACCTTATTTCAATCTGTTATTTCCTTCCCCCACCAACCAAGGTCATAGTCCTCTTCACTACACTTGATATTGATCAGGTGTTTTGATGAGCACCGTGTTTAGTTTGAGGGCTACAACTGAAGTGCCTTTGAAGAATGATATGAAATTAGAAAAGATAGAAGCTACTTTGGGTGACAGAATTAGGTCTCAGATGTCAGGGTGAAGTGATGGGCTGATTCTAACAATATGAAATATAATAGGGCTAAGTGTAAGGTCTTTTAATGGGATCCAGGAAATTAACTGTATGAGTGCAGGTTGGGGGAGGTGTTAGCTTGATAGCTGCAAATATAAAAAGTGCTTGAGAGTTAAGCAATACCTGTATTACTTAGAGCCTCAGTTGCTGTCGCAAAGACCTAAAAGAACAATGACTTAAGTAAGATCAAAGTTTATTTCCCTCTTACAGATTGGGAATAAACAGCACAGGGTGAAATGGCAGCCCAGAGACCAGGATCCTTCTATTTTGTTGCTCTGCACCCCTTTTCCACATGGTTATCAGGTCCACACTCCAGCCAATGGGACAAGGAAGAGGGACAGGGAAGGGGCATCCTTCCCTGTAAGAGCACAGCTGGGAAATGACACATTTCCTATCTGCTTACAGCCATTGCTAGCACCTAGCCTCCTGGTCACACCTTCCCACAAGGGAGGATGGGCAATGCAGTCTTTAGTGGGGCAGTTTATGTTCCTAGCTAAGACTTTCTTTTACTAAGTAAGAAGGGAGGGGAGAATGGATATTTGCAGCCTTACAGTTAAGTCATTATGTACAGTAGTGCAATTTGGTTGCCAAAGAGTCTTGGGCAATCTTATGCTGCATTGATAGAAGTATGGTATCTTTCAGAATAGGAGTGGGCAAGCTTTTTCTGAAAAGGGCTAAATAATGAATACAGGTGGCCCTCAAACAACATGGGTTTGAATAGAGTGCGTCCACTTACATGCAAATTTTCTTCCACCTCTGCCTTCCTTGAGACAGCAAGATGGCTCCTCTTCCTCCTCCTCCTCAGCCTACTCAAGGTGAAGACCTTTATGGTGATCCACTTCCACTTAATGAATAGTAAATATATTTTCTCTTATGATTTTCTTAACATTTTCTTTTAGCTAGCTTACTTTATTGTGAGAATATAGTGCATATAACATGCAGAATATGTGTTAATTGACTGTTATCAGTAAGACTTCCGGTCAACAGTAGGCTAACAGTAGTTAAGTTTTGGGGGAGTCAAAAATTATATATGGATTTTTGACTGAATGGGGGTTCAGCACCCTTAACCTCTGAGTTGTTCAAGGGTCCATTGCATTTTATATTTTGCAGGCCACATATAGTCTCTGTCACAAATTCTTTTCTTCTCCTTTTTTTTTTTTTTTTACAGTCCTTTAAAAATGTAAAGTCCATTCTTAGCTCATAGGTTGTAAAAATTAGGCTGCAGCAGGATCTATAGTTTGCAGCCACTTGTTCTAGAACAAGCATGGTGAAGAATTTGCAGTCACATCTTAAGATGCACAAGAATGTGTTGAGGGGAGGTGACCAAGATAGGGAAGGGACACCAGAGGAATTCCTAAGAGCGATGATTGCAGGCATTGGTTACATTTAGCCTGGGGAAGCTCAGACTCTTGATGATCTCATTATTATCTTCAGATATTCGAAAGACACTTAGGTGTCTCTTGTTTTGTATGTATCCAAAGAGAGGAATAAGAATCAGTGACAGAAAGCTCTGGAAGACAGACTGCAGCACTGCCTAAGGAAGGACTTTCTCACTATGACTATTATGAATACTTATCATTCGTGAAACCCTGATTGTCAGGCATTGTTCTAAGCACTCTGCATCGATGGTCTCACTTTACTCTCAACAGCTCCACCAGGTAGGTCCCATTCCTACCACTACTTAATAGATGGAATAGCAGCATTAGGAGGTTATATAACTCGCTCAAAGACACTTAGCTACTGTAGAGCCATAACAGCTCCAACTCTCCTCTGCCTCCTTGCATACAAATTAAACAAGATAAGATCTGTCAATAATTTGGCAGTGCCAAGCACCTAGTGAGTATTGATGCTGGTAATAATAATTATGTTATTCCCTAGGAAGCACTATGTTTCTCATCATGGTGATTTTATTCATTTCCTATGGCTGCTGTAACAAATGACCATGAACTTGGTGGCTTAAAAAATCATATTTATCTGGCTGGGTGTGGTGGCTCATGTCTGTAATCCTAGCACTCTGGGAGGCTGAGGCAGGCTGATTGCTTGAGGTCAGGAGTTTGAAGTCAGCCTGAGCAAGAGCAAGACCCCATCTCTACTATAAATAAAAAGAAATTAATTGGCCAACTAATATATATAGAAAAAATTAGCCGGGCATGGTGGCACATGCCTGTAGTCCCAGCTACTAGGGAGGCTGAGGCAGCAGGATTGTTTGAGCCCAGGAGTTTGAGGTTGCTGTGAACTAGGCTGACGCCACAGCACTCACTCTAGCCTGGGCAACAAAGTGAGACTCTGTCTCTAAAAAAAAAAAAAAAAAAAAAAAAAAACCATATTTATCTGCTTACAGTTTTGGAAGCCAGAAATCTGAAATCAGTTTCACTGGACTAAAATCAAGGTGTCGGCAGGGCTGTGCTCCCTCCAGAGGCTCTAGGGAAGGATTCTTTCCTGGCCTTTTCCAGCTTGCAGTAGCCTCTGGGATTCCTTGGCTTGTGGCTGTATCACTCCGATCTCGGCCGCTGTGGTCACATTGCCCTCTTTCCTACCCGAAACCTCTCTCCTATAAGGGTACTTGTGATAACATTTAGGGCCTTCCTGGATAATTTAGGGTAATTTTCTCATCTCAATATTATTAACTTAATCACATCTTTTGCCATAAAAGGTAAAATTCACAGTTTCTGGGGATGAGGAGGTAGATATCTTTGGGGGTCAGTAATTAGCCTATCATGGTAGTATTTAAGCATAGACTGGATGACCCCATTTTCTTTCCTTCTATTAGAAAAACAAACTTTATAGAATTCTATGATTTACAGTATTGGTCAATCATAACATTTGTCTCATCTTTGTGCTATTTCTTCATGGTATTTTTTGTGAGAACAGAATGTATTTTTTGAGCATTATTTTATTTTTAACTGACAAATAATAATTGTATATATATATGGGGTACAATGTGATGTATCAATACACATATACCGTGTTTCCTTGAAAATAAGACCTACCTATAAAATAAGCCCTAGCAGGATTTTTAAGCATTTGTGCAATGTAAGCCCTACCCTGAAAATAAGACCTAGTAATGGGCATGGCTATGCAGCATATCTGCATGACCCATGCATTTCATCACGGAGCGGTAAAGAAGATGAGCAGCCCTTCTCATCTGTCCCATGAGAGCTCTATTGCTCAACATGAGAGATTGGGGCCAATGGTTCTAAAGGAAATAGAGTCGCAAGAAATTCAGGATGGAATTCGGGATTTGGAGAGTTATGATGATGTTCCAGAAGAAGATGACTTAACTATATTTGAATCAATGTAGACTGTTGTACTGTACTTAAAAAAAAATAACACATCCCCTAAAAATAAGCCCTAGGGTGTCTTCTTGAGGAAAAATAAATGTAAGACCCTGTCTTATTTTCGGGGAAACACAGTAGTATGTATTATGGAATGATCAAATCAGGCTAATTAGCATATCAATCACCTCAAATATGTATCCTTTCTTGGTGGTGAGAACATTTAAAATCCCCTCTTTTACCTATTTTGAAATATGCAATACGAGGTCTGCCCAGAAAGTATCCAGCCATGTAACATGAAAATGGAGACATTAATTGAAGAAGATACAAAATACAAGAAACATCGTACATAGGACAATGATGCCTTAGTCCCCTGGGACCTCACACAGTTCTCCCAGTGTCTCCTAACCTAACCCGGACACGTTCAACATTCTCAGGTGTTCTGCTTGTTGCAGGCCTCCCAGAACATGGATCACTTTCAACAGATTCTCAACTATCTTTGAAGCATTGGTGCCACAGTTTTGTTTGCGCTGCACTCACTGCATTGTCCCCCAAAGCCTTCTGAATCATCCGAATAGTTTCTGCAGAGGAATGTTCAAGCTTAATGCAAAATTTCTAATGCAGATTCATTGCTCTACTCGCTCAGTCATTTTGAATCTGATGGTCACACAGTACAGGTGCTCACTCAATGGCATCTAGCGCCCCACTGACTAGTACAGTAAAGTTGTCACTGTTCATGCATGCACATTCCAGTCCACTCTCCTTGGCTGCCAGGTTACATGGATGTCGTGCAAACCGTTCTCATTATATTAACAATGGCCGGATACTTTATGGACAGACCTTATACATTATAACTATAGTCACCTTGCTGTGCAATAGAACACCAAAACTTACTCCTCATATTTAACTGAAACTTTGTACCCACTGACCAATATATCCCCTTTCCCTGTCTCCCCCCGCACCCCCTCCCCCAGCCTCTGGTAACCACTATTCTTCTCCCTACTTCTGAGTTTGGCTTTTTTAGATTCCATCTGTAAGAAAGATCACTCGGTATTTGTTTCTCTGCTCCTGGGTTATTTCACTTAACATAATATGCTCTAGGTTTGCACAGAATTTCCTGTGTGAAGATATAATACATTTTGAATAAGGTATGAGTTAGAAGTCAAATAATTTTTTTTTCAAATAGCCCAGCCACAGTCTGACAGTCTTATTACTAACCTATGACATAGCAACCATGACAGCTGAATTTATTTCTTGACATCATTTTGTTCCATCAGTCCGTTTTGTAGGGTTCTGCAGTGGTGCTGTGCCATTTCATTTACTGTCCCATTAAAAGAGGGGGACAGATTAAGTCCCCCTCTATTCTTCTTTGTTACTTTTTCTGGCCATTAGCTCTTCTATTGTTTTTTTTTTTTTTTTTGACATTGTATATCTCAACTTAAAAAAATCCTTATTATCGGCTGGGCGCGGTGGCTCACGCCTGTAATCCTAGCTCTCTGGGAGGCCGAGCCGGGCGGATCGTTTGAGTTCAGGAGTTCGAAACCAACCTGAGCAAGAGCGAGACCCGTCTCTACTATAAATAGAAAAATTAATTGGCCAACTAATATATATAGAAAAAATTAGCTGGGCATGGTGGCGCATGCCTGTAGTCCCAGCTACTCGGGAGGCTGAGGCAGGAGGATTGCTTGAGCCCAGGAGTTTGAGGTTGCTGTGAGCTAGGCTGATGCCATGGCACTCACTCTAGCCTGGGCAACAAAGTGAGACTCTGTCTCAAAAAAAAAAAAAATCAAAAAAAAAAATCCTTATTATCATTTTAATGTGGTCTTGGGATGAAGAGGAAATAGACAGAATTGTCTACTTGCCATAATGGTCCTCTCACCCTATTTCTTTTTTCTTGCAATTTTATATACCTGTTTTTATTGAGATTTTTCTAAGTTTTTTGTTGAAATCATATGGAAGTTTAATTCCAGACATATATATCTGAGAAAGAGAGAGAGAGAGAGAGATTCAAATCTGGAGTATATATATGTATAAATACTCTTTCAAAACTTCTAACAATTTAATTTTAAAACCACATTATCAATTATTTTTATGCCTACCAATGTGTTTTATTGGCTTTATTCCTCATTACATTTTCTTATGTAACATAGCATCTCCTTTTTTGAGCTCATGATTCTGGCTTATTTTTTCCTTAGCTAGAAGAGATCTTCAAGTAATCTTTTAAAAAATATTTGAAATAAAGGGTATTTGAGTGATATATTGCCTCTGTCTTCAAACATACCTTTCTTTTATTATCTCGTAAAGGAAATTATAGTTTGGCAGCTGGTAGAATTCTTGAGTTATGATAATATTCCCTTAGAATTCTATAAAAGTTGTGCCAGTGTCTTTTAGCATGATGTTGCAGATGAGAAGTATGCTGTCAGTCTGATTTTGTTTCCTTTTAAGCAGCTTGATTTTTCTCCCCTACAAGGAAACTTGTGATTGTTTGTCTTTGTTCTTGGAGTATCAGACTACATTTAGAAGTGTGTATTCTTTCGGTAATCCTGCTGCCTAGCATGCCATGTGATCTAAGGCCTAAAGTCTTCAGCTCAAGGAAATGTTCTTCAATTATTAATACTTCCTGGATTATTGTTTTCCTCTTCATTAATGATCTCATCCACGTCTGGAACTCCTATTAGACTAATAGTGATTGGATATTCTGGATCTCTCTGTTATATCTTATGTTTTATCTGATTATTTAAATCTCCTTTTCTTCTTCTGTTTGTGTGTGTGCTTTTTTGTGGCATCTCCAAAAGGAGCTGGTGTCTTGCCCTGGTTCAACCTCTGGTTTCTACTCATGAAAGGAACAAACCTTGCACTTTCCAAAGAAGCTGTGGAATTACTTCTGTGTCCAGCCATGCTGTGTGGAGAAACCGGCCTCTTTCCTGATGTCCTTTAATTTTCTTTTAAACTGATGCCTAGTGACCCTCATCCGATCCTGATCCTCTGAGTTTGGGATTTTGCAGAACCCTTTTCTGGAAACCTGGGCGCTTCTTAGGGGAGTCTGTGCAGTATCATGAGCTTATCAGCACCAATGAGCTTTCCCTTACCCATGTCCCCTCCACTTTGTTTCTTCCCCACATTCTCCATAATATCTGCTTGAGTAATGGCATCTTTCTCTGGTTCCCAGCATTGCCAGTAATGTTTTGGTCATATAAATGTTTTGGGGAGGAGGAATGAAAGGGAGCAAATGCATGAGCCCCATTTACCATTCCCCAAACCAAAAGCCCAGGTGTGGAAATAGTGAAGGGGATTGAAGCATCCTCGACCAAATGACCTTCCAGCCTCATCTAATTCAGGGAGGGTTTTCTTTAAAGCCTAAGCAATAAAGCAGCGTAATTAAAGGTTTGAGAAACAACTCTCACAAAAAAAGGCCAGAGAGATATAGTTTAGTTTACTCAGGAGAACAGAATGAAGTGAGACTTAAATGATGAGTCACATTAAACCTGCTGAAGATACTGCCGGAGAGACTGAGACTGACTTACAGCCAAAGTGGTTCCTACTGGTTGCTACAAAGACCCCTGGGCCCTTAAAAAGGTGGGTGGCATCATGATGTGTTGCCAAACCAGGTTCAGAAGCCTCCTTTTCTGGAGTGTTACGAGCTGTTCTTTTTAAAGGTAGAAGGATGGACCCGAATCACCTCCTGAATCCTCTGACAGCCTTGTGATATGATGCATATGATGTTAGTTAGATCGGGAATAAATGCTAACAGGTAAACAAATCTTATTTTCACCCGGCCTTACTGATCTATTATTATTACTGTTGTTATTATTTATGTGAAGAGAGAATGTTTTTGTCCGGGACACTTTCTCCAAATTTTTTTAACCCAAATGGAGACATCTTTAGTTTCTTCTCAAACGTGCTGGAAAGAATAGGAATGTCAGGCTCCGTCTCTCCTGCGGTCGCTCACTCCCTCCGCATCCCCTGGCGGTCCTCCTCCCCCAGGGCTGGGCAGTGGCAGGTACAGGGCGAGAGGAGTGACAGGCTCCCCGCGGCAGGTCTGCGACTCCTCTCGGAGCCTCCTGGGCTCAGGTCGGCGGCGGCCGGGGAGAGCCAGCGCCACGCTGTGTGGCTGGGGACATTTCCGGCTGCCAGGGCCCAGCCAATCAGGGACGGGCCCAGCTACCCAGCTAGCTAGGGCGATGACACATGAAATATGATAATTTTCTGCTAAAGAGCCCTGGAAGGGGGAGGGAAGGGAGTGTGTGTGTGGCTGGGCGGGGTGGGCCGGCGGGACGGGGCGTGGGAGGCATGGGCTGGTGCCGGCCGCGGTGGGACTCGCCCGCGGAGTGGCTGCAGGGGCGCCGCGTGGCTCCAGAGGTGAGCCGCGGCCGCTGCCCTGGCCGGGACAGAGGGGGAGCAGCCCGCGCCGTCCTGAAGCTCTGGGGCTGCGTGGAAAAGAAACTGTACCCGGCACTTGCCTTCCTTCCTATCATGAGTCAGGTTAGGAGTTTGGTTTCTTCTCGGTGCTACCTCTTTAAAAGCCCAAACAAAACTGGAATAAACACCATCTGGATGGCTGAAGGACTTGGCCAATGTTTTTCTTTTAAATGTAGGCTGGGGGCTGTTTATCCCTCTACCCCATTTTTTTTCCTACCTCCATGCCCAACCTAGCCCTTAAAAAAAAAAAGTAAAAAACAAAACAAAACAACAACAAAAGAAATGAACCAAATCGTGAAGAAGGGCTGAAGACTCTAAGGTTCAGGTGGTAGTTTTTGATTCCTGATTCTGGTGGGGGAAAAAAACACGTCTCGGAACAAGATGGGGTGCTGGACTACCTTAGAGTTTAGAAGCAGTGGCAGAACGTCTTTGCTTTGAGGACAGGGTCCCTGGGACTGCAGGGCAGGGCAGAGGGGCAGAGGACCCCACTTCCTTCAGTCGCTGTTTCAGGCTTCCCTGCCCTTAGTCAGCAGCTCGAGGCTGACAAGGGATGACATGCCTGCTGCCACGAGTCCCCTGCATCGTCTGACCCTGTGAACATGTGCGTGCAGAAGTGAAGGATCACAGTGTTTACATAACATGTTGATTAGTCACCGAGAAGCTCCTCACTGCAATAAATACTTAGGCTTTGCATTTGCATTTCTTTCTCTCTCTCATATATATGTATGTGTGTATATATATTATACATATAGGTCATTTTTTAAAAAGGAGCCAATAAATGAAATCATCATCACTGCGTGCAAGCCTCCCGGTGGCTTTAGGCGTGGGGCTGGCTTCCTGTGCTCCGAGTGATAGCTATTCCGAAGTGATAATTGGTGTACTGTATCTTTAAAAGGTTAAAACCCCTTTCAGAAAAGGTCTGGGCTCCTACTGGAAAAGACAATCCAGGCATGGGTTGGCTCTGGATTCAGAAAACAGCTGCTGATTAGATTCTGTGTCTGCGGGCTGAATTTATTCCGTGTTTTTCAGCAGCAGGAATTCAAGAGGGATGTTTCTGTTTGGGTTTCTGATCGTGATTTATATTTATTCAGAGGAATAACAGAGGGTGGATCTGTTCCCGGCGCGAGCATGCTCACAACCAGCCGACTCTCCCATTATCCAACTGCCTAGTTTGGTGCTTCAATGTACATGGCTTTTCCGTGTGCATATGTGTGTATACAAACACGCATGCATGCCTGGATGGACATACGTATGCACAGGTTATTTTTTAAGGACAATTCCTTCAATAAGGTCTTTACCCCTTACTTGAAACAGGTGTTCATGAAAAAAATGCACAAAATCCTGCCTGGCCGGAATAATTCATGAAGAAGGGGCTGGATCCGTGGGTCAGAGAACACAGGACCAGTTTGCCATCCCAAGGCCAAAGGTAGGGGACTCTGGGTTTTTATTCGGCGGATGGATTCCTTGTGCGTTATGTTATTGATTGTGTTTTTGCCTGCCGCTGCCACCGGGAAGTGAACTAGCAAGCTGCGTTCCATGTTGTCGCTGCCTTTCTTGGGCAAGGTGTCCAGCTGCCCAGGCGCAGGGGCCGGCCGGGTGGGTGGGCTGAGCTCGCCGCTGGCCTGGTGCGGGCAGCCAGCCTCAAGTGACCCCCGCGCGTCAATCACCGGCTGGCTGCGGCGCAGGCGGCGGGGCTGTAACCCTGTGCGCGCCGCGCTCGGGCGCTCTGTGCTCGCTGGCGGCCGGGCAGGCGACCCCGCGCCTGGAGAGCCTCAGCTGTGGGCCAAGGCATCGCCTCCCACAGCACCTGCGTTTTCTCCTGCTGCCCTGGCTGCAGCTCTGGGATTGTGCGAGTGGACTCGAGTGGTCTCTGTTGCCTGCTTGGTTGGGAATGAGATTCGTGTGCTGCAGGCTGCCAAGGCAGAAGGGAGAGCTTTCTCCTCCCCCTTAATCCTTGCCCCCCCCCCCCGAAAATGTTCCTAAAGCACAACCACCCCCACCCCAACAAAACCAAAACAAACAGAAAACAAACTCCTATTCCATTGGGGATTCTTGCCTTCCTGCTGGCAGAGCACGTGCCCCCTCAAAGTTGTGCCCCGCATGTTCCCATCTTTCAAATGGAAGCACTGATGATGCTGAATGGCCCCTGATGGGACTGACAAGGCTGCCTGAGCACTCCTGAGTGCGGTGGTCCCCGCAAACCGCGTAGATTGGGCAGGAAAAGTGGTGGTGTAGAGGAACTTGGAGCCCAGGCGTTGGTGTCCTTTAAAACGCCTCTGGTTTGGTTTACATTGCGTATCAGGACTACTTCTGTGGTAAGCCTCCCTTGAACTTTAGGGGCTGTGATTGCAGGAAAAGGCTCTGCATGCGTGGTCACTGTGTGAGCAGCACCTTGGCCCTCTTTCTGTTGTGCACCCTGAAGTTTCTGGCAGCCCTTGACATTGTAACCATAGCAGCCATGTGCCCCCCCTACCTACGTGGAGTGCTTTGGTTTTGTTAACACTGATTCGCGTTCTGAGTGTTGGGGGCGGGAAGGGAGAGAGGAATGGGGAGAATGAGGTGTTTGCTGAACTGATCTGCTGTGCAATGTCCTCCAGCCTGTGTTTGTGTGGTTATGTAATCCCAACTAACAACCAGACCCTGTGCCCAAGCAGCTCCCCACCATCTCCCAGCCCTCCCCCCGGACGGGAGAAGTTGGGTGCTGCAGTTGTTTAAGATGTGTTTATGCAATGATATGTGGACTGGGGGCAGGGAGGGATAATGTGAACAACTTGAATTTGGAGAACACAGGTCAATGATCACGTGTTCCTTTGAGGACAGTGTGGTATTGGCTTTGGATGATTGATGTGAATCTGAAGACCCTCCCACATCTCTTTCAGCCAGTCATCATTTGCTTGCACTTTCATTTGGTAATTTCACCCCCTGGGACCCTGGAGAAGGACCCCTGGAGGGCCCTCAGATTCCCAACTCAAGGCAGGGAACAAATCCTGAATCCAGGGTGATGGCCCAGGTCCCAGCTGTGCTTTATACTTCCCACTGAGCAGCCAGTGTGGGGAAGAGTTCCTGTCCCACTGGAGTGTCGGTGTTCGGTGTTGCTCTGGGGTTGGGCTGTACTGTAGGGCTGAAGAGCAGACCTCAGAGGCTGTCTGAGCTGTTTGACATATGCTCTCTAAAGCTGTTAAGACTTGCAGTGGTTGGACATCCTGTACATTCTAGCATTAAAACATGGTAGGATTTTTTGCAAGGTAGAAGAACAGGTATGCCACTGAGATATCTGCAGGCAGGAGGGGAGGGTATATGTCACTCTCTTTCCTTCCTCCCCACTCTGTCTAGTTAATGCACCCACAGGACACTGAATTATTAGCACTGGCCCTTATTATACCCCTTAGTGCCTCACCCTAGGGAATCTAGGCAGATTTGTAAATTGGTGGTGAAGTCTGACCCCTTAAGGCTAAGACTGGTTTTTTTTGTTTTTTGCCCTCAACACTGCAGTGGGTTTGCTTTAAGGACCAGCTACTATGGTGTACTCTGTGGCAGTGGATCAAGATGTGCTCAGCTGGCACTATTGTTGAGTTGTCTCTGCCCATTGTGTTTTGGTGGTGGCTACCCTCCTTGGAGTGAAGTGTGTGCTGCCTTTGGGTCCTTGCCAAGTGAGCTGTTGAGGCATTTAGTGTGTGAAAGGTACAGGCAAGAAGAAGATGCATTTAGTCTAAAGTGCTGGCAGGTTCTAGGACCCAACTTGATAGAAGATAACATTAAGAAAGCCGTGTGACAACTGGAGAGCTTTTAACTTGTCTCTCACTTCCTGCTCTTTTCTTTTTGCCCCTCTGTGCTACCCATCAAGGAAGCCCTGACACGCTGTTCTTTATTCTGTTCTCAAGAAGTAAATCACATTTACAAATCTGCAGATATTCTGGGCAGGAAGGACAAGAAACACTGGCTCCATGAACAGGCCACCCGGGGCCAGACTCGGCCAAAGCCGATCCGTAAAGTAGGTGTAAACATCGTAGCCTTACCAGGCCCACTGAAATGTCTTCACAGGAAAATGAAATAAGATAAAAAAGCAACATATGCTCTGTAGCTGATGGGTGTTAGGATAATACCACAACAATCTGGAACTCCCATTTACACAATTCCACTTATCCAGTTAAGACCTATATGGCAAACCAAGAGAGATGTCATAAGTCCATGAGTTGCAGTTCATGAATTTTGATCATTGGAAGAAATTTCAGACCCTCTTTCGAGTCTCTGTATTCACTTAAAGTTCTAAGAGGCTTGGTTATTAGTCTGTCAAATGCACCTAGCAAATTGGAAAAGACTGATAAAGTACTATACAAGGGTTATTACAAGTCTTTCATCAAGCATCAGTAAGACATAATAGAAATGCAACAAACATAAAACCTGAAAATTTTTTTTTTTTTTTTTTTTTGAGACAGCGTCTCGCTTTGTTGCCCAGGCTAGAGTGAGTACCGTGGTGTCAGCCTAGCTCACAGCAACCTCAAACTCCTGGGCTCAAGCAATCCTCCTGCCTCAGCCTCCCGAGTAGCCGGGACTACAGGCATGCACCACCATGCCCGGCTAATTTTTTGTATATATATTAGTTGGCCAATTAATTTGTTTCTATTTATAGTAGAGACGGGGGTCTCGCTCTTGCTCAGGGTGGTTTCCGAACTCCTGACCTTGAGCAATCCGCCCGCCTCGGCCTCCCAGAGTGCTAGGATTACAGGCGTGAGCCACCGCGCCCAGCCCTGAAAAATTTTTTAAAGGCACAAGAATTCAAAGCATGGAATTCTAAGACTACTTAATCTAAGTAATTAATGTGAGCAATTCAATGAAATTTTATATATTTTGATGGGTCTTCAGGACTCTGTTTTGTAACATACTAACTGCACAATGGCCCACATGTATCAAGAACAGTTTATATTATACTTTTTGTGTCCAATTTAAGAAGGTATGATAATTAGAAGTACTCCCTGAATTTTTTTTTTTTATTTTAAGCATGAGTTTTAGAGGAAAAACTGCAACTCTCCAGGATAACAGAAACCCCGAGGTTTATAGACAGCCAGAGGCTTACTGGTCAAAATTATATTACAACTATAAAGCCCTGCTGCTGAAATTAATTGAGAACCTTATGATTTTTTGTCAAAATTTAGCAGAGAACTATATTATTATTATTAGTGGTTATGTTCTAACATTTGATGCTAAGGAAAATACAGAGAAGGAAACCTGTGGACCTTGACCTGTCTTGTGACCATGAAACACACTTAGAGTCCTTCCAACCTGGTGACTGTAGTGCTGGAGTTGAAAAAGACCAGATGATGGGAAAGATGGAGCAGGAGAGGGGGACGTTCATGGCATCTGTTTCTTAGGAGTGTGGGGAATGTGGACTTACCACGGCCAGGGTGATGTTCTGTCAGAGAAACAGGTTCAAGATGTCATGGCCACACCTTCGTGCTAAGCAATGGTGTGTACTCAGTTCAGACTGTGCTCAAAACTGGAAGGATGTCACAG
The DNA here is from genome assembly GCF_040939455.1 of Microcebus murinus. Taxonomy (NCBI): domain Eukaryota; kingdom Metazoa; phylum Chordata; class Mammalia; order Primates; family Cheirogaleidae; genus Microcebus; species Microcebus murinus. The sequence goes on along the minus strand of NC_134105.1, from coordinate 30,876,335 downwards.
TCACACGAGCAATGCTAAGCTTGGCGCTCTCATGATATGCTCAGTTACACTTTGCTCCAAAACAAAAGCAAGAGGAAAAACAAAAGTGGAAGAAAATGAATGCTGACACTTTTTAAAGAGTATTTTTAGAATTCAGTACATACGTGGAAAAGGCGAAGACCTAATTAAAAGTGACGGAAAAGTATTGTTCAGTTTTCTAGATGCACGTAAATTCATTGTTTTGGTAACTTATGTGAAGAAATTCTTACACTTGCTAAAAGAAACTGTCAATAACAGTTCATTGATTATAATCACAAATGCTCAGAATTCTCTAAAGGTTCCATGTATATTAGCAAAGCGATGCTATTGTAATAAGATGGTGGAAAGGATATTCCCTGAAATCCCAGGGGGCTTGGAAGGCAGAGGAGGTTGGTGGTGGGAAGTGACTGCTCCACTGCTCTCCAGAAGGCTGCCCTGCTGGGAGGGCATAGTTGGGAATATGTGCCTGGGAGGCAGAACAGTAGGGTTGGGCCATTCCAATGACTGGAGCTGTGAGTACATGAGAGATGTGACTCTTCTCATTACCAAGTGTTACGAAATGCCAGGTGTGGCCGGGGATTCTTGCAGAAAAAGGAGAGGGCTGGAGCTTTACATCCAGGTGTGCAGTAGGGATGACCTCAGAATGCCCCTCAGATTTGGGGAGCAAAGCCAGGGAGAAGCAGAGGGAGGTTAGTCTCAGGAATCTTGAGATCTTTTTGAGCAGCCATAGATTCTTGAATTGAGGTTCAGGGTCAAGTTTTTAAAAAACGAGCCATGTATGCATAACTGGGATTCAAAGAAAAGCTGACAAATAATAGAAAGAGAGGGAAAAAATAAAACCAGTGTTATAAATACATGATATGCTCTGCTGAATCTCTGTCACCAATTTTAGTCTATTCAGCCATTCGTTGGACTCCCAGGCTCGGCATTAGATGCTGAAGCTATCTTAAGATCAAAGGAGCCCTGGTAAAAATGAACTGATTTAATTTCAATAGAAGAATTTTGAAATGCTTCTCAATCAAAATTCAATACAGTAGACCCTTGACATTCTCAATGGATACATCTCAAGCCGTTGGCAAATCCCCAAATTTGCAAATGTAGAAATATTTGCATAGGCTTTTGACTTCCTTTTTTTTTATTTTTTAGTTTTTTGAGACAGAGTCTAGCTCTGTCACCTGGGGTAGTCTACAGTGGCTTCATCAGAGCTCACTGCAACCTCAGACTCCTGGGCTCAAGCCATCCTCTTGCCTCAGCCGCCTGAGTAGCTGGGACTACAGGCCATGCATGAGGGTGGGCTAATTTTTCTATTTTTAGTAGAGACGGGATCTCACTCTTGCTCAGGCTGGTCTCAGACTCCTGAGCTCAAGCAATTCTCCCACCCCAGCCTCCCTGAGTGCTGGGATTAGCGGTGTGAGCCACCGCGCCCGGCCTTGACTTCCTTCTGAATCAAGTTTTAGTCTGGAGAGAAGAGGTTCCTATGATTATTCACAGACCACCAATTATTTCACTTTCAACTTGTATTCAAGGAAATGAAATTTCTCTCACTTCCAGTTTCTGTTTCCCTGTTGGCATCTTGGGGTGGAGGTGCCGGGCCTTTGAGAAGCCTCCCTGATCTAGCTGAGCGAATTGCTCTTGCCCTGTGGCTTTGCCACACACAATTCACATTTGTGCTGCAGAGAAAAAACAGATTGTCACGTGGCGTGGCTATTAGGGGTTGTTCACAAATAACTGAAAAAGTGAATGTTGAATCTACAAATGTTGAATCTTCAAGCATCTGCTGGGGTTGCTAAAAAATTGCACGTGTGTGCAACCCCTCAAACTCCCCCCACCCCTTGCCCCCCGCCCCCCCCCATACACACTCAGTACGCTGTTAGAAACTTCCCCTGACTGTCAGCAAATCTTGATGAGGGGAATTGGGTATCACACAGCTGAAGCGTCTGGTACAGAACTTACAATCATAGTGTCACCATTGAAACTTAAGCAAGAGAAGCAGAATGTAGCCATTTATGTGCTCCATGCCCTCATTTTAAAGATTTCAAAATTTGAGAAGATTCTAGGAGATTAAAAAAAAACACCCACTATGATTATGGTTGTATTAAATAAAGGAGCCAGAGCAGAATGTACTCTGGAGGTTGGAATCACTGGAGAGATTGTTCCAAGAATGTTTTGAAGTGATTTGGGGAGAGGCTCTTAGGATTTTTCGTTAAGAGCACCACCAATTACATTTGAGGAGATCATCTTTGCCCAGCAACTAGAAAAAATATGGCAGAACCACAGCAATTTGATATGAGAGTTTCTTATTTATTAAGTTTATTTATGACCTTCTTTTAAAATAATTTTAATAAAATAGCCCCTAGATGCAAAATAATACTTATAAACTATATATAGAGAGGCCTAAAGAATAATAATACAATGAACACTCAGGTACTTACCAGTCAATTTGAGAAAAAGAACGTCACTCTTATTTTGAAGTCCTCGGTGTCCCCTTCCAGTCCCTCCCTTTTCATGGATAGCCATTTTCCTGCCACTTCTGTGTCTTACCCTTTATGCTTTTCTTTATTGTCCTACTCTCTCGTATGTGTATACCTTGTTTGGTGGTGCATGTTTGTGAACCTTATGTAAATGGATCATAGCGTTCATAGCCTTTTGTTCTTATGTTCCTATTTAGTCCACGCGCACCAGGAAGGCTGCACTAGTTGACACACAACTGAAATATTTCCGTATCAGTTGGTAAATTGCTGCATACCTGATCCTTTCTGAGTGCTCCCATGGTACCTCTCCAAGTCCTCCCCTACCTTTCTAAAGGGATTGCATGTGGCACAGCAGGGGGCCTAGGCCCCAGCTCTAGCACGATGGCTGGGATCCCTTCTGACTGGACAGTTCCGGTGCCAATGGGTTGTTAAGTGTTCCATCCTCAGATTCATTCCCATTGTTGGGTGTAGCTGTAATTTTTTTCATTTTGCTGAACTATAATATTCCAAGGAATGAATAGATGGCAATTTATATATCGGTTCTATTATTAACAATCGCTTAACTTATTTCTAGTTTTTTGCTATTATAAATAGTGCAGATGTAAGGTTTTTTGTTCACGTCCCCTGCTGAGCATGTATATAAGTTTACTTAGGGAATATGTGTTGTTGCAGATTTATTGGTCACAGATTATGAGCATTTTCAATGCTACTAGAATAAATCAAAATTAACTTCGATTATGTTATGTGAATTTCACTGCAACAAAAAATTAATTCCCAAAGTGTTTAACCAATTTCTTTATCCATCTGCAGTGTAGAATTTTTCTGTAGCCTTCAGACCTTCATATTTTGTAGGATATTGTAAGAAATTTTTGTCAGTCTTATAGATATATAACAGTGTCTTGTCTGGTTTTAATTTATATATATTTGATTACTAAAGAGATTCAGCATCGTTTCATATGCTGTTGCCCTTTTGCAGTTTCTTGTCTTTTGAAGTGCCTCTTCAAGTCTTCTGCCCATTTATTTAAAAATTGGATAATTTACATTTTTCTTATTTATTTGTAGGAGTTCTTTATATATGCTGAAGACTATTTCTAAGTGTTGCAAATAATTTCTCCTAATTAGTGGTATTTTTCACCATCTTTTTTCATATCTTTAGAATGGCAGAAATTCTTAATTTTAATGTAATAAAATTTATCAATCTTTATTTTATCATTGAATATTTTGTGTATTTTTAAGGACATCCTTAAGGATAATACATCTCTTGTATTGTCTTCTAAAAGTTTTAGTTTTGCCTTTCATCTTCAACATTTTCCCTTGAGAATTATCTTCTGTATGGATTTGGATTTGATATTCTTTATCAGGATAAGGAACTACCCTTCTTGTATAGTTTGCAAAGAGTTTTGGGGTTTTTTTAAAACTATGAATGGAACTTTCTAAAATACTTTCTCTATATTTACTGAGAGAATTTATATAATTTTTTTCCCTTTAGTTTATTAACATATGGTAAACTGATTTTTTCCAATGTTAAATTGACATTGCTTTCCTAGAATAAACCTGACTTGGTCATAAGGGGTTCATTTTTTTATGCACCGCTAGATTTGTTTTGCTAATAAAAATTAAGAAGTTTTGTATCTATGTTCATGAGTGTATTGGACCATAGTTCTCATTTCTCATATTATTCTTGGCAGGTTTTTGTATTATGGTGTTACTGAGCTTGTAAAGTAGGTTGTAGAATAGATATGTTTTTCTTTTTTTTTTTTTTTTTTTTTTTTTTTTTTTTTTTTTTTTTTTTTTTTTTTTTTTGAGACAGAGTCTCGCTTTGTTGCCCAGGCTAGAGTGAGTGCCGTGGCGTCCTAGCTCACAGCAACCTCAAACTCCTGGGCTCGAGTGATCCTTCTGCCTCAGCCTCCCGGGTAGCTGGGACTACAGGCATGCGCCACCATGCCCGGCTAATTTTTTTTTATATATATATCAGTTGGCCAATTAATTTCTTTCTATTTATAGTAGAGACGGGGTCTCGCTCTTGCTCAGGCTGGTTTTGAACTCCTGACCTTGAGCAATCCGCCCACCTCGGCCTCCCAAGAGCTAGGATTACAGGCGTGAGCCACAGCGCCCGGCCTGTTTTTCTTTTTTAGAGACAGAGTCCCACTCTTTTGCCCAGGTTAGAGAGCAATGGCATCATCATAGCTCACAGCAAACTCAAACTCTTGGGCTCAAGCTGATCCTGCTGCCTCAGCCTCCCAAGTAGCTGGGACCACAGGCATGTGCCACCATGCCCTGCTAATTTTTCTATTTTTTGTAGAGACAAGGTCTCGCTCTTGCCCACGCTGGCCTTGAACTCCTGGTGTCAAGTGATCCTCCCGCCTCTGCTTCTCAAAGTGCTAGGATTACAGGCATGAGCCACTGGACCAGGCAAGTTATAGAATATTTCTTCCCCAATTATCTGTTCTCACAAAAAATTTATGTGAGACTGGAATTTTTTCTTAAGATTTTTTACCTCCAACTCAATTTCTTCAATAGATAGTGGGGTATTCAGTTAGTAATTTTTTTTTTCTTGAATCAGTATTGGTAAGTTAGGTTTTTCTAGGAATTTGTCCATTTTATTTGAGTTTAAAACATTTTTGCCATGAAATTATTTATAATATGCTTTTATCTTTTTAAGTTCTATAGCATGTGTGGTTGTGTCACCTTTTCCTTTATAATGCTATTGCATCTTCTGTATTTTTTTGTTGAATAGACTTTTCAGCATTTTATCAGTTATGGGAAATTCTCCTCCTGTCTCCTTTCCCATGAGGCCATAAAAGGTGAAGGTCACTTTATTTGGCTAATGTCCTCAAGCTGACTTCAGAGATTGGCTCCCATTCTGGGCTCCAGCTTTTACTTAGTTTTTGCTCGTTGAATATTTCTTGCTAACATGCCAGCTCATTAGTCATTTCAAAAGATATTTTTCTATAGTACCCAGTTTTCTTAGTTGGTTTCAGTAGAGATGGTTACATATCTAATCCACCATGGTGCTGGAGATAAAAGCCTTATAGGGTTTTCTTTAATACTGTAATAAAACTTAACACTTGTTAACCATGAAAGACTATGCTGAATCTATTGACAGAATGTATTTATCCACACATGTTTATTACAATGGTCAGTCTATTCCATGATTCATTCAATAGATACGATGATATGGTTTATAATGCACAATACACGTGTTCCTTCTAGGCTAAGATAGAAGACTAGTTGGTGCTAGTGGGTGGGTATGGGTGTTTTAAATATGCCAATAAGAGTCTTACCAGAATAGAAGTGGGTGATATCGCGTAGATAACAAATAGTTTAGCCTTTAAATGCAAAAGTACCTCAGCTACTAGGGAGTTAATTCTTCTATCTTGGTAAACGGGGAGAGCTGATGGATTGGAAACAGCTTTTATTGAAGCCTGGAACAGAGAGAGTTAGGGTTAGAGGTAGTGTGTTTCCTCTTCCACCTACTAGCTGCCCAGACTTACTTGCTTTGTCTCCAACAGGATGCCTGTTGTTTTCTTTCTTGGACCACAGTTCTACTCTCATGCTACCATTATTTCTTCCTTCTTAGTTTTTTATGGAATTATAGGCCTTGCCAACTGGGGACCAACTCTCTTTTGGGGGGAAAGTGAAAGCATCCAGTTCTCCAAGACTATCTGTCTCAACTTCTTGAGAGTAGGACTTGGCTGGCAGCTGGCACCACCAACTCCACCCCCTCCCCTCCTCCCCCCCGCCCTGCCCCTGCAGCTGAGTCGCGCTTGGCCAAACTTAAGTTCTGTGCTGCTTGGCCAAGAGACATTATAACTTTTTCCGTCCAAGAGAGCCCCAACTGGTGACTCTGATGTGGTTTACTCCCAGGCAGGTGGGTCCCGCTGCTCACTTCCTGGTGTAACTTCTGAGCAAGGGGCAGTTGGGTCGTCATTGTCCCCTGCCCTTCCTGTGAGCCTGCTTAGTGGCAGGGCATAGCAGATGGGCGTTTGGCTGCCGTGGGCCTCCTGCAGGCCTGGGGAGGGAACTGTGCCAGTCTCATGTTCTGTCCCCATTCCTGCTGCCTCCTTGCCCTGTTAGCTTCTCTGTTTGCTTCTCATCTAGTGAGGGCAGGGACGCCCCTGGTGTGGGTGCTGTCTCGGTAGCCATGCAGGCACTGGGGGGGTTGAAGGGTTCCCTCTTTTCCCGACCCTCGAAGGTGGTCAGAGCTGACCTTGCTTTGCCTCAGAGCAGGATGGTGTTTGCGTCCCCTTTTCTCTCTAGCTCCCCTTCTCTCCCGCTGAGGCCTCTCACCCCTGCCCCCATCCCCAAATGTCTCGGAGAGAACAATTCACAGGTTGTCAGGGATTATGAGGAAGGAACATTCATTACTTGGACAGAGACAAATGACTTCCCTCCCTCTCAAGGCTGCGTAATTCTTGGAAGGGCACATCCTCTTCTCTGTCTAATATATACGTGCTTCCTACCTGGGAGAAAGAGGCCACAGAGGAGCCCGATGAGAGCCTGGCAGGCTTGCCAGCCCTCTCTGTGGGTCACTAGCCAGTTTTGCAGAACATCTGCCCCTCTGCAGTAGGCTGAGAACCAGTCTGCCTGGGGGGCCGATCATGTCCACTAATTAGTAATGGCAGCGCTGGAAGCGCTTGGAGCTCAGGGGCCTGTCGCTTAGGCTTGGCTTGGAAAAGGAGATGGTAGGCTTTGAGGGGAGGGGGGAGGAAGGGAGGCAGGCAAAAAGGGAAGAGGGAAAGAAAGAGCAAGAAAAGAAAAAAGAAGTAAAGGAAGCAGAACACACATAACTCTCCTTCCTAGCTTCAGAGCGCCACGCATCTCAGTTGGGACCGCACAACATCAAGTCTCTCATTAAAATGTTTTTTAAATAGAGTATAAATTACATATAATAAAATTCACCTTTTTAAGTGCACAATACAATGAGTTTTGGCAAATGTGTATACCTGTGTAGCCTCCACACAATCAAAATATGGAACGTTCCCATCGGCCCCTAAAAGTCCCTGGGGCCCCAGAGCGCCCAGTTCTCCCCTCTGCCCCATCCCCCGGCACCCACTGCTCTGTTGCTGAAACCAGAGTTTTGTCTTTTCTAGAATTCCATATAAACGAAATCATAAAATATGTGCTTTTTTGCTTCTGACTCCTTCTACTTAGCATAATTATTCTGAGATTCACCACATTGTGCCCATCAGCAATTCATTGTCTTGCTGAGTAGTGTCCATTGCGTGGATGTGCTGCAGTTGTTTTGTTTTTTTTTCTTCCATCCATCCACCTGTTGATAGAAATTTGGATTGTTTCCAAATTTTGGCTATTGCAAATAAAGCCGCCATGAACACTCACCTGCGGGCCTTTGTGTGTCCATCTCTCTTTATTTCTCTTAGGTGAACAGCTAATCAAGTCTCCTTTGGATGCACATTCTGTCCTCCTTGTGCCTGTCAGCCTGTCACCAGGTGGGCCCTTCTGTTTCCCTTCTCAGGAGTGACCATCAGTTAAGAATGGGATTTTGGACACCACCTCCTGTGTTGGCCCCTACTAATCGCTGGAACCATACTATATTCTAATTGTCTTCAACCTGTTTGACACCCTCACTAGACTAGAGACAATTTGGCATAGGAAGTAGCAGCACAGGCAATGGAGCCAGACTGCCAGGGTTCAAATCCCAACTCTGTCATATATTCACTGTGTGACCCTGAATAAGTTACTTAACCTCTGTGTGCCTCAGTTTCCTCATCTGCAAAGTGGGGGTAATAATAACAGTACCTATCTTATAGAGTGGTGGGACCAGATAGCTAGCTAGCTGGATATGCTTGGCCTACAGGGAGTACTATGTTGTTGAATGACTCGACAAGGAGTGGCAGGGTCTGGAGTGCACATGTCACATCTCCCTTCAGTGGCTCGTGATGGTGCTGGAACAGCCTCCATCAACTGCTTTGCTGCCTGGCACACTGGCATCCGAGCTGCCACTGGGTGACAAGCACTCTCTTAATACTGAGTGGACAGCACTGTCCCCCTGTTACCTGCCGGCTCCTCTTCCAGCTGGGCTGCTAGCTGCCCCCTTGTACCGCTTGAGTTGAAATTCTCTTTCTGTTCTCCTGAGTGTTTGTTACTCCTCAAACAATATAACTATAAACGACAAGGGATCCCACCTGTTTGCTTTGTTTCTTCTCTCAGTCTGGGTCCAGATACGTCATCCAGGTAGGAAGCAAGGCCTGGAGAGGCCCTGCCCACACTCTTAAATCCTTACACCCTAGTTCTCATGCATCTTCACACATCACAGGGCCTGAAGCCCTGTGCTGACTAGAGATATGGCAAAGGGACCCTAGGCACAGAAGTGCCATCCTACAACTCTACCAAGGATGCTGCTGTCAAGACGTTCCCCACAGTAGCCATGGTTATGGGTGCTCATCTCTGGGCTCTGCCACTTCTGCAAGCCAAGGCCGAGGCTCCCTTTGGACGCAGGTTGGAGCCCCATCGAGTGAGGGCTGGAAACAAGGACTGAGCCTCACAGCCTTGAATCCAGAGGGAGGAACACTTTCTGGATCTCTCCTTTTTCTCTCTCCAGGAATAAGATAATTCCGGACAAGGGTGATCAAAAGACCTACAGAAATCAAAATGTAGGACTGGTCTTTGATGTTTGCCAAAGTGAGGCACCTGCACGGAAGCTTCCTATGGACAGAATAAAGCTCGTAAATCATCTGTGGGCCCATGGGAGTGTTCCTAGAGTCTGGGAACTCTGAGTGGCACGGTGCTACGGAGCCCTCTGCAAAGCGTGGCGGTGAATGTCTCCCCTGGGTAATCTCATTGAGTTCCACTCGTGCGAGTAGAGGAGATCACATCCTTTGCAGCAGTGGGTTCCATCAGGGGATTCTGATTTCACTGGTCTGGGGCGAGGCCTGGGCATTTGGACTTTTAAATACTCACCGGTGATTTTAATGTGCAGCCAAGGTCTGGAACTGTTCTACAGACAAGGGAATTGAAGCTTCAGAAGTCAAAGCCACTGGCCCCAGGTCACCCAGTGGTGCTGGGAGGTGTGCTGGCTCTCAGGCCTGTGTGGCAGCATCGCTTGGGCCTGGGTGCCCCGCTCTGCCTGCTGGTCAGAGAACTGTTGGCTCCCGGGGGCTGGACAGGAAACGGTCAGTAGGGATGCAGGATGCTGATGGCTCTCCTGGTGCGTCCTTGCTGACCCGACACTCCTTAAGAGTCTGAGCATGTGCGTGCTTGGAGTCTGAAAGGCTCCCGGGACAGAAAGCCGCTGGCCTCGGCTCCTGGCCAGCGCAGAAGAGGAGCTCGCCATCCATCCACCCTTCAACTCCAGGTCTGTGCTTAGCGTGGTCACACCTGGGTCTGAGAAAACAAGGACAGATGGTTCTTGGTGGCTTTCTAGTGTGACCCCATAGCCAGGTGTCGATGTCTTGGTCCTCCCTGAGCAGAGCAGGCTAGGACAAGTCAGGGAAGTAGGGGTCCTGTCCATGCCTCTCCTCCCGTAACAGCAGCGGCAGTGACGAGGACTCGGGCACAGCATGCGTCAGCACTGCACCGAGGGCCTTACACAGGTCACCTCATTTTATCCTTACAGGAATCTCACAAAGTAGATACTATCAGTTTCTCCATTTTTCAGATGGGGAAACTGAGGCATGGAGAGTCCGGTGGCAGAAATGAGAGTGATCCTAGGCAGTCTCTAACTCTGGGGCACAGCTCTTAATCATTGTACTGCACAGCCCCCCTGTCGATCCTGTCTTGCCTTGTTCTTGAATTGTTCCCGAGCCTCACCCAGCCCCCAGCCCGATGATAAACTCTTAGTATGGGAGACGTTTCTCCACTTCACCATTTCTGGCACAGAGCTGGATTCGTAGCAGGTGTTCAGTAAATGTTAGTTGGTTGGTGTATTTTATTTTATTTCAATAGATTTTATTTCTGAGGATTCCACAGTATCACAATACTGTGATAATAATAAACACATCCCAGGAATGGAACACAAATTATCCAATTTTCCATTTCTTGTCTTTTAAGTATCTCTAAATAGTCTATGTTCTCTCTTAATAGTTGCATCTCACGTTCAGTTTTAGTAGCTGTACTAAATTCACACCCTGTTGTTGTCTAAGAAGAGCACTTCTGTGCACTCGAGGAGCCTGGATGTCTTCCTCTGAAGGATTCGTTTCTAGAACAGAAACTATTCTCGGTGGTAACTACGCTTGCACCATCCAGCCCCCTGGAATGAAGTTGTTTGCGTGGTGGGTTCTTCCAGGGAAATCCACACAAAACCCTATTCTGATTTAGTAGCAGATGTTGCCGGCGCTGTGCCCAGGTACCCGGGGGTCACTTTGACCAGTTCTGTGCACCTGTCCCGCAGCTTCTGTAGCCTTTGTTTCTAAAGCCTTGCCCCATAACCTTCTTCAAAAGAATTGCACTCTTGCCATGAGAGCGGAGTCCCTGGGAGTTTCTGTCCCCCTGTGATGGTTGGCAGCCAATATCAGCTAGAGTGGAAGCTCAGCTACCTTGCTGTGGTGGTCGTGGGGGTGGGGAGTATGTGTACAGACTAGAAGAGGTGCAGTTTACATTCCAGAAGTCTGCGTGGGATTGGCTGAGGCTGGGATGTCACCTGAGGTCACACCTGGCTTGGGCTGTCCCCTTCTCGGTCCTGCTGCCCCACTCCCTTCAGACTTCTCTAGGAGCATTTTCTCCGTGAATCACTTACCCAGGAGTCCTTATCTCAGCATTTGCTTCAAAGGGACATGACCTAAGTCAAGGTCGGGTGGGTTGGATGTCATTTAGACTAGAAAACACCTCTAATCCTCTAATGTAAGCATTCATACCAGTGTCCACATTCTGCCCTAAACCTGCACTTGAGCTGGAATCCCCCCTTCTGGGAGCACTGACCCCTCCCTCCCCCTCTCCACTGGCCCTTTCTCTCCAGTAATTTCTGCTTTCCAGCTGCTCTGTCCTTACTTCTTAACCAGACTTCACCCTCCGTTTGTGTTTCATTCACTCAATATTCGACAGGTAATTCTTGAGTCCGTATTCTGTGCCAAGTATTCTTCTGGGTTCGGGGGTACAGCTGTGAGTGCACAGATGAGGGGCTTGCCCTGCCAAACCTTATGTTTCTAGAGAGAGAAGAAGGCAATAAACAAGTAACCAAGCAAAGAAGTAAGGCATTGTATGTTAAGCTAATGGCTGGGAGGCAAATGAGCTCAGCCAGGTGAGGAGGGAGCATGGGGTGCCTGGGCTGTGAGCACCTGTCTCCCCTCCTCCCTCCCAGCCCCTGCGTGCCTGTCACAGCTGCTTCTAAAAAGAGCACCACTGACCCAGGGCTCCATAAATGCCAGTGACCTTGTTCTGTCTTTGTCTTTTCTTTGACCTTGTTCTGTCTTTGTCTTTCTTTGACCATGTTCTGTCTTTGTCTTTCTTGCCCTCTAAGCAGTGCTTTATTAAGTTTATTTAAAACTCTGAATCTTCTCTTCTTCCCACCCTCTCCTGGGTTCCTTCCTTCTTTCTGGCTACTCCTGCGTTGTCTCCTTTGCTGCCTCTGCCACCCCCTCTGCTTGGCTGTTGGGGACTGGAGTTCCCCGGAGCTCAGTCTGAGGATTTCTCTCCTTACCGCGTCCTCTCTCCCCTGGCTTCAGTCTCATCCCGTCTGGACGGCTCTTCAGAACACTTAACCGTAAATGCAGCCGCCTTCTCAGCATCTCCACTTGGAAGACTCAACACGTGCACAGCTCGGCTCAACGTCTCCACCCACAGCCCAGCCCGCAGCCGCCCGGCCCTGCCGCAGCCTCAGGGTCCCTCCTCTTCAGAGGTACCTGTTTTAGGAAGGGCACCACTGTCTCCCCAACTGCTTGAGCCAGGGACCAGACTTTGTTCTCTCTCCTCTGCCACCTGTCACACTTAATCTGTCACCAAGTCCTACCCATTCCTCTTCCTAAGGATGAGTCCATGCGCTCGTCCATTCTGACATCCACTCCCTGGCCTGGGCCACTGTTGCTTGACTGCTGCAAAAGGCTCCTGGCTGGTCCCCCATGTCTTGCCTTGACCCTTCCAGGACTGAAGATAACTGAAAATCCTTTGCGAGGCCTGCACAGCTCTGGGAGGTGGTCCCTCCCTGCCCACCTGTCCAGCCTCCCCGTCTTCAGCCTTCCTAAACAGCAGCTTCCTTCCCAGTTTGCGCCTTCACACATACACTTTCCTTTCCCTGGAAAGTTTTCTAGGGAGGCCCATATTTTTGAAGGGGCTGCTTTCTTTTTCCCTGAAGTGTTGTGATCACGGTAGGGACATAGGGTGGGAGAGACACCACTGCCTCTCTAATCCCTCTCTGTGGGAAATTTGGAAGAGATCTAGGTGGGGGCATGAGGAGTGGGGGCGGGGAGGGAGTGGCCAGGCCCACCCCAGGTGCGGGCAGTAAGAGGATCCGTTGTCTATAGAGACTTTAACAGCAATAATACAACCAGCTAAAAATCCATTTGAGTTTTACTATCGTGGTGCACCAGCAATTTTAAAACATGTTGATAAAATACTCTTCAAGGTGCAAGGGAGGACTGCTTCCCTCCTCTCCCCCCAACTGGACGTGGGAATGAGTCTTGGGAATCCACCAAAATAGTAGTGTTTGCTGACCACGGTGTGCCAGGCACCTTGTTAGATGTGTTAGGATTCCCATCCCATTAAATCTCACAGCAGCCCCAGAGGACAGGCCTTATTGTACCCACTCTCAAGGCGAGGAAACTGAGGTCAAAGAAGCAAAGTTGGCACGGGCGCATCTGGAACTGCTGGCAGGGAAGGCCTGCACGTGGGTGCTGGGCCCTGAGGCAGAGGCTGTGTTGAGCCTGGGGGAGAGCAGTCCGTCTGTGTCATTCCGTCCCCTCAGCAGCCTCACGCTTCCAACAAATCTGCTTTGTCATCCAGCACTAACCCAGAAACCTCCAGGTTCTGCTGGCCGGGGGGAGAAGAACATGGCCTGAGAGCATTCTTATTCAGGGGCAAGAATGTAGATCTGGAGAAAGATCAGGCTGAACCTGAATTCTGGACCAACCACTTACAGGACCTCAGGCAGAGCATGCTCGGAACCTCAGTGTCCTCATCTGTAAACTGGGGGTAATGTTAGTACTTCATAGAGCTACTGGGAGAGATCGATGAGTCAATGAATGCAAAGCTTTTATCATCATACTTATTAGGTACTGGGTTCTGTAACGCATGCAAAGCTCATGGCAGAGTATATGATGTGTAATGTGACAAATGTTTGTTTTCTTCTACACAAAATTCATCAGGAGAGTGTCAACATTAGCTTCTTCATGGAAACATCCCATTCTTCAGTGGGGTCCGTGAAACAGACAAGGGACACTAAACACGCCTAAAGAGGCACAAACCACATCAGATGAGAGCCTGAATGTTGGTGAAAGTCACTTCCTAGTGAAGAGAGAGTCTTTCTCCAGGAACAATCGGTAAAGGATATGTTCCCTGAACATCACACCTTGTTAATAAAAGGAACTTGTTGACATAATTCAGGATGTAGTGGCAGAGGTTCGATTTTTAACAGTTTCTATTTTTATCGCCTCGTTGATGCTTCAAGGAAACATCCAGAATGGCGGTAGCGGGTGTGCAGGCCTCGGTGGCAAAGATGCCACCCATGTGGTTGCGTAGCTCTTTCTCCTTGCAGAGAGGGAGTAGTCGGTTTAATTGCACAGTGGGAATTTAATCCTTGCTGAATGAATAGGACTGGTTCCTATCCTGGGAACCAGACTTGTTAGATTTTATGTTATTTCTCCAAAACAATTATTACAATACTCTGTTGAGGAAAGAAAACCTTCATGTGCTTCAGCTGGAAGGAAGGTTCATCTGTCTCTCTTCCTACCTGCGGAGACACGGTTACCTTCAGAAACTCAGACGTTAAGTATGGCTCATGCACTACTGCTGATGGCAGCCAGGTGCCTATGGAATCCTCAGAGAGGCCCCTTCTGTCTTCTATTAATCTCCAGCACGTGAGGGTGTGAGTATGTGCATGCATGCATGTGCGTGCGTGCACGTGTGCGTGCATGACCTGTTCACCTGCAGCAGGCAGCCCTGAGGGTCCTCATCTGAGCCAGGACGGGGCTGTGGTGCAGAAGGGCAGAAACCCTGTGGATGGAAGTTATGAGCCTTTTACTCTCGGGCTGTGGCACTGAGTGGAGGCGAGTGCAAGGTCATGCTTCGTGATGACGGCGTTGTGAGCAGTCCTTCTGAGGCTGGACTCCATATCACTTCCCCTTGCTCCGACGCCCCTCAGAGGAAGACTGCCCAGGCGTGAAGGGCCTTTCCTTCTGCCCTGTTGGCTCTGTGTAGATTGACAGTGGCTTAATGGAAACCAAGTTTTTTTTTCTTATGTTGGCTAAAAAGAGCCTGAGTTAGTTTTGTGTCCATATAGTGAAAACTTTGATTCCAAGGTACACCAAGATTGAAACAAATAAACAAAAATCAGATAAAACCAATGTTTCCTGCCCCTAGAAAGCTGGGAGGTTGAGTGGCTCCTTTATCGTGTGGTGTGCAGGGGCCCTGTGGGAGCAAAGTGACGCCGCTGGTGGGCTCTGGCCTTCTCCCGGCACCCTCCCTCTCTCCACCCTTTCTACCAACCCGGGTCGTCCTCCTCCCAGCATGGAAGAAGCAGGTCCTTCAAGAGTCTCCTCCCCCTGTGAGTGTGGCTCTCACCCACCACAGATGTCCCTGAGGCTGGGCCTGACCAAGACTCTCTCCACGACCCAACTTTAGTCAGGATCTTCTGAGCATTCTTTCAATTTCGGCCTCAGTGTTTGAGCTTCTGTGTTCATCTCTGCATTGTCTAAGGATGCAGTTTAGCCAGAATCCACCATCCTCAATATCTGATCTCCCTTGATGTCCAATAGGGTTCCTCATCTGTTTTAGTCTGTTCCTGCTTTTATAACAAAATACCTTAGAATGGGAAATTGATAAACAACAGAAATTTATTGCTCACAGCTCTGGTGGCTGGGAAGTCCCAGATCAAAGTGCCAGCAGGTTCAGTGTCTGGTGAGGGCCCAATCCTCACAGACCGTGCCTCCTGTGTGTCCTCACATGGCAAGGGGGGGGCAGTCCTTTCAACTCTTTTATAAGGATGCTGGTAGCGTTCATGAGGGCAGAGCCAATGCCCTCTTTAAGAGGTAATGATTACCTCTTAAAGGCTCTACCTCTTAGTATTACTGCATTGGGTATTAAGTTCCAAATAAGAATTTGGGGAGGCACCAACATTCAGACCATAGCATCTTCCTCCCCTACCCCCAGGTGATGTCTGGTCACCTGGCCTTCCTCCAACAAGGATCCTGCTGGGTCAGTTTAGCCAGAATCCCCCTTCACCCATAATGCTTCCTCAGTGATTTTCCATCCATTGACCCCGCCCTGCTCCTAGACTGCATTCCACATTTCCTTGTGTTTGGAGTTGAGCCCAGTCTCTTTCCCCCACTGCAAAACCCCACTGAGGCCGTCCATACACCTATCTTGATTAAAGTTTGCCTTACAGTCCATCGACTCATGTTTTCTTTAACAGACCTTCCACGACTGCTGTCAGGATCCTCTGTCACAGTGGGGGCCGCCCCTTCCCTAAGACCGTGTGATGGACCCTTTGAGAAAAGACAGCTGCAGTTGATTAACCTCGACTTCTGAGTGGGGACACAGGGGACTTGGAGACGAGATGGGCCTCACAGACGTGAGTGGGATTTCAGCTCTGGCAGAGCAGAGATCAGAGAAGCAGTAGGCCAGGCACCGTGCAGTTGCCTCCGCTACACAGACAGGAAAGAGTCTGTCCCTGGGTGTAACCCGAGCTCACGGTGATTGAGGAGGGATGAGATAACTCAGGGCTAACTTCTGAGGAAAAGGAATGGTCATAAACTGCCTGACACCCGGGGCTTTCACTCATCTATTTGAATCCTGATGCTTTTTTAAAAATAAAAGCTATCGTGTATTGGTATTTATTTGAGGTAGACATTGTTTGTATTCCCGTTTTGCAGAAGTGAAAACTGCTGCATAGAAAGGTTCAGGAATTTGCCAAATGCCACTGAGCTAGTAAGTGGCAGAGCTGGGATTTGTGGCCAGGAAGCCTCCTCCACACACCACATTTCCAGACGTGTTAAAATGTATTAATATGCACTAGAAGTAACTATCACTCACCCAGTATATAATATGGTATATATAATATCTAATTAATATTCACTGAGGTCGAGCTGTGATCAGCGGCATGCTATGTAGTACTTTAATAGCTGAGGGTGCATTTTGACCAACGGATGGTCTGTATTTCCCGCTTTGCCCAAACACAGTCTCTCCTTTCCCCTAGCACTTCCATTTCTCTATAGTCCATGTCTCCTTCCCCTCATATAAAGCAAATGAATGCCTCTCAGTCACCCAAAGTGCAGTGGTGGTGGCCCCAGCCACACTTGCCTGGCCACCTCACATCCAGCCCCCAGGACCCTCTGCAGCCTCGCATTCTACCACCCTCCTGTCTTCAGCCAGAACATCCTTCCTTGGTGCACTCCTGTTCCTGGGGCCTGCCGGGCTTGGGGAAATCGGCGCCCTGCTGAGGCTGGCACGTGGGCCTGGCTTCCCAGGACAGACTCCCTTGTCAG
The DNA here is from genome assembly GCF_040939455.1 of Microcebus murinus. Taxonomy (NCBI): domain Eukaryota; kingdom Metazoa; phylum Chordata; class Mammalia; order Primates; family Cheirogaleidae; genus Microcebus; species Microcebus murinus. The sequence continues at coordinate 30,859,255 of NC_134105.1, read as the reverse complement.
CAGGAAAGCATGGCGACCCCAGTCCTGCTTGTAAATCTCCAAGGACCAGATTTGTTACACTCTCCATTCCATGTCCTGGAGCTGAAAGCTTCTCATCTGGTTACATCTATAAACAAATTGCAATCTTTAAGTAATTTTTTAAAAATATGCTTATTTAGTCTGAAATACGCCCCTCTGCCAGTCAACACTTGTGATTGGCCCAAGCTGGCCTGCACTGGCACGCACACTGGTGGTCCGGTCTCTTTGTTTTAGTTCTCCTAACACCTTCCCCTCGGGAAGATGTTAAGCCATTCGAAACACTCAACATGACCACTAGACCCCGTGGATCTGAACAGCCCCGTGTGGACGTGTTCTAATAAAGGGGTAGGACGAAGGCCAGGCCAGACTGCAAGGGGTGTGCATGGGAGAGGAGGACTGTGCAGGGGGACTAAGTGGGGCAGATGGGAGGAACCCGGGCTCCTGGCCCCACGGACATCCTTCCTTGACTGAGAGGTGTTGGACAGGGGAGCCCACGTAGGAGGGTCCATCTGGGCTCTGCCCTGGGCTTCAGCAGCTGCACTTCTTAGTTCTTGGGCTTCTACTACACATGAGTTGTTGACACTGTCTGTCCTTTCGTAAAAGCATCAGGTTTTCCAATGTTGGGTTTGGCCGATCCCTTCCTTGCTTGTGCTTACAGACCTGACCATACTAAAACTCGTGTTGTTGTTGCAAAGTTAGTTTCTCTTCTGCAAAGTGGCTGGGAAGGGAGCTCTCATGCTTCTAAGAACGTGCTGCTCAGATTGCTTATCGAGGCCTGGTTATCTGTTCAATACAGACAACATTTTAATTTATTTCCAAACAGACAGACTTGAGACCCTCCAAAGCCAACATGCAGAGGACCAGGGTGGCCTTCGGTGTTGGGCTACAGCAGAGAGCAATTTCAGGTCTAGGATGTTGTCCTAGATAGACGTCAGTAACTTTATTAGTAGTCATTGTCATCAAGTCATGGCATTTGAAAACATCGTGTTAGAGTGTTAATGCAAGCCTCACTAGAGCTCATTTTGAATTTCTGAATAAACATTCTGGTGTTGCTGCCTGTCTTGGGAACGAAGTATTTGAATGTTTGCCATTCTTTGGGTGGGGGGAGATAGAAAAAACAAGTGTTGTGGTCCTGGGTCTCAGAGTTCAAGAGTAATGCAAATGATACAGGGTTAACATGGGATGAGGGATGAGAAGCCACATTTGCTGCACACCTTGACTTAGGCAGATAATAAATGTAAGCTTTAATCTATGAGGTGGCCCTGGGAATGAGGTGAGGTGAGAGTGCAGGCTGTGGCTTCAGACTGCTGGGTGTGAATCCTGGTTCCTCCTCTTACTGTCTGGGTGATCTTGGGCAATTTACTTAACTTCTCTGCATCCCAGTTTCCTCATCTGTAAAATGGGGATAAGGATAATAGTATATGTATGGCATAGGTTGGTTAGGAAGGTTACATGAGTTAATATGTACAAACTGCTTTGACTAGTGCCTGGCACTTAGAAGCTGCTACCTAGTTGTGTAAAAGGAACCTGGGACTCTAATAGGTAAAGCAGCTTACACAAAGGCCCTTGAGCTACTCAGCAGGGAAGTTAGGATTTGAACCCAGAGCTCTCTGGCTCCAGAGCAAGGTTTCACAACTTTGGGAGTATGGATAACTCTTTGCTGTGGGAGCTGTCTTGTGCATTGGAGGATGTATAGCAACATCCCTGGCCTCTACCCTCTAGGTAGGTACCTGTAGCAACCTCCTGTCCCCAGTTGTGACAGCCAAAAATGTCTCCAGACATTGCCCAATGTCCCCTGGGGGACAAAATTGCTCCCGATAGAGACCACTGGGTAGAGGGGTTGGCAGCAGTCTGGGCAGAGCAGGCTGGGACCATCGTGGCTGGCGTCTGCACACGCTGCAGCTGAGAAGCCTCTGCATGCGGGCTCAGGCCAGAGGCTTCTCGGCTGTGATTTTGAGCTGTTTTCCGTTCTTCCTTTTGGTGGGCACGTTTTCACCAGACCGTAAGGTAGGCCAGCCCGCGTGGCTGGTTGGAGTTTCTGTCTGCGGCTGTCAGCGGCGGAGTCAGCACAGCCAGACCGACCCTGGCTGCCTTCCCTGGACACACAGCTGGTTGGCTTGATTGGAGTCAGAGTGTGCAGAGTCCCCGAGCAGAGCAGGCACCCTACCTGGTTTATCGTCGCCACGACACGATACCGCCTTGCTCAGCACTTCTCAGCTGCCACGTGCAGGTCTCCGCCTCCTGCGTTCCCCTGTGCTGCCTCTCATTTCAGAACTGGAACCTGTGGCAGCGACGGGCGGCGGTGCAGGGCGTCCAGGCAGACGGGAGATGTGGCAGAGCCGCCGCGTTCTTGGCACCCAGATGCCGGTTCCACTCTGAGCTGCGTTTGTGAGAAATATGTTGGCCAGCCACTCATGTCTCTGACCAGGTTCTTAGAAAACTCTCAGGAGTAGCAGCATGTGTTTCTCTTAGCTTGCGGGGGATGGGGAAAATAGCTTTTTATTTTTTCTTTTTAAGATAAAACCCTGGTGTTTGGATTCATTTAAAGAGAGCTCTGCGGAGTCTTATTCGAATGCTTGTTTTTGTAGGTTAATGGTTTTACATCAGTGTTCACAGCTTGGGTGTTCCAAATTTTTAGTTCTGATTCGGATCCTGCTTTTCCCTTGTTTTTGGTGCAAGCTGTCTTCCCGACATGCTCTAGTCCTGTTCAGCAGAAAGGTGATATTCACCCTCAGGCTGAGCTGCTGAGTGTTGCTGTTCGCTTGGGAGACAGGCAGCTCTCCAGAGCTGGCAGGACCAGATGTGCCTTTTGCCTTGAAAATCCCTCATGGACACTTCCTATTTGTGCGCCTGACTCCTTCCCTCTGCCGGTTGGAGGCCCTCTTCACAGGCCACGAACTTGGGAGGACTCGACTGTAGATGTGTTGTGGAATCAGCCTGCTCATCAGCACACACAATTAACCCCGTCTCCACTGGAGGGCTGCCGCCCAAGCCAGCTGTGCTCTAAACCAGCTGGATTGGATGCTCAGAACAGAAAGAGAAAGTGAATTACCACGGGCTTCTGGGGAGTGCCGAGCAGGGGTTCCTTCCCCACCTGGAGCGAACCCCACTCCTTCAACTGCTATTTGCTGAGTCCCAGCAAGGGACTGTGCTGGGACACACCAGTGACAGTGGATGCTCCGGGCCCATTGCACCCAAGAAGAGTCAACCCCCGGTGAGGGTGGGGCAGCTCCACGGTGTAGCACGCCCCAGTGTGGGGAGCCCACGCCCCGTGATGCCACATGCTATGATTAGGAGGCACAGCTAAGGGGAAATGAGTTTTGTGCTTTGGCAAAGTTTAATTAAAACTCAAAATCCCCCCCACTTGCATGCAAACTGTCTTGTGTGAGTAGAAACAAATGTGAAACCCAGCTTGGCAGGTAAGTTCAGCGCTTTTGGTGTAAGGCCTGTTTGCTTGGTTTTCTCTGTGCTCCTGCACGTGGAGTGGGTTCTTGTCCCTGTCAGTCCAGGGACAAGGGGAAGGCCGACAAGTTTGGACACATAAATCACACACCAGACAAGTTTCCTGGCAAAGGATCAGGTCACTCCTAAGGCAGGGCAGTTCTGGCAGAGTGATTCTGTGGGGTCAGATGGCAGTGGCGGTCTGGGGAGCCCGGAGCCTCGGGGTGAGGAATGTGTCGGCCACCTTTCCAGCTGGCCTGCTGCTTTCTGAGAGCAGGACTGTACCGAGGCAGGGCGCCTCCCAGGCCGGCCAGGCGTGCAAACCTCTCCCTACACGTGACACACTAATTACGCAGTGAGGAACGGGAGAGCTGTCTGAGTGCTGACACTTGGCAGGTTATGTAAGGAAACTGGCTCGGAACCCTGAGTTAACTGGCCCCGCATTTCTCGTTGCCCCCACCCTGGCGTTGTAGACAGTTATCCTCCTGGCAGCTGCCTGTTTGGCCCATGCCTTGCGCAGACTTGGAGAAGGGTTCTAGAACTAGATAGAAGCAGGCTGGAATCTCGACGCCACCACTTACGAGCGGGGTGACCGTGGGGAAGCTCCTCAACGTCTCTGCGCCCCGAGCTCCTCATTGGTAACAAGGACGAAGGATTAAATGAAAGGGCCATAACTGTGCCTGTGCCATGGTTCTTCACAACTCAGCCACGTTGTCACTGTGCCCAGCAGTCAGGCCCTTTCTGTATCCAGGTCCCTCATTTGTGCCCCGAGCGAGCATCTTTTCTACTCCAGCACTTGTTCACTTTTCTCTTTCTCCCATTAGACTGCAAGTGCCTGCAGAGCAGGGGCTCTGTTTGTTTGCCTTTGTGTCCCCAGGGTCTGGGCCACGGCAGCTCACACAGAGTGCCTATCACATTCTAGCTCAGCATTAAGTAATCCACATGTGAAAATTTACTTAATCCACACAACAACCCATGAGGTAGGTACCACTTCCAATACCTCCATTTTATAGGTATGGAAACTGAGGCACAGGGCGATTGAATCACATGCTCTGCGGTACACAGCTATCGTTGGCAGAGCCAGGATTTGAACCCAAGAAGCCTGTTTCAGAACTGTACCATGCAAGCTGTCTCTTAAGAGTTGTTCCCTGGGTGGAGAGTGGAGGTGACAACGTTTTTATGGTCAAATTATTGTCTGCTGTTAACTCCGGGCAAGCCGCTTATCTTTTCTAGGCCTGTTTCTTTGTTGGTAGAGGGGGGAGCAGGGCTCTCGTGAGGATTAAATGGGAGTAATGCGTGTAAAGTAAGCTCTGAGGCCCTGTCCAGAGGAGCCATTGCCTTAGCAGTGTCACCATAGTAATCGCAGCCCATGATTCCCGCTGAGAGCGCCATCCCTAACTGCTCTGCAGGGGATGATGTGTCGCCCTCATTCTCCCGGGGCCTCCCACCTTCTCCCTCCGTGCTCACCGACACACTGGGAACATGTGGGTCCCTCACGCTACCAGGCTTGCTTCCTCTAGAATGCACTGAACTTTTGCCCGTGGCAGCCCATGAAGGGCTGGAAGCCCCCAGGCCATCCGCTAATCTCAGAGTGCAGGAGGTTGGGTGCAGGGTTTATTCCCCGGGTCAGGCCCGGCAGGAGAGTTGAGAAAAGGTGTCCCTTCAGCCCCGGGAAGAAGGAGGTGCTGCCCTGCAGACTCTATGTAGGTCTGAAATGGCGGTAGCTCTTGGGGAGTGGGGTGGCAGGGGGACAGGGGCTGGGGAAGTAGGTGATGTTACTGCCAGTGATACTGCAACTCCTGCCTTTTGATATTCCAGCCACGTAAAGCCGTAACCGAGATTCTCCAGCAGAGGCCCAGAATGCAGCCACTTTAAAGTGAGAGAGAGTGTGTGTCTGTGTGTATACAGAGACAAACAACCTTGATCCTGGAGCTGATGTTTCCCACTCCGTACTCTTTGTGGGCTGCGACTGGAATAATTTCCTTGGCTCCTGTATCTAATGACGCCCTATCCTCCATAGCGTCCACACCTCGGGCAGCATGGGCTCTCTCTCCTCTCCCTGCCCTGGGCCCTTTTCTCAGCTGAGCTGCTGCGCTCTGCATAGCTCTCCCTTTCTCCCGCTCTCCCCCTCCTCACACCTCTGCCACACTCACCTGGAAACACTGTCTGCTTTAGAAGAAGGGCTTAGATATGTCTTAGCGACGAATATTTAAAACCAGAGGCTGAGCAACAGAACTTGGGGGATGACGGGAGCGTTCTCTATCTGCACTGCCCAAGACAGGACCACCAGCCTCATGTGGCTAGCAAGTATTTACAGTGTGGCCAGTGTGACTGAGGGACTGGATTTTTCATTTTAATTCATTTAAATATAAATGGCCATATGTGGCTAGTTGCTACCATTTTGGACAGTACATACCTAGGGAACGTGGCACCTGGAAGAATCAAATCAGGTTCAGTTATGTTGTGTGGGGACTTGGGATTATTTATCCTTAATCTGGGTATTTGGCTCTCACAGAGTCAAGTTTTGTCAGGCACATACTTAGGTCTTCAAAAAGCCTCCTGCTGCCTTCCCAGGTAAGGTGGAACCAAACGTATGGGCTGCTGTCCCACCACCCTTCCACCTTCTCCACTAGCGCCCTGCCCCTTGTAGCCCAGCTGCTCTAGGTGACCCGGTGCAGAGGTGTGAGGTTCAGGGGACCCCAAACTCAGGGCACCATCCCCTTCAGGGATGAAATGAAATTTTGTAGGGCATGAAGCCTATGCAATTTGGGGGACCTCTTTAAGTAAAAGAATATAAAATTACAAATACCAAATTAAGGACCATAGTGAATATTTATATAAAATGAGAAAAGATAGCACATCCAGCATAAGTCTAAAAACCTGCATGTATCACAAACTTTATAAAACCTGCATGTATCACAAACTTTATAAAATCCAGAAAAATAACAAAATACTTTTATTACAGAAAAATAACAAAATACTTTTATTAGTTATTTGCCTGTCAAACCTCTCTTATACTTTTTTCCCTTCATTTCTTTTGGCTGAATACTCTTTGATCACCTGTTCATATGACAATTTTTGTAATTTTTCTAAAGGGAGGCTGAAAAGATAACTTAGTTTTTCTTTGAGCATGGCTGACAACATTTGTTTTTCATTATTGACAGTTAACGTGCGTAAGACATGGCTTCAGACACAGACATCCACTTTTTTGTTTTGCTCGTATAGGCTTGGGCCCTGCGATGCAGGAGTTTTTGATAAAATCTAGTTTGTGTAATTCCTACCCAAAAAAGGGAAAAATGTCTGATATATTAATAACTGTATTCATTGTATTATCAAATATATTCCTGACAGGAGAAAACTTCCCTTTTTGAGTAAGCATTACTCAAACATTCTCCTCCTACAGTTCCACATGTCTGATGATTGGAAGAAATGTCTGCATACCAGCTTCTGGCTCTGTGTGTTTCAATAATGTTGTTTCACCACCACTGACATACCCCAGGTGCTGAAACCATGGGGACAGCTAGTAATCACTTAACTTTGCATGGAAGTGACTGTGAACTACAAACATAAATCCCACTACGCCCACTCTAACTACATTTATCCCAAATTAACTTCCCCTTCACTGGATCCCGAAATGTCAGTAGCTACTGTGACACCACTGGACACGAACATGAGGGGGAATGCGTCAGGAGGACATAATCAATGTGGAAAGAGACCACGCTCTTCATCAATTGCAGTTAAAATGTCTTAAAATTGCAAGTTTCATTAAACAATGATATGATTCTGAGACTGTATTGCTGGGGCCCTGAGGGGGCCCAGGCGAGCAGAGCGCCGACGCTTTCTTCCTCAGCGTCACTTCAGTCTGTGTCCATTTACCGCTCTGAGCTCAGCGTCTTCGTCTTTAACGTGGGAAGAATAAGGCCCATGCTGCAGCGTTATCATGGCTAGTCAGTGAGCTGCGTTTGAAAGGCCGTTGACCCTGTGCCTGGGGAAGAGATGGCTAGAGGTGGAAGGAGGGAGGGACTCGTGTTTGCCAGCCATCTGCTCCGAGCACCATGTCTGCTTTGAATGCAGACCGCTGAGCAGTCCTTGGGGAGCCCCGACCCAAACCAGAGGAGGAAGTGGACAGCCAGAAACTGAAACCGAGCTCACGGGAGTGAGAGCACCCAGGGGAATTTTTAAGTGGTCAGAACTTGATAATTTTTCTTCAACCAAGTATTGCCACGCATGATTTTCTCATGTCATATGACTCAGGGAGATTGCGTCTGAGTTCTATTAAGGCCAGAGAAGATGCCTCGGCATTACAAGACTAGAGTGTGGTTCTCAGCCAGTTCAGAGCCTGCCGAGAGTGTGGGTACCTGATGCCTTTGGAATGTGACAGCTGTGTGCAGGACAGTCCCCGGCCAAATTCCACAACCAGACTCGGATATTCTTGGATCTGAAAAAGAAGGATTGGGCCAAGAGTTATGGTGATGGTGATGAGAGATTCTTTAAAATTGAAAGGCTAGTCCTGAGACCCTTAGCCCCCGCTGGGCCTGAGCTCTCTGACCTTTGCCAGGTGTGGCAGATGGTGAGGGGAGGGGCTGGTGAGCAGAGTCCAAGGCACTGACAGTAGACCCAGGGGAGCCCGGCTTGGCAGGGGCCACGGTGAGACTCCCACAGAAGCTAGATCTCTCTCAACCCTGGTCTCCTTATTTACAAGTGAGGGCACTGGGCTGGATAACCTCTAAAATACCTTCTGATGCCGACCTTTTAGGATTTTAAAAATCTGAGCATGTTGAAACTGACCCACCTCCAGTCTAACCTGAGGTTGGTGTGGGCAATGACAGCAGAAACAAAAGTCTTTGAATCCCTGATTTCCTGATTCCAATTCCCCATCGTCCTCCTGCACCAGCCCCTTGCCTGCAATCCCATAGTCGCCAGTAGTGGCCATGGCCAGACAGCATTGCAGGGATGCCCACGTATCCTCCCTGGGGGCAGGTCACATGTCAGTGCCTGGCTGAGCCAGGGAAACAGGCCTCTGAACAGTTAGCCTGGTATGAAACCATATTTTAAAACAGGCAAGCCGTATCTGTCTCACTATGCCTAGAAAAACGCTGCAAGGAATTCATCCAAAATGTTAATAGTGTTTCTCTGTGAAATAATAGGTCATTCAATTTTTTTCTTAGTTTTTTTCTGCTTTCCCCCACCCCTCCAATTTCTGTCTTTATGTATGACTGCAGTTTTGGAGCTGGGGGTGGGTGGGTGGTGTTCATAAATGAGGCGTGTGGGAGCCCCTGTCTCCCTGGGAGACCCCGGGAAGTCCTACGTTAGCTTGAGTAGGAACCACACAGCGAGCTTGTTCAAATGGCAGGTTCTCCGGCCCCACTCCCAGAGATTTTAACTCTGGATCTCAGGTGGGGCTTGGAATCTGCCACTTAGGAAACATTCTAGGGACTACCCTTTGGAGGGACATTGGCCTTTCTTTGCGTGGAGCTAGGTTAGCGGAACTGTCAGAGAGATCTAGCTTGGAGACGCCAGGTGGGCTGAACCTCCAGCAGGTCACGCTGAGACTCTGACAAGGTCATGTCTCCAGATGGAGGTGGCTGCAGGACAGGGGTCAGGACAGACAGGGAGAAGTGGGCAGGCAGAAGGTTGTGGGAGGTAACTTACAAAGCTCTCGGAAGAGCAGGCCATGCTGGCAGCAACTTGCTGTCCAGTTCCGTGCCCCTAGGGCTGCCTCTGACAGGTGCAGGAAGGCAGGCGCGGTCCGGTGGGGTCACGGGTTCTCTTTTGGTCCTGGAGAAGCAGGCCCATGATGAAAATTCTGGTTCTGCAACTTACTAGGTGTACGATTGTAGGTGAGCTGCGTCTCTCAGCCTCAGTTTTGTCATTTTTGGGATGTGAATGATGTCACCAACCTCACAGGCATTCCATGGGAGAATGTCAGGGGTCCAGGGCAGCAGGTCAGTCTGTGCTAGGTCCACCCCCCACCACCTCCTTACTCTTTGGCTGCTGGGGAGAAGGGCAGTGTAAGAGCCCTCTTGGCCAGAGGGAAGGCCGTGCCCTGCTCACATTGCTGCAGTCTGAGTGCCTGCCTACGTCGTTTACACAGAAGTTCCTTCACTGCCAGGCATGATTTTCCTGGGAGATATTTACAGAGAAGTTGTCCCAGCCTGACCCAGCAGTGCAGCTGCATCTGAGCCTGAAAGTCTCTGAGTCTTCTGACCCTTAAGGTAGTCTGAATATGGCCACAGCTGCTGTGTGGCCAGGGGACCCCTTGGAATGTTGTCCCTTAGACTCTTTCTGTTGGGAATTTGCTTTAACCTTCAAGCCTCCTAAAAAGCCAGATGGCTCCTCTCTCCTGGATGGTCCCTTGTTTTAATGTAGAATTTCCAGCAATCTAGTTCAGCTCTGCTCCATGTTTTTAAAAATTTGCCTTTAACCCTGCTTACAACACAACCACCCAAGGCTGCAATATGGGGAATCCTATCCTAACTACTGAACTCCAACACCAAGTATTCGGCAAGAGACTTTCCAAATAGAAAGTTTTGTTCTTTCATTCCTTCCTCGATTCCATTAATTTGACAGATACTTCTTGAGTTCACACTACAGTAACAATAATTTCATTGATTGGGTGCTATTATTATGTGCCCAGGGTGGACTTCCAGAAGCTCTCAGTCTGCCGGGATACGGTTGGGTGGTTGTCTACGTATGTGATAAAGTAGTGTGAGAGGAAGGTAGGGGCTGCCTTGGGACCAAGGAAAGAGGGACATTTGTCCCCCTGCCCCGGCCTAGCTATTAATTGTGTAGTGATGTCTTTTTCACGTGAACTCTGCTGCTCCTGCAATTCCTAGCACAACTGTCCTTTTCCAGGCCTACCTAGAGGAGAGAAGACCCGAGGCCTCTGTCCAGACCTGAGACTTTGAAACCCCCATGCTGTGCTGGCGCTGGGATTGGCCTGGCCACAGAGTAGGGTTTGCAGAGCTGTACGCCGCCATCTTCCTTTTCAATTTAAACTGAAAAACAGAAAGTTCCAGGCAAACATAAGGACAGTCTTTTGGGTTTTTTCCCCTCCTAATGAAGCACATAGCTATTTATCTGAGAGAAACAGGTCTGCCCCGTGGAACGTTTATTTGGTTTCTTTGGCTGGTCATGGGAACACACCTGCCACTTTGCCACTTCCTGAAAATCAAGCAGTTTCTTAGAAAAGGGACACATTCCTTAAAATACTTGGTGTGGTTTGGGGGTGAGATATGGTTTCTTGGATTTTTATGATTTACTGTGTCTGCAAAAACATTAAGCCACAAGATAAAAATACACTGACTGCCCCTTATGAGAAACTGGACTTTCTTTAGGGTTAGGGGGCTGGTCATTTAAATTTTTATGCTGGGTTTTGTTATGTTTTCAAGTTTTTGTTTGCTTCTTTTCCTGTTCTCATCAACTGTCTTATGCTCTGAGCACATTGTGGGCTGTCAGCTGTCGTCGGAACAGTTTACTATAGTGAAACTTCTACTTACCAATCCAAATAATTTCAACTGAAGTTTTACAAGAAAAAGGCAAATCATAAAACAAGTTTTCTTAGATCTTAGTTTATAATACCCCAGCCTCAGAGCGTGCCCTGGTCTTAGTGTACAGTCACCCTCAATTCCTATACCTACATCTGATGTACTCTCCAATAAGAACTGATTGTTATGGCAGATAGCTAGGAGATAATCCCTAATGTGTCTTTTAATAAAGTAGAACTGAATTTATACTTAGTACACTGCATTTACTAAGGCAGGAAAGGGGACCAGGAACATTTTGGAAAGTTTTTCAAATGAGTATTTGGAACTGATTACCTAAGTATTTACCAGAAAATTTGAGTTATCAGCATATACTGTTTCCAGAACTTTCTATAATAAAGTTTTCTTATAGGAAGAGATAGTTGAGCAGTGGGCAAGAATGTGAAATTGTAGAGTCAGATTGGCCCAGGTTCATAGCATGGGCCAGAGACTTGGCCTTTCTCTTCTCACTCCTCATCTTCAAACTGGGTGCTGGGCTGAGACCCACCTCTGACAGTTGTGAAGATTAAATACAATAATGCGTGAAAAGTGCTCAGCACAAAAGTGTTCATCCCTGTCCTGCAGTAGGTGCTGCACAAAGACTCCTGGTCTTCACTGTTCCAATGGTCATCATTGCTTTATCTCCTCCGGTGACATCACTGCCATCCCCACCACAACGACTGTCCCCTACGTGCCAAGGCCTTCGCCACAGCCAGCTCCGTCCTCCAGAGGGGCCTTGAGGTGGAGGAACTTGCACTGTGGGATGTTGCAATTCAGTATTTCTAGGAAGCTAGGCTAGGACAACAGGGCAAGTTCCGGAGTTTTACGTTAGAACTTCTAGAAATAGTTAATTGGCCTTTATGCCTTTGTTTGGTTATCAAGAAATGTAGATTAATGAAAAAAAAAAAGAATAACAGTTATAGTGTAGAGTCCACCTTTCTTTTGTAGCAATTCTTTAGTCCCTTAAAACTCTAATTTGCTTTTTAGCAACTTCTTAATTGATTTTCTCTGTGTAATAGTATAACCTTAACAATGTGACATAAAGTAAAAACAAGAATTATTAGGGATTTTGTGTATGTGTGTGATTTCTACATCTTCAATAAATCTTCCTTTTGACTCCATAAAAAAAAAAATGTAGATTAATGCTACTGTCTTAGCACCAGAGAATGCAGTATCTTCTGCTTTCCCAGCCTTCTAAATCCTATTGGTTTTGACATCTGATCCAAGTGGGGGAAACTTGGGCTCCTCCATGTAGGTTTCCTCTGCTGTCCGATTTGCAATGAGGTCTAAAAGCAGCGTCGGGGGAGCCAGGAGGCCATGCCGAGGTCAGACTCCTCCATCATGTTTCCCTTTTCAGATGATTGCCCCATGTCTGGAGACCTTGAAAACTGATCTTGAAATCCAAGACTTGTTCTGTTCAGTGTTTTTTTTTTTTTTTTTTAATTAAAATAGAATCTCTCAAGGGCAGAAGTCTCCTTTCTTCCTTCTCACCTAAGCAAACCCTGCTCTTCCTGAAGGTGACAAGTGAATGTGCGGGCTCAGTAAATATGTACGCACACATGTCGTTTATCTAGAATGCTCTCAGTATGTTTATAGAGTTGTGCTGCATTGAAGGGGGCAGAGATGCCTTTGTTGCTGTGCTGACGACATTCCCCGCGGCACTTCTGAGTTGGACCACCCAGGTTCAAATCCCAGCTCTACCACTTATTAATTGGAGGATCCTGGGCAAGTTCATTAACCTCTTTGGGCCTCACTCTCATGATCTGTAAAATGGGGGTAATAATGATAATACCTCCATCATAGGGCTGTTGTGAGGTTTAATGGTTAGTATACAGAAAGCACTTCGAACTGTACCGGGCACATAGTGAGGGCTCTGTGTAAGTTTTCTATTATTGTTAGCCTTACTTTTTTCTCCCAGTAACTACTTGGACTGTGAAATTCTCTAATTTTTCTTAAAAAACGAATAAAAAGCCTGGATGTTCTTCAAATACAAGACATAGAAGAGGAAACAGAAGCAGAGTTTTCTCAGCGTGGTACCCGTTGGTCTGAAGTACGTGTTAATACGATCAGTCGGGTGCACTTTTCCAGGTGGGGGAACCAGAGTCGGAACAGGTGGAGGTGGGCTGGGGAGACAGAGCAGGGGGCTGTTCGCCGGAGGCCGGGAATGAAGGCAGGCTTGACTTAGAGGCAGTGCCATTAGACCAGCGTGCTCCCGCTTCATCGAAGGCGTGCTGTGAAGTGCTCCAGAGTATGTTAAGGCAGAATTAGTCCAAATTTGCTTCTTTAATTCAATTGAGAAACTCATGGTATTTTCAGGAAGAGGGGAAGAAAAGGCAGTTTGAAACCAAACAGCCCCAAGACATGGAGCGCCTGGAAAGTTGGTTGTCTGTGTGTTGTGATCCACCGAGGATGAAGTATCTTGCTTGACATTTGCCCCTACGATGAGGAGGGACACCTGGGATTGCTGTGGCAGACAGCACATCCTGCCCAGTTGGAAGAGGCCGCCCTTCGTGTGGGTGATGCCTGTACTGAGGGGAGACCTGCAGGGGACACGCAAGTGGGCTGCAACCCACATCAATCCCACAGCGTGCGCTCTGCCACTAGACTGCCCGTTCCTCGAAGACTTGAGGACAGGCAGGGGCTGAGCCTTACTCACCTCTGATTTCTAGAAGGGGCTCAAGAAATGCTTAGGTACCTGTGTTATGCATAGATTGCAAGTCCAGGACGACCTAGGAAGTAAAACTTAAAAATGGGGCAAGTACTGATGGAGAAATTCCCAGTCTCAGAAGGGGTGAGTCACTTGCCTTCTCACAAACTGCCTCCTGTTCTTTGGAGCAAGCTGAGTATGTGGTATTCTTGCTATCACCTGGCCTCACTGATGGAATAGGAAAGGGGTGGGGAGGAAGGAGGAAGGGAAGGGAGGGAGGAGCCTTCTGTGCCTGTGTTCTGGTTAGGCCAGTTCAGCTTCTACCTGGGCTTTTTGAATTTAGATTCTGGTGGGGGGTGGGAGGGTGTTCTTTTCCTGCCCTCTCCCCACCATCAGTCTATATTTTATCACTTGCAAAGGTGGTTGCAAACTAAGACTAAATGACCAAATGTCACACAGATTTATACTAATGAAATGATTGTTCAGATATAATCTGGCCCTTTTTTTCTTGTGAAATTATTTCTTTCTGAGCCTTAGGGGTTTGGTTGCATTGAAACACAGCAGGGCCCTGATATATTTTTGGAGAGAATGAAGATGAACCCCTACAGAATAGAACGTCCTTAATATTGGTAGCTAGGGCCATGGTTTCATGTGTCTTAGAGCAAAGTTTTGCAAATTGCTCGCTGTAGGGGCAGAAACCTAAATTCTCCTCGGTGCCAACTCATGGTGCTTAATTCATATTTGTGGATTGCTAGATGTGCAATTAATTAATAAACACTCTTAGTTGCATGGTTCCACAGAAACTTGCTAGGATACCCTGGTGTATTTCACAAATTCAATTAGGTTTTTGTGGGAGTTGTAAAATTATATATGTATATATGTTTCTTTAAATCTCAAATGCAAGAATAATATTCTGAATTCATTTTTGCGTCCTGTCTTTAATTTATGGTTTCCTTTTTTTCTCTATAGCAGTGCTCTTTCTTTGTAAGTATAGCCCAGGACTACTTTAGACATCACATAATTTTGTTGACTCTGTAGTCAGGAAATACTTTGATTTGGTTTCCAGGTTCTAAATAAATAATGAGCAACTTTAGAAAGATAAAAAGAATCTCATTCATTTCCCCCCCTTCTATTATTAGCCTTATTAATATCTACTTAATAATATTATTTAATGTAGGTCCCCTTTAACATGAACCTGAACCAACTATAGGGGTGAAGGGAAACTTGCCCTTTCCCCCAAACGTTCACTGAAAGATCAACTCACAGTTAAGGCAGATTAATGAGAGAAAGGTTTATTTACCGTGTGTACAGGGAGAAGCACAGAGTGAGTGATTACTCAATATCCCAAGGGAATCCAGATATGTTTATACATGCCTTTTGGGGGGTTGGAAATGAGAAGTATAGGTAATTCTGTTTAGGGGCAATGAACAGTTGTTAGGAAGGATGAATGAATGGATAGGGGCAATAGATTGACTTATAAATTAACCTAAGAGACAGGTATCATCTTTTAAATGATTTAAGCCAGGTCTGGTTGCATTCTGCAATTTATTGAGATAACAGGTAAAGGAAGGGAAGCCCGTTGTTCTTTTTAATCTTTCGATTGGTCAGTCCTGTTTATGCAGATGGGAGCAAGCCCCTTCCAATGTGTTTTTGTCTGGAAGGGCCTTTAATTCAAAATATTCTTTATACCAAGGACTCATATTATGGGGTGAAATTTCCTGAGTTCCTTTGTAACCCATATAAATTTTACTTTTACCTTTCACAGCTGATCAAGAATTTGCACATTTGGGGTGTGAGGGTGTGGGATATTGTTGGGGGTGGGGAGATGGTTCTGAGCCTGAGAATGTGGAAGTACACTTGGTATAGAGCATGAAATTCAGTGGAATTGACTCTGCAAATAGAATGTTAGAATTCATTGAGAAATATGATTTTTGCATCTTCAAATAGCCTCTATTGAAGGGAAATAGAATTCAGTTAAAATTGCTTGAACCAGGGTGTGAAAGCTTGTGAGGAAGAATGGTGTTTTTGTCCAAGTCCAAACTCAGAAATATCACAGCTTCAAAGGCTTGTCCCGCCTCCTGGCCCAGCAGAGGCTCGGGGTCTATTCCTTGATGTGTTCACTCAGCTCTCTTCTGGGGAGGGGTTGGGGGGTTTGGCAGAGCCCAAGGAAGGGAGAATTCTGCCTGGAGACCTCAATTAAAGTGTCTCCCTGGGGGAGGTATAATATTATCGCCAAAAGAGAAAGACAAGAAGAGTTTTAGGAACTAGCAGTGTGTGTTCACTGGACTCATTAGGACCGTAATAAGCTCCCAGTGTGCGTGACCTTCCCACTTCTGGGATAAGGACACTGAAGTTTAGGGGGGGTTAGGGATTGGGGGAGGACAGAGCTTTGAACCCAGGTCTGCAGAGCCTGCTGAGCTTTCTCGTTGGCGTTTCTGGGCTGCACAGCGGATCGTTTCTGTCATGACACTTGTCTCATCAACACTGATTAAGAAGTAGGAAAAGACATATTTTAGAGATATTTCCAGCCCAGATGGACACATTTTATCAGGCTTAGTACTTAGCTATCCAGAAAATTCAGTGGGATAGTTTTCCAAGTGCTGAATTTTGGCTTTATGTTTAGGAGTGGCCAGATAACATTTAAAGAGATTGTGTTGTGAGATAATGTTTTGGAGAAAAGAGTCCTGGCTGGGGATTTAGGAGACCAGGGTTTATATTTTTATTTGATTTTATTTCTTAGAGATAGGGTCTCACTCTGCTGCCCAGGCTGGTCTCAAACTCCTAGCCTCAATGATCCTCCTGTCTCAGCCTCCTGAGTAGCTGGAATTACAGGTGTGAGCCACCATACCAAACTATGGGTTTAATAATAATAATAATGATAGCAACAGTAATAAATAATAATGATAGCACTAATATTTATCAAGCATTATCTTGGTGACAGACACTATTTTATGAACTTTACAAGTATTGATTTACTTAATTCTTATAAAAGTCCTCTCTCAAGCACTTTCTGTTATTATCCTTATTTTACAGATGAGGAATCTGAGGCACAGAGAGGTTAAATAATCTGCTCAGAGTTTTGACAGCTACCAAGCAGCAGAGCTGGGCCTTGAACCCAGGCCCTGGGAGCTGACTATGGGACCCACCTCTCCTCCATCACTGTCTTTATCTATCTTTTCACTTTTCGAGAGCCCCGCATGCACTATGATCCTCAAAACATTGCTTAATCTGGGACATCATAGACTCATAACATTTCAAAAATATTTTGGAGAACTATACAGATTGTCATTTAAAATTTTTTTGATGAATACCATTTACTCTTACTATTGTTTCATAAAGGACAGGACCATCTTAACACACCACTCAACAAAGTAGGAAGGACACAAGCTCAGATTATAAAGCAATCCTTCCCAAGAAAGAAGAGTCGTCCACTTTATTGCACGTATACCCAGTTGTTCATTTGGCAAGTGTGCCTTGAGTGCCTGCCATGTGTCAGGTGGAGAACAAGACAGGCCTAGTTCCTTCCCATGTGGAACTTGCATTCCAGTTGGGGACACAGTCATTTAAAAAGTAAAAGCCAGGAGTGGTGGCTCATGCCTGTAATCCCAGAACTTTGGGAGGCCAAGGGAGGAGGATTGCTTGAGGCCAGGAGTTGGAGACTAGCCTGGGCAACAAGTCAAGACCCTGCATCTACAAAAACTAGAAAAATTAGCCGGGCATGGTGGTGCACACCTGTAGTCCCAGCTACTCAGGAAGCTGAGGCAGGAGGATCGCTGGAGCCCAGGAGTTTGAGGTGCTGTGGTGATGCCACGGCACTCTAGCCTGGGCAACAGAAAGAGACCCTGTCTCAAAAAAAAAAAAAAGAGTAAAACAAAAAATTCATAATAAATTTGCTAAGTGCTTGGAAAGAAATGAGCACAACCCAGGGATAGAGAATAAAGAGTGGAGTGGGTGGGGGGCAGTGTGCACTGCTAAGGAAAGGCTCTTTGCTCTTTGTGGCAGGACAGCCTATGGCAGGGGCGGGGCCCATGCCAGGCACAGGGGCCAGCAGGTGTGAGGCCCAGAGACAAGGCAGAGCATGGGGACACGAGGAAAGGAAAGGAAACCCCAAGGCTGCTGGAGTGTCCAGCAGCTGAGGGGCCAAGAGGAGGCTGCAGAGAGCAGCACTGTTCAGTGTGGCTCTCAGAAGTCAGAAAGGAGCTTTGGTTTTACTAGAGGTGCAAGGGGGAACCTCTGCCAGGTTTTAAGCCCGTGTGTGACAGGATCTGTCACACAGATATTTCACGGGATATATTTCATGGGATGTATTTCATAGGATAACTCTGCATGCTGCTTGGGAGAGAAGATGAAGAGGAGTTGGGAGGGAAGCCAGGAGCCAGGCAGGAGGCTGTTGCAGAGCCATTCAGGCCAGAGGGGTGGGTTAGGAGCAGGATGGAGGGGGAGGTGACTCCTAGGAGGAGTCAGTGCTTACCCCAGCAAACAGTCCTCTCAAATTAGAGCGGTTCAGGAGGCACCATCTACAGAGGCAGCGTGGAGGGGAACCCCAGGGTGGGGGCTGACAGCAGTGGAGCCTGCAGGGCTGAGGACTGGGTGGTCTCTGGAACCCCTGCAGGATGATGTTCAGGGGAGTCCCAAGCCAGGCCAGTGTTCTGGCCCTCCTCTCCCGTGGGGCAGGAGCCTGGATGAGTTTGCTGCCCTCCCCATTCCATCCCTCCCTGTGACCTGCCAGGCCGCCCTACTGACCACCGACCGGGCCCTGGGATTGCCCATGGAAGTGGTCCTTCCAGGCGAGCCCTGGGCAAGGGTGGAGGCAGATCTGGTGGAGACAGGACACGGCTGGCATCCAGGCCACCCCAGGTTTGTGTTTAGGCAGCTGGGTGGACACAAGCTGGGCTTTGGCTTTCTGCAAGCGTGGGAGAGTGTTGGCAGCTGCCGTGCTGGTGAAGCCCACCTCTCGTGTCTGTGCTGCTGTGAATCTTCTAGAATGCCGTGCCTCTGAAGCCCCAGGTGACAGATACACCAGGCTGAAGAAGAGAAAGACTTTTCTCTGCACAGGTTTATGCTCTAGCCAGCCAAGCCCAACTCAGGCAGAAGTCTCTGCATGAAAGGGAATCAGTGGGCAATCTCCAATCCTTTGTTTTGCCTTCCAGACGAGCAAAGCATGAATATCCCAAGTGAAATCCCAGCAAGTAAATGCATTCCCTCTTCCCTCTCTTGGCTTCTTTTAAAAACCCAGTGAATAAGAATAAAAAATGCAAATAGGCACTTCTGTGATCTGTTCATTTCAGTGATAAGGAACTTTGAGGCACATGAACTGTATTTCTGATCGCTTTCTAAGGCAGGAAAGAAGGGTTTCAGTGAAGCCAAGGACAATCTGCTGTCCGCAGGAGTCCTTGTGAGCCCAGACGGGTGGCTGAAGGCTGTGCTGGCCTTACCGGCTCCTCTTACCCCCTCCAGGAGGGGCCCCTGCCCTCCTGGTCACCTCCTGACAGTGTTTTCTGGGCAGAGTTGGGGGTGGGTACAGGAGAAGGGGAAGGAGGGAGGGGAGGAGGCCCCACAGCTGGTTCCTGACCCCCGAATGTGGGGAGTCTGAGGCTGCCTGGGCCAGTAGCTCTGAGAAGCGTCTTTACCATCTGAGGGGTTCTCATTTCCCCTGGACCCCAAAGTTTGATCTCTGTCATCCCTCTCTTGCACATCGACTCATAAATTTACTTCGAAGCTTCAAAGCGCCAAGATTCCGTGCTTTTGAGCAGCTCTAATCCTCCTCTTTCTGTGTGTCCGCATCTCCCTTCTCCCTTTCTAAAGGTGGTGGTAGGTTTTAGAAGACAGTTATAGAGGGCTCATTATCTCTCAGAATCATTGAGCCCATGTGAAAAACATAAGACAGAGAAAGTGTAGAAAATCTAAATTTATCTAATTTCAACTCAGTGTCTTAGGAAGCTATCTCATATAAAGGAATGATGACTTCTGAAATAACGCAGGTATGTGTTCATTTTGTAGACATAGAGATCTTTGTAGTTTTGATAATATTTATGTGGCATGACATTACATGATATTTTACTGGCCTCAGCTGAGGCCCACAGCTGAGGGCAGTGTATGTGTGCTAGGGTCCCCCACATTCTAAAGGGAGGTGCTAGGTTATTGGTTTCTGGGTGAGCTGGGAGCACATCCCCTGGGTCCGATGGTCCCTCCAAGTCCTGAGTCTCCTAGAAAAGTCTACTGGGGACAGGCTAGTCGGGAATGCCCCTGAAGGCAGAGCCAGGATAGGAGACCTGAAGGGGGCTACACAGCCACCGAGGGTGGGGCAAAGGTGGTCATTTGCTATGGGTGAAGCGGGCTGCAGTGCAGGTGTCTGGCTAGAGCTGTCCCGAAAGGACCCTACTTGGGGACCTGCCTGGCAGCTTCTTCAGCAAAGGAGCTCCAATGTGCCTTCCAATGCACTTTATTTCCTTCCCTACTCTGGTTTCCTCTTTTATTTTTAAAATCTAGTAAGTACTTTAAGAGTGAATCAATGAATGATTTCTGTTACCCAGGATAAACCTAGTATTTTCTTATAAAGTTCAACATACACAATATGCGACCCAGCAAATTTACTCCTAGATATTTACCTAAGAGAAATGAACACATATATTGACAAAAGGCTTGTACATAGACTTTCATAATAGCCCTAAACTAGAAGCAACCCAAATGCCCATCAACTGGGCAATAGAGAAGCCACTTGCAGTGCCCCTAGGATAACGCAATACTACTCAGTACCGAAAAGGAACAAACTGCCGACACGTGCAACAACATGCATGGATTTTCAAAGTATTACACAGAAAGAAGCCAGATATAAAAGAGTATATATTGAGTCATCCTATTTATATGAAATCCTAGAATAGGCAAAACTAATCTATGAGGGGGAAATGAAAACAGTGGTTGCCCTGGGCTGGGTAAAGGGAGGTAAGAGCGAGGCCTCACCGGGAAGGAGTGTGAGGGAAATTTCCAGTGTTATTGGAGTGTCTATATCTTGACGGGGGAAGGGTTACCTGAGTGTATACATTTGTCAAAAACATCCCACTGTTGACTCCAAGTGTGTGCATTTTCCTGTATATAGATAATGCCTCCATAAAGTTTAATCTTATAAAAGGCACTAACAAATATAAAATAAAAGTTTTCTTTTAAAATTTATTCAGGATGGAGAGGTTTTTTTACGGATGGTCTTGGGCTTGTCAATTTGGCCAAGGGTTTGCACTGTTAGTAGCTAAGGATTTTGAGCTTCTTGAGGTAGCCCCTTCTTGTCTTTTGTCAATAGGCTCCTATTAACCCATTGAAGGCTGTTCTGTGACATTGCTGACAAGACTGTTATTTGTCCTGATTTAGTTGTCAAATAATGAAGAGATTCCCAGACAGCATCTTACGTAGATAGTGATAGGGTCCCGCTATCTGGCTATTTCATCAGATCAGCCTGCCCCCACCTCTGTGGAAACATGCTCATCATCTGATTCATTATCAGAATTCTGCACCCACTTTTCCATTGTTCACTTGATGTTTAAAGATCTCAGAGATAATTGTGTACAAGTCATGTCAATTTCATTAAACAGCTCCTCTTCACGACCACATTTTATTCTTCCAGTGATTAGTACTTATATTGGATGGCAAGATATATATACTTTAGAATGTGCACAGTTCTTTTCAGCTTTAAATAGTATTCATTGTAAATTAATGACTTTTCTAAACTTTAAATGTATGCTTTTCATTGTGCTGGGCACTGTGGTATGTATTAAATCAAGTCCTTGACTATAGGCATGGAGAAACTTTGAGGGGTCATTTGACCTGGCCCTTAATTTCAGTGGGGTAAGGTATGATCACCTTTATATGTAAATCAGTGAGTCTTGGAGGTCACGGTAGGTAACCCATCCATCCACCTCCGAGTCACTTGATGTCCTAATAGGAAATCTTGGAGATTTGGTCTGAGTGGTTTGTGGACTTAATGAAAGTATATTAGTTCCTTGGTTTTAACCCATCTTATTCTCATTCTTTCAGAAAACAAAAACAACTAACCATTTAGTGAGTTCTTAACATATGTCAGGCACTGTTCTATGCAATTCATGTGTACTAACCCATTTCATTATTAATGAAACCTTCTGAAGTTGATAATCTTATTATTTCCAATTTACAGATTTAGAAACTGGAGGACAGAGAGGCTAAGTAGTGTGCTAAGAGTCACATAGCTGGTCAGTGGTGGGGTCAAGACCCCAACCCAGGCAGTCCACCTCTGTCCATCCTCCCCTTAACCACTAGCCTCTGCTGCCTCTGTTGGTCCCAGGATAACACCTACAGGCTCTGTGCTCTAGAATGTACCATGAGCTACACTCAGGGAGAGTAACTTTCTGCCTGTTGCCTTACATCTTATTATTCTCCTTTATTAATACATTAATACATTTCTTTTATTACATTTAAAAGTCCTATTGATTGTGACATCAATCATTGCTGTGGAAGGTAAATAGCAGGGCACATTTTGGAAGTTTGGAATATGAACGGAGCTTTTGAATGCTGTGGATCATTCATTTGTAATTCATTCAACAAATATTGACAGAATATACCATGTCAGGTGCTGGGGATGAAGTGACAAACAAATCAGATACAATCTCTGTCCTTTTGGACCTGACAGTCTAGGGAGGGGGATGGACAGTAAATGAGAGTACTGTGCATGTCATTGTTTAATTATAAGTTGAAAACAGAGAATAATAAGGAGAATACAACCCATAGGAGCTCAGTAATCACTTGATGAATGAATGAGCTAATGAATGATGAGTGAGTCACCCAACCTAGCGTGGGGAGGCTTCTTTGGAGAAGTGATATTTAGCTAAGGTCTGAGGCGTGAGCAGAGGCCCTCCCAGGTGAGGATGATGGATGAAGAGGAAATTAAGCAACTCAAAGGCAGGTGGATGGATGGGTTACCTACTTCAACCTCCCAGGCTCACTGGTTTACCTCTAAAGGAGATGGCACCATACCCATCTGAAGGGATTGTCATGACTGTAGTACTCTCTCTCCTCAGAGTTGCAGAGATGCTAAATTTGGGACATCAGCAATCTCAGGTCCTTATCCCAAGGACTCACACTTGAGAAAAGTCTTCTCCTCTTGTAGTCAAACACACTCACGTCTGCTTCATTTCAAATCTGTTTAGACATTGTGTAGGCCAGGGGTATAGAACCTGCAGCCTTAAGGCCACATGTGGCCTTCTAGGTCCTTATTAAGTTCAGCCTTTTGGCTGAATCCAAATTTTACAGAACCAATCTTTTTACTTTTATTACTACATTTTTGTTCATCTTTGATATTTTTATTTCATTTTTAAAATGAATGTATTTAAGATACCAAAGAATAAAATAAGTTTCAATGAAATAATCCTCCCAGATTATCCGGCACAATTAGAACATTAGTAAGCCATAAGGGCTAAATTAACGGCTGCTACGCTCAGGATTTAGTTCTGACTTCCCCTGCCTGACTGGCGCCACTGCTGCACAAGGCTGGTTGGTGAGAGTTTATGGGGTCGAGTACGCCAGTCTGTTATCAGCTTTTGACAGCGGTGCACTGTGTTTCAGTTTGAAGTGGAATTTGTGAATAGTTGCAGAGCTCGGCAGTATTTTTAATTCTGTCTGCTTAACAGCCCATCATGTCAAAGGAGACCAAGAGAACGCTAAAGGAAGAAAACAGATTTTTAATGAAGATTGGAAATTGCAATATTATCTTGTTTCTGCTAAGGATAAGATGATTTGCTTGCTTTGTAATGCTGCAACATCAACATTAAAGAAATTCAATGATCATCAGCTTTATAACACTCATAAGGATTTTTACAAAGTAATGTATATTTTTAAGTATAACTAATTGAAGTTTCTTGAATGTGGGCTTATTTACAGCTAAATTAATGTGGCCTTCCAACATGAAAAGGTTCCCCTCCCGCCCCTGATTCAGGCTGTGTCTTCGTTGTCTGTCCTCTAAATGTGTTAGATAAAATGTTTGTTCTTTAATAATTTACATTTTCATAATGTCTGGGATGATTTTTTTTCACACATGTTCAACTTCATGGTGAAAGCTAATCGGAGAAGCTTCTCATCCAAAAATTTACCTTATTTTTTCAACTTTATTGAGGTATAATTGAGATATAAAAGATATAAAAGCCTGTACATATTTAATGTGTACAATGTAATGAGTTGGACATATGCAGACACCCATGGTACCATCACCACTGTCAAGGTAATAAACATATCCATCATCTGCAAGAGTTCTCTTGTGTCCTTTTGGGTTTTGTTTTTGTCTTTTTCAAAAATTTGCTTTGTAGGTAGGATTATGGAATACTATGTACTCCTTAAAGAAAATTGCTTGTGCATGGAAAGAACCATCCATCATATATAGAAACATTTGGTTCAATGTGGATTTTGTGCTTTGGTGTCCCATGTGGACTTCATCAGTTTTTGCTGCGTCCTTGGAGTCAGATCTCAGGTGTGGCTTCGTCAGGCCCTGCCGTACCTTAGCGGGTGCTGGGCTTGGGCCTCCATGGTGTGCGCTCACTCACACTGAGCGTGCTCTCTGTTCCTCTCTTGGTGAAGGAAGGCAGTTCCTTCAGTTTGTGTCTCTTAGGGACAATGAGCAACCAGGGCAGGTGAATTCTCTTAGCTTTTTGATCCCTCGCTTGTGACACTCAGGTCTCTCCATGTGGTGGGGTGACCCCCTTAAGAGCGTTGTGTTTAGTAATGAGCATTAGTCTGGCATGGACTCATGGGCTCTGCTAAGTCCTCGACAAGCAGGTTGATGGGAGAGCCGTCACTTGCATTTTTTCTACTGACAATAAGCAGGGTTTAGGGTATGGAACATGAACAGGAAGGAGGCTGGATGCTAGGGAAAAAAAATTACACCAACAGAAACCATTGGTTCGAATCCCACCTTTGCTACAGAGCAAGCTCTCAGACCTCAGGAAAAGCAGTCGGCATTCTCAACTTTTGCTTTCTCACTTTCAAAAGGAGGAAAATTACTTTGTTGAGCAATTATTGCGCACAGTCATTATGAGTTAGCTGTCAGTTTTGTGTTTTAATTGTTCATCTAAGGCCAATAGAAGAACTTTGAGGACGATGAGGGCTTATTTTCATTGTTTAGAGACATTGGCTTCTATTCTGAGTGAGATGGGAAGTCTCTAGGGGCTTTTGGGAAGTGAAGAGTCCAGATGGGAGGCTGTGGCCATGGTACAGAGGAGAAGAGGCATGGCCTGGGTGGCAGCAGTGGAAGGATGGGACGTGATTGGATCCTGGCTCTGTTTTCAAATAGGAATGGCAGGATTTCCCATACCCTTGGTCTACCTGCCTTGAACCTGCACAAGAGATATAGGAGTAAGAGCCCAGTTGAGCCATTACTAGTTGGCACCCCATAGCAGGGAGATGGGAGGACAGGGTTGCCTGAGTTTGGACAGGTAAGATCTCACGGTGCAGGGTGGGGGCAGTGGGGTCTTGTGCTTCTCAAGGTTATGCATGAGGGAGACAAAATAACTCATGATCTGCACAGCATGTTTTCTCAATGAAATGCGTGCAGCAGGGAGGCCAGCCTGGGGCCAGGCACAGGTGCAGCTGGAGTGGTGTCAGGGAGTCCTTGGCATGTGGGAGGGTGTGGAGGGGTCAGGTCAGGGAGGGAAGGTGGAGATGGGCTGCTTGGTGGGGACCAACACAAGACATTGCAGCTCCTTCCTGCAGGCTTGGGTCTGCAAACTGCAGCCTGCCCGCAAGCCAAATTCACCTACCACCTGTTTTTATATATACCCTCAAGCTAAGAATGGTGCTCATATTTTTAAAGGGCTTTAAAAAAAATCAAAGAAGCATGTGCAACAGGGATGGTCTGTAACCCCGTCAAGCCTAAAATATGGACTCTGTGGCCCTTTACAGAAAAAGCTCACTGGCCCCTGGGGTAGGCAGATGATGGCTTGGGAGAAAGAATGTATGGCCAGGACAAGGAAGCCCCACACACTCCATCTCATGCCATTCCTGGAAGACTGGGCTTGGACTCGGTCTCACAAGCTGGCCCGGGGCCATACTGCCCACTGCAGAGCGGCTCTCTCCCTGGAGTCCCTGCTGGAGCGTCCCCTCTCTAAGAGGGCAAGTGCCCAGGAACCACTGAAAAAATGAATGGTAATTGGGAGGACCGGCCCTGGGTCTCTATCTTGGTCATGGAAAGGATGCTGGAGGGTGACAGCAAAATATATTCTGTAAACTTTAAGGAAGACGGTTTTGCCTGTGTTGCCTGAAATACTCAGAAGCTCCTCTTGCTGTCATGGGTATCCTGACATCAAGTGCCCTTGAGACACAGTCAAGATTGAAGTCAGGACATATGTGGTGAGCTGGGACGTTAAAGAGTCTTGTCCAGCATTTTCAGTGATCTGCAAATGACATGTGGCATGCCAGGACCTCCTGTGCTCTGGAGCTGCTGCCTGTACCAGGGTAATTGCTGGGGGAAGAGACCAGCCTTGTGCTCCTTTGAGTGTTTCATTAGGGGAACACCCAGCACACCAGTGGTCAGTCAACCAAGGTCAGAGAGAAACTCAGACAAGAGAAGGCCAATTTGGAGAAGGAAAGCTAGCCAGGAAGAGAAAGGACAGGAAGTGGTAAGGGACAGGGGATACCTGTTTGAACCTACCTGACCTTCTGCTCCAGGCAAGCCAGGCTGGTTCTGAGTCCAGACCCAGTGAATACTGCAGGGAGCAGCCAAGTCCACTGTCATCCTTGGCCAGTAGCCTGCCCTAGAAAGCAGGTCGCTCTCCATAGAGAGGCCCAGGAGTCAGGGCAGGCAGCAGCCTGGCCTGGCGCTGACCCTGCGCTGCAGGTCAGGCCCACCTCTTTGCCTTCCAGCCCTGGCTGGAGAAGGGGGTCTTTGGCTCTCAAGGGTTGCTGGTCCAGTGGCAGCTATGGTTGCCACCACAAACCCCTGTCCCTGGGACCAGCTTCCGGAACAGTGGCCTGTGCAGGGCCTGGCCCCCTCCCTGTGGATGTGATCACCCCCACTCTCTCAGTCGAGGACATCAGCACCCCCAACTCTGACGACCGCTGTGGTAAATGGTGCTAAGATTCCTAGCGAGTCAGGTTGGGATGTGCCTGGCGTGGAGGAGTTGGGCCCATCTCTCTGTCTCGCTGATGGGCAGCAGGGCTGATTTGCCATCCGCAGTCACAGCAGGGGGGAGAGAAGGCGGGAAGGGGCTCAGATGATCTCTTCCACCATAAAAGCCTCGTCAGTTTACTTTTCAACTCTTTTGGGCCTGTTTGTGAGCTCAAAGCTCCATGATTTGTATGGGTTTTTTGTTGTTTTGGTTTGGTATTTTTTTGCTAAATCCTGCAACTACATGGAGTGAACAAATGGCATTAACCTTGGTCTTAGCCCCTAGTTAAAGCTGTTGCTTATCCTCATCCTTCTTGCTGTAGCTGTAAATTTTAACTCAACACTTTTTCTTGAGTTAAACATAGCAAGTATAAGGTCCTGACAATTAATTAAACCCAATTCTATGCCTACCTTATAATTCACAGGCTGAATTCAAAACTAGAGTTTCATAGTCATGTCTTACTTTGCCTTAGAATAATTCTCATCTCTGTGGAGTACATCCAATTTCCCCAAAGCGCTTCTCACAGGGGGTCCCGCGCCCTGAGCGCCCCTTCGGTAAAGACAACTGGAGGAGACAGGGCACTGCCAAGACCAGAGAGCACCGCCAGTCTCTCGTCACCTCTGCAGTTTGGGATGTGCAACTCCACAGAGCATCTTCTGAGGGCAGGGGCCGGATAATGGGGGTGGCTGTGGCTCTATGAGACCTCAGGGTCTGGGGGTCCAGCCCCAGCTTCCCCAACCGCCTCTGCCAGAGCTCGCAAAGGGCATTTGGCAAGAGGCTGCAAGGCGGGACTCGCTTATTGGTGGCCCTTCTCAATAGGGCCAGATCTCCTTGCTGTTCCTGTAGTTCTGATTCCTTGCTGCCCCTCATCTTTGTTTAACCCCAGGTGCTGTTACAGCTCTGACTAAAATATGGCTTCAAGGATCTGAGCAAGGGCCTTAATTTCACTGGATACCAAGGAGAGAGTGGATTAAAAAATGATCCCCGGATTTACATGGAAAAGATGCTTAAGTGAGCTCCTTGTAGGGTCAAGTCCAATAATGGGCTGGTTTGTGCACTTTATGACAAGTCCCTTCCCTTTTGCCATTTAACTGCCCCAGCTCAAAAACTGGCAGGAAGCACAGTGCTTCCGTAATCTCTGCGAGCCTTCTCTGGGAGCCCGGATGGAGTGGCTCTGCGAAGGGAATCTGCTTATCGAGACACTGGCGAACGGTCTGGGAAGGGCGGGAGTCGGAGGCAGCCAGCTCTGAGGCATAAGCCCTTCGGATTAGAGTGAGTTGCTCTGTCTTTGTGCCTGCGGTAGCTGCTAAGTCAATTTGCAATCTGGACCCGATGCTCCTTTGATAGTCTTTCTTCTCCGGAGTCTTTCTGTGGCCCAGCTACCCCTCAGCTGTGATGCTGGGTGGCTGCTGTCAAGACATCTTCTGTGAGTTCCTTTCCATCCCGGCAGAAGCAATCGCTTCATTCCTCATTTCTGCAGGCTCTCCTCATGTCTCAAAGCTCCTCTGAGATGAGAAGCAGGTAGTCCACCTGCACATGTTTCATGCCTGCTTATGGTGGCTCCAGCCCCTCCGTCTGAACGTCACCTGTAAGAAACCTACCTGTGGAGCAGGCAGGCACATCTCCATGTGAGAGCACCAGCCTGAAGCTGTTCTTTTGGGAACCTAGAAATGGCGAGAAGTCACACTAGTTTTCTGTATCTTCATTTTCTTATCCGTAACAAGTGGGCTGGGGAGATGATTGCCTGGCTCTGACGTCCTCTAAGTCTCTGTGACCTTTCACCTCTCTTGCTGCACACACCCAAGTGCAAACTGTCTCTCCCTTCTTCTCCCCTCCCAGGAAGAGCCCTGCTCCCGCCACCCGGCCAGCGTGCTGCAAACCCAAAGGGAGCTTGGAAGGCAGGAATGAAAACTGCCTGCCCCAATCCTGACGCCACTGGGGGATCTCGGGTGGAGGAGTTTAGAGAACCCGGAGGAGAAAGTAGACACAGAGGGGAGACTGCAAAGCCAGTGAGGGTCTGACACTTCCTTTCCATGCTGGGGATGGCATTTTTACCTCTCCCCACCTCTGGTTCCAGGATGGATGATTTGGGGGGCGTTTTCTGCAGATGGCCCATCCCATGCTAACCTTCTTCTCAGCTTCTGTCAAAGGTTGTGGCCCTTCCTAATCTGGATGCATCTGCTTGTTTCCTGTTGTAATCAGCTCTCACGATTGTAAATTTTAGAGCCAGTAAGAAACTTTGGGGCAGCTTCTTAGTTTCAGCTTGACAGATGAGAAACCACGAACTACAAAAAGTTAAATGACTTATCTGAGGTCACATGACCAATTAATTGGGAGAGCCAGAATTACTGGGGTCTAATTAACATACAGTGAAATGCCCATATCTTAAGTGTACCAGTAGATCAGTTCTGACAAACACACACCTGTGCAACCCACACCTCCTTCAGCGAACCAGAATTAGAATCCTTCTCTTGGCTACAAATGCAGTATTACCAGAAGCACAGAGCCTAATGGGATTCAGTTTCTGTTTGGGAAGACTTTTGTTTCCCTGCTTGTCCCCATTCCCTGAAATGGCACGTGGCATCACCTCCCCTTGCCTGTCTTCTTTTGTCCCATTCCCAGGGCCTGTATTGTTTTTGAAATGGAAGTCAGACTTCTGCCTGGTTTAGGCAGGGTTGTCTAGGAAACCAGAAATCACTGCAGATTCTAGGCCGTACCGATTGGATGATCCTTGGCTCCCCTCTTCAGAGCCATGCTAACTCCTGCCCTCCTCTTACCTCCTTTCTCGGCTTTTCCACTATGCTCAGCTGCCCACGGGTCACTGGGATCATCCCCGCCTTGCCCAGTTTCCGTTCAGCTCCCCAGCAGAACCAGATCCCACCCTCCAGCTTAACTCCCGAGGCGGCGGGAGCTGGTAGCTGTAGCTGCCGGTGACATGTGCACAGATGATTTCTGCGTCTGGGAATGTGTGTGACAGCGGAGGCGGGACGCCTGTGAAATGCAACTTCTGTTTGACTCATCTTTATCTTCTAGGAACTGGGGGAGGTGTGCATTTCAGACTGTTCACGTCCATTTTACCTTGAGCACTGTTTTTTTGGGTTTTTTTTTTTGCATTAATTGTTTACAAACCTCCCGCTGTCATTTGGAGTAACTGCAGCTGTGAGCGCTGCACTTGGGGTTGCAGCTACAAAAGGGAGCTGCTTATCTTCCATCTGTATCTGTGGAGTGAGAAAACCTGTCTCTACCTCAGCAAAGCTGGGGAGTGATGAGATCCCCTTGTCTCCAAGGATCTTTATCTGATTCCCTTGCCTGACTCTTAAACCTAGGTTTCCAACCTACCCGTCAATGCTCTTTTCACGGCAAGCTGCCTGTCTTCGTTGCAGTCTGTGGTCCCCTGTCCTGTTGCATCTGCAGCCCGTCTCCTAGACTCCCAGGCTTTCTAAAGAAATAGGAGGCAAGCTTAGGGGGATGGGAAATGTTGAGAGCTGTGCAGAAATGGGATGGAAAAAGATAATGCTGCCAGGATGTTAGCAGTTGATGTGGGGGGATGGAAGAGGAGGAGGAAGAGGAGGAGGAGATAGGAAAGGAGAGGGAAAGAGAGAAGGGAAAAGAAAGCAGTGACTCAGTACTTACACGAGGCAGCATGTGCGTAAGTGTGAAAATAATTAAATCCTACAGTATTTCAGCAGAAGAAAGGATTAGAATTCTGGATCGCTGAGTGTTTTCATCCTTGTTCTCATGGCTGCTCTTAACCTGTGGTCTGAGAAACCGTTACGGGAGCCCCAAGAGCAAGAGAGGCAGAGGGGAGCACAGAGCTGGCGCTGACCGCTATTTGTTTGGACAGACAGCCAATTCACTGATGTTGGGGGAAACTTCAGCAAAGTTGTTAATTCTCCTTTGAACAAAAACAAGAAGGCATCAGTCTGTGGCCTTCTGCTTCCAATTGATGCCTGCCCTTGGGGCGTTTTGGCCTTTTTAAGTTGTTATAAAACTGCTGTAACTATCCAAGTCCAGGCCCCTCACTTCTTACCTCTTCACTCCAACCTGTGTCTTTACATCTGACGATGCCACCTCCACCTTGAGGCCACCAAGTTTCAAGATTCAGCATTACCTCTGACCCATCCTTAATCCCGCTTACCAAATTCATTTCCAGGCCCTTTAGATATTTGCTTTGTGAAGTCTTCCAGATCTTTCTTTCTCTCCTATTGCCAACGTCTCGGTCCAGCCCCTATCACTGCCAGCCTGGGCTGTTATAAAGCTTTCTGATGTGCTCATCACCTCCAATCTAGTCTGCATTCCCACAAAAAGCTAAAGTCTTTAAGATTTTTCTTTAATTATGTTAATCTGCTGTTCACAAGTCTCCAACTGCTCCCTGCTGCTTACTGGAAAAAGCCCAAGCTTCTCTGTGTGGGATTCAGACCTCTCTGAAATCTGGCCTCCGTCCTCCCTATCAATGTTCTTGTCTCTGCCTCCCTTACACAAATGCTCCTTCCAGGCCAGGAATACAGGCAGCATGTGCCGGCCTCGGAGCCTTTCTCTTGCTGCTCTCTCAGTTTCCCGTCGTCCCCAGAGGCCAGCCCACATCTTAGCCACCTGCCTAGATTTCCCCACCATTCATGGTTAAACTCACTCATTTTTTCACTCAGACCAGTATGCCTTGTTATGAATATGCCAGCTGCCCTCTTGGGCCTCTCATGGAACTCACTGCTGGAATCTTTTTGATTTGAATGACTGTATTGCCAGCTACCATGGTGAGTAACATCTCCTTGGTTAAACCATAAGCCCTTAGAGTAGAGCAACTAGGTCTTGCATTGCATTTTCTTTTTATAGCCCCAGTGCTTGGGCCAGTGCAGTATGCTCACAGGCCTCTGTGAGCTCTTTTGGAGGGATTGGAGTGGACTGCCCAGGGGAGCTACAAAGTGGCTGTATACGTTCAGCTGTAACATGGTCCCCAGGTTGAGGATGGCGTATGAGTTTTCTCTGAGGTCCTTAGCCATTCTGCTCATACTGAGGGACACAGGCAGGGCTACAGGCTCCGCGCAGCACACCGGGCCCCCACCACTGCGCCTTGTCTGGAGTGTGCCAAGGGGCTGGCAATAAGGCCTCTCCCCATCTGAGTTGGGGTTTTACTCATGTTGCCAAGAACCTGGTCCTGACTTTGCCTCGGTCTGATTCCACCTTTGTGTTTGCTTTATTTTGGCTGCCAACTTGACCTCTCTGCTGCTTTCAGGTCTGTGAGCTTCAGTGCGCCCCCAGGAAAATTAGCCAGGATCCTTACCCCATGCATGACTCCTTCCTTAGCAGAATAATTTAAGAGATGTGAGCGTCCATTTCCAACTGGCGTTTTGCCTGTGGGAGCTGAACCCAGCAGGGAACGCCAACTGCAATGGTGGAAACGGTGGAGATTTGGGGGGGGAGGGGATCCCCTTAGTGAAATGTAGAAGGTCCTATAAAACAGTGCAAAATTTTTGTGAAAGGAAGGAGTCAGATATGTTTAGACCCATTTCTAATCCAAGAACAGTTTATTCTCTAGGAGCCGGCAGCTAGCAAATCTGGGTCCAGGTATCTGCTTACTGCAAACACAGTGCAATTCTCCAAGTCCTAGCAGGGTTTTGACCAGCTCGGGAGAACATTTCTATACAAACACTTGTGGGGGAAGGGGAGAAGGAGGGTGTTATGTGTCAAATTATTGTACCAAAGCCAAATGCAAAGCAAGGAGAAAAGTTATACAAATATGGCTTGAGGTAATCAGGCCACCGGCCACACCTTGGGAGCCTTTGTGCTGCACTGGCTTTGACTGTGACGGTATTTGTTGTAACAGGATTTGGTCTGTGGCCCTGGAACGTTTTCCATCTGGTCAAGGGGGAGATTGAAGAAATTCCCCACTGTGGCACGTCCTATCTGCTAGAGCCACGCCGTGTCGATTTGACTTTTCTTTCTGATATAACTTGGTTGCCCTCATACAGAGGCTCCTGAGAGATGTTTAGGCATCAAACCCACCTTGCAAAAATCCTGACACTGGAGGGCCCCTAGACCCCAGATACTGATCTGCAGGGTTGCTTTTTTTTGGGGGGGGGTTGCTTACCCGCCTTTGCTGGTGTGGACCCGAGTTAACCCCAGGGGAAGAAAGGACCTCAGAGCTTGTCCAGCTCGGCTGTCCACAAGGTAAAGATATAGCTGATCCCCTGGTGGGGAATCTGCCCCTGCCTGCCTGACCCTTCCAGGGGGAGGGAGTTCACTGTGAGGCCACCTCTTCTGCTGCATCTAATTATGAAAATGGGCTTCCTTTTAAACATGAACAGACAATTCACAAGAGAAGCAAGACAAATGAAAAACTGTTCAACATCCCTGGTAATTAAAGAAAGGCAGATTAGAACAATGAGATGCTGTTCTTTCCCTTAACAAGTTGGCAACGATTGTCTAAAAGGTTAGTGCTCAGTGTAGACAAAGGTTTGAGGAGATGGCCTTACACCTAGTTTTTGAGTGGCCGGTGGTGGACTATGCTCTCCTGCCTCTCATAATAGACACATGACGTGGAAAATAGGTACTAAGTGGTATGTAGACTATGGCCCCATTTTTGGTAAAATATTGAAGACTCCCAGAATATACATGACATGACTTTTATAATTAGAAAAAATCTGCTTTAAAAAAAAATCTATCTTTTATATGTAGCCAAACTCTTATTTTCTGTAGCCATTACCTATTTTTAAAACCCATTTATTTACCAAATCTTCACTGAGTTGTTCCTATAGGCTGGGCACGGTGCCAACCACTCTGGTTTCGCAGGATAGAAAACTGGCCAGGCCTGGCTCGCACAAGCTTCCATGCCATGGAGGAGACTAATGATAAAACAAATAAACAGACACCAAGGGCTGCTGTTAATATTTATTGATGCCAACTGTGTGCTGGGCATTTTTCTAACTGATGTTGATGTTTCGTTATGTCCTCTTTCAGTTCTTCGCATGGCTCCTTTAATAACCCTGGGCAGCACGTGTCATTAATCCGCAAGGTCACTCAGCTAGTAAGCAGTGGAGCCAGGATTCTTCTCCCACAGGGACTCCCCAGCCTGAGCTCTCAACCTCTGCAACCTCTCCAGCCTCTCCTCCTAACCAGTCTAGCCTCACTGGCCTTCCTTCCTGCCCCAGGACCTTTGCACTTGACCTTCTCTCTGCCTAGACACTCACTCTCCCACTAGACTTCTGCATGACAATCTCCTCCTCATGCAGGTGGCTGAGGACATCTGCTGGCCCAGTGTGACTTCCTTCTTACCCCTACGGTTACTCTCCATCACTTTCTATCATGTCATCCCTTGTTTTATTTTCTTCGTGGCCATTATCACCATGTGATATTATCTGGCATCATTTCACCCACTGGACTGTAAGCTCCATGGAAAACATGATCCTTGTCCATCTTGTTCCTCCAGCACCCCCAGACCTAGCATAGTCCCTAACCCAGGGCAGTGCTACTGGAGATGGAGGAAAATGAATAAATGAAGGATGACAAACACATCGCTTAGGACAGTGGTCTCCAAAGTGGGGTGTGCATGTTGGAGGCCATGGAAGGGCAGATGATCCATGTGGGGCGGGAAGAACATATGATTGACAAGTAGACAGATACATAGGTAGATAGGCCCACACACATCATCCCTCTTTTCTATTTTTGTGGGAGACAGGGTGTGAATATAATTTATAAATTAACAAATATACACATAGGTAAATATACTCAAATATTTACTGCTAGGGTGTATGACCAGGAAACCTTGAGATCACTTCCTAGGAGGGGAGATAGATGGACAGGTCATTCCAATTTGGTGTAGAAGGGGCGGCCACAGAGTGAGCAGAGTGCCGTGAAAGCATCTGGAGGTCCCTTCGCCTGCCTCAGATGGTTGACTAATTGGTAAAACTTACATTTTTCATTATTTTATTAATCGTGTGATTATCATTTTAAAAACTATCTAAAAATACATAAACTCTCATTTTTAGACCTTTACAGTGGTCTAAAATAGCCCCTGTGGTCATTGTCCTAATAAATGGTGAAAGAGACAATGGTTGAGGTTGCACAGCTAACTAGTTGGAGAGGATCACTCCAGAAAGGTTCGGATACGGCTGTTAATGAACTGTGGTTAAAGATCCAAGTTGGCCTTGCTCTCTGAGCTGCAAAATGAATCTGAAAAATAGAAAAATAAACATAGCTTTAAACTCCCATCTTCCAGCTTGAGAGGCAATAGGAGAAGAAAGACCTTGGGCTTGAATGTTACTCTTGCCTCTTTCTGTGTGACTTTGAGCAAGTCCCTTTCTCAGGTTCCTCATCTACAAAGCGGGCACAAGGATGCATACCTCGTGGGCGTCCTATTGTGAAAATGAAACAAATCAATGCTTGATGTGTTGTGGGTCTTTCTGAATATTAATTCCCTCCTAGTTTCTCTGTTTAAAGAGAAAGCCCCATGTCACTGAGAAAGGACCTAAGCGTGCATACTTCAGAACACCATTAAGAACATGCTTTTTTTTTCTGTACTTGATTAAATAAAGTTATACTTAAATACATTCTTCCTTAAGTCACTTAAATTGATTTCACGTAAACCGCAGCCATCCTTCCTGGGGCTGTAGTGACCCTTGATATTTTACCAGTGATACCATCAGGCCAACCCTCTTTTCTTCCCAGGCCTGACCTCAAATGATGCTGCGGCTAGATTTCCGTAGCACAAGTAACTCTTGTCTTCTGAGTGCGGAGGGTTGGATGGAAGCAGAGTAAACACAGAGAAGCCAGGACCTTGGCTTGGGAACCACCTGTGTCCAGGGAGCGGGGCCTCTTGTGGAGTCAGAGGGGAGGGCCCGGTGGCCGGTATGGAGCAGAGGAATTGGATCAAGAAGGGAAGACTGAGTTGGGCAGAACTCAGCAGATTCCTTGGCATGCACTGCAGAAGGATTCCCTGAAGGGCTGCACAGAAAAGAAATGTGCTGTGTGCTTGGCAGGCCAGAAACCACAGAGATCCTGGCAATGCTTTTTGAGGATTTGGGAGCAGAAAAGCAGACTCCCTAGGTGGTTATTTATAGAGCCGGCAGCAGTAATGATCAGTTAGAAAAAATAAATTATAACTCAGTTGAACCTGAAATAACTTTTCTTTTGCAACTCCAGGCATTCCACAGGGGCTGCTCGTACGCCGCTCCCTCCCAACAGTGTTCCTGGAGGCTGAGGGTCAGTCCCACGCCAGCCTCGCTGCTGCCCTCCCCAGAGCTCCAGAGCGGTCAACAAGGCAACAGAGAGGGAGTTTCTGGCTAGAGACAGGGAGAATTCTAGCCGGATAACTCCTATCTTTCCCCTCTTACGCCTCCCAAATTGCTATAAATTATCTCTTCCTTCCTCCCTCAACACGTCTGCAACATGAGGCGTAAGGTGGACTTGGAGGGAGTGTGGAATCTGTGGCTCACTGAGCTCCAGCTTCTGCACACCTTGTGCACGGTGAGTGTGTGCACGGTGAGTGTGTGCGCGCCCACTTGTTTTCGGCACCTGTGTTTTGGCTGCAACAAGAGCTTCTGGTTACAATGCCTTTGGAGAAGCCGGTTGCTGACACTGAGTTCACAGAGCCCCGGGCTTTTATCCTCCCCTTAGCCAAGACCATGCCGATGTTCACACTGACAGCTTGGCAGCGGGGTCACCTTGAGCGAGCCCAACCCATCTTGACACTTGGGCACCCATCCTGTCCCCCCTCTTCCGCCCATCTGCTCCTTCTTTACTATTCATTCATTCCTTCATTTGCTTTTCAGTCAACACGCTTTTATTGCATCTGGCTGCGGATGCATTTTATTTGGCTCACACGTTGTGTCTTAAATTTGAATTTGCTGCTGATACATAAAGATGGGGTGCTTTCACATGAGAGTGCAGATACCTGGCTTCTCCCGGAAAGTCTGGAGTTCTGGCAGGACAGACCCCTGTCCCCACATGGCAGTGGTCTCCACACGGGCACCTGTGCCCTTTAGATGAGGCACACAGAGAGACATCCCATTCACCCCAGCTCTGTGACCTCTGCTGTCTGGCCAACACCAAGACAGTTACCACTCATGTCCCATAGATGAGCCGCATCACCCGTTTATGTTACCTGCCTGCCCTGTGAGCATTTGAATTTGTAATCCCGGATGCAGCCCCTAATCTGAGGCGTTTTATGGTCCAGTGGGAGAGAGGGAGCCATACGACGTGATTTCAGTCTGTGGAAAGTGCTATGAGAATAGTGTGCTTTGGGAGTGCGGGAGAGGAAAAGATTGATTTTTGACTTGAAGAATCAGGGACTTCAGGGAGAAGGTGAGTTTGGAGCCGGGTTTTGAACGTGCAGTGAAGACATGCCAAGAGGGAGCTGTGAGGTGCCCAGACAGAGGGGTTGGCAGGCACGGAGCCCAGGGGAGGCCTGGACAGGGGAGGGGAGTCCCAGCAGGGGCTGGAGTCAGGCTCTTCTGTGGTCAGTGGGACGCTCCATCGCTCACCCCGCCCGACCTGCAACCAGACACCTGGGTCCTTCCCCGCTCTGCAGTCAACCCCTTAGCGGACGTCCCTGCCCAGCGCCCACTGGGTAACCCTGCGTGCAGGTCCTGGCCCCATCTGTCAAGAGTTGCCTGAAGTGACAGAGTCCTGCTGTTCTTCCCGGCCCCAGCCCAGAACCCAGAGAGAGAGAGAGCGAGAGAGAGGGAGATACAGATGGACAGACAGAGACACACAGAGGGATGAGGAGGCAAGTCTGTCTCCACCCGAGAGGACAATAGGTGGCCCTGGGTACAGCCTGGTGAGCGGACGGGCTGGACAGGCCCCATGGTTTCCTGGCGCTCCCCCGCCTCTCTGGTGCCTTTCTCTCCTCGTCCCTTGAAAGCTGGCGGCCCTGGACGTGTGAGCTCCTCTGGTCTGCCCCCGTGGCATGTTCACACGTTCAAGATCATCCACCAGCAGGTGTCTCCCCAGCTGGCATCCTCAGCCCAGAGCCAGCTGCTGAGGGGTGGCAGGTGGGGACCCTGGGTGGCTGCCGGCAGATTCACCTCGGAGAGTTCACAGGTGCCCCAGCCCCACCAAGCTAAAGCTGCAGCGTGTCCCTTCTGCACCCCACTTCTGGGGACACCCTCCACTCTTCCTTCCCCTTATTCACTCCCCTCAGCCCGGGACTCCCTTCCTCTCCCTTTCTACGTGTTGAAATCCTTCCATTCTTTAAGGCCCTCGAGGTGTGACGCCTCCCAGAAACTTTCCCGGTTCAGGCAGCGACCAGCCCCTGTTACATCATAGCGACTTTGCCAGAAATCAAAACACTGGCCCAGGATCCAGGTGCCCCAGGAAGCATAGCATTCCAGAAGAGAGCTCCGCCACCAAAGATGACCCCCATCCAGCCCCCACCTTATTCCCCTCACGCCTCCCACCCTGTGGGGTTCTTTCCTGGCAGTGAACCCTAAAACAGCAGTTCGTGGTGGTGGCGATGATCTGTGCCCCGACAGAGATCGCAATTGTCTCATGTTCCCCAGGACAGTGGGGCACATGGTCCTGCATGGGAACTGCTCGGCCCTGTGCGGTTAGGAGCCAGTTGCTGGGGCGAATTGAACTCTCGGTGGAAAGGATGAGAAGTTACTCATTGCATCAGACTTGTCATTAAGGTTGTTGCTTAAGGAAGAGTAGGAACAGTTTGGGACTGACTAGATCACAGGAGGTGACTTCTGTAGCCTGAGGACACCTTATGGCCAAGAGCCTCATCGTCTAGGGCACTAAAATGTGGTCAATGGGACATTGGTCACGCAGCCCACTGGGGTCAGGAAAGGAGACCTGGGGGAAGGGGGGAGCATAGAGTTTTTGGGAAGTGTAGTCCCCTCCCCAAAGAGGTGAAGACGCAGGGCCTGGTGATAAGAGGGAACCTGGCTACCCAGAAGCTCCTGTCTCAGGGGCTTTGTGTTGTCTGGAGCATTTTGGCCGGAAGTGGAGGCTCCCAGTTGTTTCCCACCCCTGGCCCTGGTTCAATGCCACTCATGAGGTCCCTGTGCCTCTCTGCAGCCTCTCACAGTGGCCTCTCCTGGGCTTCCTGCTGGCTGCACTGCCTGTGGCCGTTGCCACTGGCCACAACGCCACTGGCAGTTCACTGGGGCTCAAGGAGCCAGTGCCAGCACCCAAGGGCTGCTGCCAGGGTGGGGCTGGGGTTTTTGCGCCGAAGCCTGGAGCTCGGGGCTAATGGCAGAACTGAGAGAGGTGGCAGAGCAGGACTGAGGAGAGATGCCCGCCTGAGAAATTTCACCTATTTGGATCCCTCCAGACACTACGTGGCCTTACTATTAATAATCATTTAATAGCAAGTTATATAATCTTTTACTGTTTACAGAGAGTTTCCACACATGTTAACTTCCTTGATCCTCACACCCTATGCCTCGGGCATTTTCAGGCATTCCATTTTACAGATGAGGAAACTGAGGGTCAGAGAGATTTAAATGACTTTCCTGGGGTTCCAACCCAACTTGTTTGGCTCTGAATCTTCTCATTCTTCCACTACACCTTGTGCCTCCCAAACCCGCATCCAGATAGACCTGAGTCACCAGCATCCTTCCTGTGGGAAAGGAGGCAGAGCTGAGAAGTGATTCAGCTCCATCCCCCAGCCCTGCAACTTCCTGTCTTCTCCTTCCTGCCATTGAGCGCGCCAGTCTCGGGGCACGTTTTTTCCTTCCACATCCAGTTAAAGCCCAGGGAGTCCAGCTTCTGCCATTGAAAATGAGAGAAATAGAAAGGAGTCTCGGCTGGGCGAGGTGGCTCACGCCTGTAATCCTAACACTCTGGGAGGCCGAGGCGGGAGGATTGCTCAAGGTTAGGAGTTCGAAACCAGCCTGAGCAAGAGCGAGACCCTGTCTCTACTATAAATAGAAAGAAATTAATTGGACAACTAATATAGAAATATAGAAAAAATTAGCCAGGCATGGTGGTGTATGCCTGTAGTCCCAGCTACTTGGGAGGCTGAGGCAGAAGGATTGCTTGAACCCAGGAGTCTGAGGTTGTTGTGAGCTAGGCTGCCGCCACGGCGCTCACTATAGCCTGGGCAACAAAGTGAGACTCTGTCTCAAAAAAAAAAAAAAAAAAAAAGAAAAGAAAAGAGTCTCGACGAATTCCACCTTTGGGAACCACGCTGGATGAAGATGCTGCCCATGTCTTAGGTTCTTTCATTCCTCTGTACGTTCAGTTGTTCACTCAACAGCTGCTAATATGTATGGAGAACCAGCTGTGTGCCAGGCCCTCTTCTAGGTGCGGGGCTACAAGGACGGTACAGTCCCTGCCCTCTCCAGACTCACATCCTAGTGTCAGGTTGTTATAAGCAAGTAAATGATGAATACAATGTTTCAGATAGTGCTGGCTACAGAGAAAACAGAGAAGGCTGATGAGATGCAGTGTAGCTGGCAGGAGGAGGGAGTGAGAACTGCTTGGGTAGATGGCCAGGAGAGACTCCGGGGGAGGAAACAGACAAGCTGAGACTGGGGTGACAAAGGAGCCTGACGTGAGAAAACTGGGGGCAGCAGTTTTCCAGGAAGAGGGCCCAGCAGGGGCACAGGTCCAAGATGAAAGTCAGAGTGGCATTTTGGGAGGCGATGTTCTTCATCATGGTTAGATCCTGTGTGCTGTCATCGTTGTGGTTCAGCAACAGGGTACTCATGGGAGGAGTTATCCAGGGACCTTCCACATGTGTCCTGGAATTTCTGAGAAAACCGGCTCTGAGTTCTAGGCAGTTGAACTTGGAGAGAACCAGGAACTGCTTCCATCACAGCCTTACTGAGAAATGCCTGTGGCGTGGCATGCGTGCTTTGGCATTGAGGCTGAGAAGGGGAAGCCTAAATCGCTGATTGCAGAAACTCTTGGCCCTTATGACTCCTGTGTTGGCCAAAGTCAGGAGGTTTTCTAAGATTCTGTATTTAGAATTTTGAGAATAGTGCTGCTGGGGTTTCTAGTTTGGGCTCTCCTGTCAACGATCTGTGTTTCATTGTTTCTTCCAACAAGGTACTTGCCCTCTCTAAACTTAGGTAGATTAGATGGCTCTTCTCACTCTTAACCTTAAAATGAATGCATTTATCAACAGTTTTCTTTGTGCTGCAGTCTCTTCTTGCCCCTGCTTTGCGTGAGGTTAGAGGGTAAAGTGAAAGTGAGTGGTTGGTGGCTCCTGTTAGAAGACAGGTGCTGTTATTCACTGAGCACTCTTGGTGTAGACCAGTGGTTCTCAAAGTGTAGCTTCTGGACCAGCAGCAGCAGCACCTGGGAACTTGTTAGAAACCTCAACTGTCAGCCTCCACCCCAGACCGACTGAATCAAAAACCCTGGCGGTGTAATCCCAAATCTGTGTTTTAACAAGGTCTCCAAAAGATTCTGGCGTACACTGAAGTTCAGGAACCACAAGTGTAGGTTATGTGCATTAAGACTGGGGCTCGCATAGGTGGATTCCTACGTTCCAGTCACTGCCATGGCCACAGCACATGGTTGCGTTTCCCCATTTGTTTACCAGCTTGGCTGGGCGGGCAGCTGTGGCTCTGAGGCAGAAGGGAAGCTCCTGGCCTGTGCTGGTGCTGGCCCCAAGCCCCCTTGTCCCGGCCACCACTCCAGGCAAGCTCCTGCTTGGAGGAGAGGGTGGCAAGGGGGCAGGCTCACCCTGCAAGTCTCAACAGAGAGAGCTGCCGATGTGCTTCCATGGAGACTGAAATATTAATAAGTAGAGCAGTTTGTTGATTATGGTTGGTTTTCACACATTTTTAGAGCATGAAACCCTCCTGGGTTTGTAAGTCTTTGGAAGATAGATCTGCCTGCACCTGTGTTGTAAAGATCGGTGGCGAGGAAAGGTCTCTGGTGCCACATGAAAAGTACTCTGGCGCCCCTGCCGCGCACTGAATTTAGGGTTCTGACCCGGTGTGGTCTCCCTCATTTAATGTCCACGCATAAACTAGAATGAGGTGGCCAGACGGTCAGATCACCCAGCACTGCCCGTGTTTCCCCTTCCTGTCCCTCTCAGTCTGGTGTCTCGGATTTGGTCCTGCATTGCCCACCCCTGCTGGATCTTGTCCAGTCGAGGGACAAACGTCCTGAAGAGTGGGAAGACCGGCAGTTCTGAAGGCACAGATTTCAATAGCACTCCAGAGGCCGAGGAAAGCGACGTGGGAACGGAGTTGCTCACACGCCACCAGGAGCCCCGAGGAGAGCTGGAGCTGGAGGCAACAGGCCCGGGAAGGGGCACAGTAAGTTTACTTCTCTGCAGGGCTTAGGGGAGAGCTAGTGGGGGTGGGGAGGTGGGGCTGGAGTGGACCCCATTGGGCCAGAAGGCGGAGCCTGGGAGGCAGATGGGCAAAGCAGGTGGTGGCCAGGGCGCGGCAGGAGTACGAGCGCCCAGCCCAAGCTGGCCTCACGCTCTGCCCTCCCCTTCTGCCCCCTTTCGGCATCCTTCCATCTCTGATGATGCCCTTCCTTCCATCGAGCCTCCCACCCTTGTTATCTCATTTCTGTTATCTCATTTCTGTCTGTAATCGACATGATGGAAACACAGAACGGTAGAGCCCAATCGTGACAAGTGCTCTCCCTTTCGCAGCTATGGCAGTGACCGGGAGCCGCCGCATCAGCCCCAGCAATCCATCCAGAGCCATGGACGAGGGACAGCACAGTGGGGTCTCTCTCACTGCAGGAGGGAAAGCAGCTGCAAGCGCTGGAACACAGGCCGGAGCTGGAACAGGAGCCAGAAGCCAAAGCAGCAGCACGAGTCCAAAAGCTTTCAGAGTAACGCTGAGAAAATTGTCCGCTGAATTGCGACCAGTTCTGCCAACAGATGCTGCGAGATGAGACCTTCCCTCCCCCGTTAGATCTCGTGCCTGGACGCCGATCGTCATGGGACTTCGCTCGTCTCGTGTCCACCTTTGAAGCAGGCTGTTCCCGTCTCAGAGCTGTGGTCATTCTAGCCAGCTTTTTCTCCCTCTGAGTTCTGGATTAAACTGTCTTACCTGAATCTGGGTCACTGTAGGCTGGAAGCATGATGAGACATTCCTGTTTCTCAGAAGTTGCCAAGTCCACGTCCCACCTGTTTCATCGTGAATGGGGGTCCACTTCCGACAGAGGCTACCTGGTCAGCGTGTGTCCTGGCAGCTCCCCAGGGCCTTCCCCCCCCTCCTGCCCCGCCCCACGTGACACTGGCACAGAGGTGACACCGCTCCCTCCCGCCACTGTGACTGGCTGTGCGAGAGGAGGCACGGTCTGGAGGAGCCGACATCCCTGTGAGTGTGGGGGTGACAAGCACGGCTCTAGCCCTGGAGGAAGGTGGCGGGAAGCAGACCGGCCTCGTCTCAGTGCTCCACCCCTCCTCACTCTTCCTCCCGCCTTTGCAGTATCTGTCCTACTCCAGGGTAGTTGTGCTTGGTTTGCTTCAATTAAATGTAGCTTTGGTTGTTATTTTTCATTATTGCAAAGCAGCACATGCTTATTACAAAAAATTCAGAAGTGTAGACAAGTAAAAAAAGGAAAAAACTACCCCGAATCCTACTTACCCTGAAGACAAGACAACCATTAAGTCATATAGTCATAGAGTATCATATAGACATGTAGTATCATATAAATGATATGTACATTTATATATTTCAATGTAACTGATGTCACAATGCCATGTGTGTTTTTGTTTTTTTTTAATTGTACCTATTCAATTTATTTATTTATTTTTTATGGTATTTTTTTTTATTTCGGCATATTATGGGGGTACAGATTTTAAGGTTTCAATAAATGCCCATTTCCCCCCCTCCCCCCAAAAGTCTGAGTCTCCATCATGACCATCCCCCAGATGGTACACATCTCACTCATTATGTATGTATATACCCGCCCCCTCCCCCCTCCCACCTGCCCAATACCCTATTACTGTGGTACCTATGTGTCCACTTAGGTGCTACTCAGTTAATACCAGTTTGCTGGAGAATATATCTGGTGCTTGTTTTTCCATTCTTGGGATACTTCACTTAGTAGTATGGGTTCCAGCTCTAACCAGGAAAATATAAGATGTGCTATATCACCATTGTTTCTTAGAGCTGAATAGTACTCCATGCTATACATATACCACATTTTATTAATCCATTCTTGGATTGATGGGCACTTGGGCTGTTTCCACAGCCTTGCAATTATGAATTGTGCTGCTATAAACATTCGAGTGCAGGTGACTTTTTTGTAGAGTGTCA
This sequence comes from Microcebus murinus, assembly GCF_040939455.1. NCBI lineage: Eukaryota > Metazoa > Chordata > Mammalia > Primates > Cheirogaleidae > Microcebus > Microcebus murinus. The sequence continues at coordinate 30,815,331 of NC_134105.1, read as the reverse complement.
TTGGATCATTTGGGTAGATGCCCAGCAATGGGATTGCTGGATCAAATGGTAGATTCACTTGTATTGCTTTAAGGTATCTCCATATTGCTTTCCACAGAGGTTGAACTAGTTTGCAGTCCCACCAGCAGTGTAGGAGTGTTCCTCTCTCTCCGCAACCACGCTAGCATTTATTGTTTGGAGATTTTTTGATAACCATGTGTGTTTTTGGATACCACACATTGTCATTTGACAGCTTGTCATGGACAGCTTTCTATAGCAACAGGCTCAGTGGCACAGCAGTTGTACTGTGAGAGAACTCAATTATATTCTATACCATAGTTTATTAATCTCTTCCAGTTTGATGTTTAGGTTGTTTCCAAGTTTTTTCTGTTTTAAGCAGCATTCACAATCATGGTTTTATTTTCATCTTCTCACAATCATTTCCTTAAGGTAAATACCCAGAAGGGGATTGAAGGATAATTAGTGAAGGTTGCAAAGACCTCCAAGTATGGAGCCAGCACTTTTTGCTTGGAACCCAAATGCATGAGAGAATAGGCCACTGGGAAGGCCACACAACACATACCATTTCTTAGACACCTTCGTGTGTCCATACCTGGGTAGCCCTGGCTTCCTTAGCCTTGCCCAGAACAGAGAATGCCCATGAACGACAGCCAGGTAAGCTGGTGGTGAGTGAGGGTGTGGAGTTGTCTCTTTGGGTTAGTATTTGGGTATATACTGTGATTCCTTATTGGATGCTGAGAAATAATCACTAATTTATTCATCCATTACCCATTTATGGAGCAGCCACTGTTGTAAAGTACCAGGCTGGAGGCTGGGAAGACAGGCTTTATCCTTAGGAAGATCACAGCCTACAGAAGCCCAGTGACTAATAAAACATTCACTCCATAGTATGGTAAGAGGGAAAATAGAAGTTCAATAATAATATATCTCAGGGCAGAAAATTTGGAGCAATCTGAAAGTCCCAAGGGAAAAATCTGAAGATCACATAATCTGTTGGCCCAGTCATCATGGCTAACATTTTTGAGTGTATCCTTTAGGTTTTGAGACTTGCTTGTGGTCACTCTCATTGGACATGACCTTGAAGGCATTGCCTGTGTTCTTCATTTGCACCTCTAGCAACCTGGCACCCTCTTATTCACCTTATGCTGAAATCTGTTCAGTGGATAATCCAAATAAACAAAACTGAAGGTAAAGGGATTCATGAGTTGAAACAAAAGTCTCAATGTTTTATGTATGTAGGGAAATTTGCATTAATTCATATCCTTCTGCCTGATAGAAACTTTTTCAAATATGTCATTATAAAAGTAATAATCACACTTCAGAAAATTTGGGGACAAGAGAAAAGTAGAATGTTACCTTATCTCCCCATCTAAACCAGGGCTTGTAGCATTCTAGTGACCTTCACCCTGAAAAATTTATAGTAAGATGGTATTGAGGACAAGAGTTGAGAAATATGTGAGTGTTGTGAATTTTCCCCCCAGTTTTATTTTTAGTTAAACATGTTTGATAGGTAATTACATTCACATAGTTCAAAATTCAAGTAGAACAAAACCATACAGAGGGAAAAGTCAACATGCCCCACCCTTCTAGTTCCACAGGACACCAGTGATAGCAATTTCTTGTGTGTCCTTCTATTTTGTGTATAGACCCATATATGCCTATAAATGCATAAAACCACAGATGTATGTAAAATAGGAATTTTTGAGGGAGGGCTTGGCAATATTATTACCAAATGTTCTAAGTTTAGCCTAAAACTTTCCTTGTTGATCCTAGTTGCAGACATAGGGTACAGAGGGACAAGAAGAGAGGAAAGAGCAAAAAGGGGTGTGTGCGTGTGTGTGTGTGTGTGTGTGTGTGTGTAGGAGGTGTGTAGGGGGTTGTTGCTGAAGGAGAGAGTGAAGGAAAGAAAAATCATTCATTCATTTATGAGGCGAGTATTTATTGAGCATCTATTATGTGTCAGATGCTATTCTAGACCCAGGAGATGCAGGAGTGAGCCCAAACTCCTCATCCTCATGGATATTATTTACAAATGGAAGGTGGTAGACAATAAACATAATAAACAATTATGTAATCTATTAGAAAGTGATAAGTGTGATGGAAAAAATTAAGTAGGGTGCAGGAGGTGGGGCCCATCAGAGGACAATTTTACAATGAGTCATCAGGGGAGGCTTCGTTGAGAATGGGGTGTATGAGCATAGACTTGGAGGAGGTGAGAGAGTGAGCCCTGTGGACATCCAGGGAAGGATTACCCGCCGAGAGAAGAGGCCGTGCAAAGGCCCTGTGGAAGAAACTGTAGTCCCAGAGGCTGCCAGCAGCCTTCTCGCCCCATCCCCAGGCTGCTTCTGGTGACCTCTGCACCGTGGCTGGCCTCCCTCAGGTCCCAAAGAAGCCCAGGGCAGGCCAGTGTGTTCTGTCTCTACTGCTGAGATTATTCTGTACTAGATGTTAGTTTTTCCTTTCTTTAAATTTTGGCGTTGATGTTTCGCTTTGCCCCTTCCAGATAATTCTGTGGTTGGGATGTTAGTTTAGTCTGAAGAAGGCAAGAAGGGGGCAGCATTGTCATAGTAGGTAGACTAAGATTGAGGCTTGAAGGTCCTAGATTTTAAACCAAGCCTTTCACTTCTTGCCAAACCTTTCGTATTAGGCAGATTATTCAACCTCTCTGGTCCTCAGTTTCCTCATAAACAAAGGGGGTGTGCTTAGATAGCTTTAGGGCTGTCCCCAACACTGTGGTTTTCAAGCTGCGTGACCCTATGAGCAGTTCAAGTAGGACGTGGCATGGGACAGCCTCCAGGGCTACTGCAGGGAAGGCGGAGGGGGCTTCTGCCCGCAGAGGACTCTGTGCGCACGAGAATATGAGCTGCCACCCCTTTCCCTCCTGGACCAGGGGAGCTCGGCTTCTTCCTTAAAATAGAATATTCCATCTGCGAAAGTCCAGAATCCCCGATGTTAACAGAGGAGATACTCGGCCCTGTTAATTGCATTCCTCTCCTGGCCGCCTTCGGCGTGCTGTTCCCTCTCGGCCCTGGAAGGGTTGGTTTCCTCTGTGTCCCTGGGCCCAGCAGATTCTCCATCTGCTGCAGAGGTAGACACCATGGGGCTGGGTCTCCTTGTTTTGTTCCTTGGAGCCTCAGGGGTTCCCTCCTCTCTCTACTGTCCTCACTTGGGCCCTGGAGTCTTTCATCCGCCTGGTGAATGAGGCAGTGGAGGGAGGGGGGAGTCACTGGCACCGCTGTTGTTCCATGTGGAGCAAAATCGCTGTGAATTTAAAAATCAGAATATGTGTGAAAGGTTTGTGGGGGCAGAGCTGGAGCCTCCAGAAATGTCATTTGGGGGAGAAATGTTACGCGTGAATAAAGCCTTTTCTCTTTCACTCTTAAAGGGCGAGTCACCTTGGTTGTAGTTACTTTCTTGCTTAGTCCTCAGTGTGTTCTTGTTTTGTTCTTAAACTACCCATCTTTAGCATTCTTCACTGCTGTTCAGCAGGACAAGAGGAGAGCGGCTTCCAGAATTGGGCTTCTGTCCCCTCCCCGGAGTTGATGGTGGGGGCAGCATTGTGTTCCCTGGGCATTGTGGCAGCAGCAGACAAGCCCATGCTTCTTCCATTGAAAATGCATCCTGAGATGTTTAATTTGTTGAAATCAAACTTCTGATTTATGCTATTTTCCCAATGCCTTTTAAAAAGACATATATGCAAAAACCCCTCTGTTACTTCTTACATTGCATGTGATGCCCTTTGTCTCCATCAAGTGTTGCAGAGAGAGATTTTATTTGGAATATTCATAACAAGTCTATCGCTAATTATCACTTTAACAATGTGTTATGAAGCGTATCCATGCAGTCATCTGGAAAACCACATATGCCGTGAAATTTGGGGATTTGCGTGTACTCCGTGCCCGCTCTCCCTGTTTGCTCAGGTCTCTGCGCCGGAGGAAGTGGAGGTGCTTGGTGCGGGAGAACGCAGCAGAGTGTCTGCCTCCCGCATTCCTGTCCTCATAGCAACAATTTCCAGGGTAGATTGCTTTCGAGAGTAAGAAAAGCCTTAATTTGAAACAAAAACCCTTCTCCACACGGAAGTCTCGTTTCTGAAAAGCGACAGAGACTGGATTTGAGGTCACCCCAGGTCAGTACCAGGTGGACAGTTCCAAGCCATAGATCTGACCGCAGATGAGGAAGAGGCTGCTGGTCTTAGTGCCTCCCTGAGCCCCTGGTAAGAAGGGCGGGGCTAAAGTTGCTACCTGATTGGCAGGCTGCAGGAGCAAATGGAAAGGAACTTCACTGTCTTGGGAGAGGAAAAGAAAGAATGCCTCTTTCTTTTCTTTCTTTCAGTCTGCTCTCTTTTCTCTTGGGAAGGAGAATGAACTCATACTGGGGTCCTTCAGGATTCTCAGAGCTTTGGGAGGCTAGAATTATATTGCCGCAGGGGTGTGGAGCTCTTCCCACCAAGACTCCCTGATTGCCGTGGTTGAAGCCCAAGAGGCAGCCTGCAGATGAGGCCAGAGTAATGCAGCATAATGGAGCAAGCCCCCTGGGCGAAGAGCTCAGTCCTGCTGCAGTAATAACTCAAGTCACCTTTACGAGGGGCCAGTAATGGGACAGTGGGGAATGAGCTGCCAGCCCCAGCTCCCTGTGACTTTGTGGATCCTTTGTGGGTCCTGCTTTGAACACAAATAGGGGATTCAAGCTCAATCTTTTCTGGGTGCCCTTGGAATATTCTGAGGGGTGTAGCTGGGATGGTTGCAGAGTTGCGTCTGATATAATGAGCTTTTTATAATAAGTTTTTAGGGCACTTGGAGCCTGATTTTGCTACACCGCTACTTTAGAAATAAAATAATAACAGTGCTTACTATTTATTGAGTGCTTACTGTATGCTAGGCACATCATTCCTCATAATCATTAATAGCTAACATTAATACAGCATTTATGATGTTCCAAATTTGTAAGCACTTTAGATACTTCCTTCACTAAGTCCTAGAAGAAAGCTCCTTCTGGAGCCATCATTTACATGTGAGGAAACTGAGGCTCAGAGTGTTACATAACTTGCTCAAAGTGGCCCTGCTTGTAGGCTGTATGAAGAGAGGCAGTGGTTGTAGGCCTGTCTTTCCATCAGTTTCAGGGAGAACAGTGTACAAGCTGTCCCTTCTTTTTTCTCATTTTAAGACAGCAGGAAAAGCATCAAGGAACTTTCTCGAGGAACAGCAAGAAGGTGGGGGGAAGGCAGTGAACAGTGTGGTTCCTGGCTCTGCGTGGTCAGAGGGTGATGCTGGTTCCTGCGGGCTCATCAGTGCTCTGGGGGCTTTGCACCTGTTTCTAATGCACTGTAGAAACTCAGTGTTGGCTGCTTCCTTAAAGAATCGATTCAATAAACTACATTTCTGGACGTTGGATGTCTTTGTTTTGGTTTGGGGTCGTGGTGGGGTACTGGAGGAGTTGGATGGAATGTGCTTGAGAGGGAAAATTCTGGGTGTGTTTCAAAAAACAAGCCGCCACAAACAGTTTCTGATGCAGCCTTGATCCGAAGGCAGGGGCATGTGGGCAGGTGCGCCGGGGCACCCGGATGGGCAGAGGAAGTGGTGGGTTTGTAGGTGGAAACGCAGGGCTGGCTTTGTTGTTGTCCTTATGGGCCCTGCTGGGCCATAGCCATTAAGTACACCGACACCACCGCTAATAGGTGGGTGATTCAGCTCCTTCCTGCTTTTTATTACCGGACAGAGACTTTAACAGCCCTTTGATTTAGCAAGTTAATAAAGTAAGCTATCAGGCTCCGCTGTTTAACCACTGACTGGATGGCTTGGGGCATGGTGCTTTCTGGGAACCCTTCTGATAGTGTTTTAAAATTGAAAGGAGAGAAAGTTGTGGGATTTGCAGGCTCTGCTGTGTCCTCCTTCCTTCCTGGCCTCCCCACTCCCTAGGGCCAGGCTTCCCCCTCCTTATCTGGTCCCGTGACTGGCTGGCCACTGCGGCCAGGATCTGGCATGGCTGGGGGTGTCACCGCCTAGAGGTTAATGTCAAGGATCAGTAGGTCCCGAAGTCTTTGAGGGAGAGAGTGAGTTGGATGAGAATGTGGGGTTTCCAGACAGGCCCTGTGTCAATTTCCCAGGGCTGCTGTGACAAATTAGCACCAACTGGGTGGCCTAAGATAGCAAAAATTTACTGTCACAGTTCTGGAGGTCAGAAGTCTGAAATCGAGGTGTTGCTGGGGCCACACTCCCCCCAAAGGCTCTCGGAAGAATCCTCTGGGCCTCTCTTAGCTTCGGGGTTGCCAAGGATCCTTTGTGTTCCTGGGCTTGCAGGCACGTCACTCCCGCCTCTGCCTCTCACCCATGGCCTTCTCCCTGTGTGGGTCTGTGTGTGTGTCTTCTCTTCTTATAAGGACACAAGTTGTTTTGGATTTGGGGCCCACCCTACTCCAGTACAACCTCATCGTAACTAATGGCATCTGCAAAGACCCTATTTCCAAGTATGGTCACGTTCTGAGGTTCTGGGCAGACATGAATGTTGGAGGGACATGATTCAACCCAGTCCAGGCTCTTCAGGAACATGTAACAAAGAGGCAGGGACCCTGGCAAACTGATTCATAGAAGGCTTTGTTGTTGTCCTTATGGGCCCTGCTGGGCCATAGCCATTAAGTGCACCGACAGCAGTGGAACTTTCTGCGCTGATGGAGACCTTCTGCAGCTGTAAAGTGTGGTCAGTGCATCTGAGGAGCTGGATTTTAAATTGCATATAATTTAAATTAATTAAAATAGTCACACATGACCAGGGACCACCCTAGCAGACAGTGGCTCTAGGCCAGGTGTCCTCAAGCTATAGCCCAAGGGCCACATGCGGCCCACCAAGGACATTTATCTGGCCCACTGGGTGTTTTTGCCACCACTGCCTGTCCTGCTTAGCAGCCGACTGGTCCCGGGCCCACAGTGCGCATGTGTGGAATGTGCGCCACACTCTCCAACAGCCCTCCAACGGGCTGAGGGACAGTGAACTGGCCCCCTGTTTAAAAAGTTTGAGGACCCCTGCTCTAGACCCTCCTGAGAATGAAATGAGAGGAAGTGGGAATGTTTTAGTAGTTTGGACAGGGTCGTTTTCATCGAGAGCGCTCACTAGTGGCTCATAACATTGAGCAAGACTGTTGCTGTGTTTCACTCCTTGATTAGGAGAAATCCTCTGTGCCACAAAGTCAGCTATGCTGCATCACCCAGGATCCGAGGGTCCCCAGGCAGTGGTCTTTAGTCGGGGCTGTTAGCGGTGCCCCCGCTCACGGGTGTTCACACGCACGGGGTGTTCACACGCATGGAGTGTTCCCACGCCTGCTGCCGGGTGCTCATGCCCTGGGCCCTGCGATTTGCTAGTTGCATCCCTCGACTCCTCCTATGGTCAAATAGGGAAGGCAGTGCCGGGGCAGAGAAGGCTTCCTGGAGGAGGCGGCACTCAAGCTGAGGCTGGTTTCTGCTGCAGAGAGCCCTGTCTGTGTTCAGCACCTGAGTACGAGCCCAGCGCTCGAGACCAAGGACCTAGAGCCAGGAGGACCATGAGCGATGACTGGGACAGTGGTCTCAAAAGTTCTTAAACCACTGGAGCCTCTTCTTCAAAGGAAAGATCTATCTGTACTCTTGATATGTGGAACCAATAACGGGGCTGGGGGTGCTGCTTTGTGTAGGGGGTGGAGGGAGAAGGCCAGAGAGCTTCACAACGGCTCCACCTTGCCCTCTGCTATGGGCCCTGCAGCGCAGGGTGAGCAAACCACAGGTGGAGGCTGGCATTCCTATGGCAGACCGAGCAATGGAAGTTCAGAGAGGTAAAGGAACTTGACAAGGTCACACAGCAAGTTGTTTGATAAATATCGTTGATCAGCAGATTTCTGAGGATCCATTCCTGGATTCCATGCCCCCCCTTTCCCAAATCTTGATACCTTTTCTGAGAGGAGATAAGTCAGTCCAGTTGTCAGCTGCTATGAACAAACTGTGGGAATTTCTGCTCTGGGATCAGATGCTATTCCTGACTTTAATCCCATTGGGAAATGGTGTTTTGTTTAGTTGCTGTTTTCATTTTGTGGACTGGCTGAGATTTGTAGGTGACCCTAAGTTGTGCAGGATCAGCCCCTCCTAGCAAGTGCCAGCTGTATGCCGGGGACTGGGCAGAGTCCTTCATCTCATCGTGTCATTCATCTCCGTGGCTCGGCAAGGTTGGTGTTACTGACCCCATTTTACAGATGAGGAAACTGAGGCTCAGGGAAGTGGAGAGCAGGATGCAAAGCCCATGCTCTGTGCACAGGGAGGTGCTGCCTCCCTAGGAGGGAGGTGATAAACGTGGAATACCCTGGGTGAATTAGAAAGAGAGTCCTAAAAATCAGGGTGCCATTTACGGGCATAGATCAGACAGTGTGACTCAGGAGGGCTGGGGAGGCCGGGCCTGAGGCTGACCACAAGCGGAGATGAGGCCGCCAAGCATCCCGACAGCAAGGCTACGGGGTCTGAAAGTGTGGTGAGAAAGCCAGAGTGAAATGACAACATGGTGGGAAGGGACAGCTCCGTGGTTGTCAGGGCGGGCGGGGCGAGCGGCGTGGCTGTGGAAGGTCAGCATGAGGCTCCTTGCACTGCGGAGATGCTCTGTGCTCACCCGTGCAGATGGCGTTTTGGGCTGTGCTGGTGTGATACGGTATGGTTTTGCAAGATGTTATTATCATCGGGGGAACCGGGGGAAGGGCACGTGGGATCTCTCTGTGTTATTTCTTACAACTCTGTGAATCTACAGTGATCTCAACAAGTTTAATTAAAAATACAATATAAGGCCTGAAAAACAAAGAGAATGCAAAGCGTTCAGGGGGTCATCTGCATCAAAGGTGCAGAATTCTGATTTCTTTTATGCACCAAAAGAAGAGCTAGAACATTGTCGTCTGAGGCGAAGATGTATTCATATGTCTGTGCTGGATACATTTAGGCTCAGCCCGGGCCCCTGCAGGGCCGAGGGGGACCCCCTGCCAGAGAGTGCTGCTAAGGTAGCAGGCAGTGGGAGAGACAGGGATGGCCAGAATCCCCAGAGGGGGCGGAATTCAGGATACACACTGGTCCGTCAGGCAGGTGGCACTCACTGAGTGCCTACTGGGTACCAGGCACTGTCCCAGAGCGAGGGATTCCAGGGTAAGAAAGCCAGTGTGCCTGCCCACAGGTCTACATTTTAGAATGACAGATAGAAACAAGAAACAAGTACCGAGTTTCTCCGAAAATAAGGCAGGGTCTTATATTAATTTTTCCTCAAGGAGACACCGTAGGTCTTATTTTCAGGGCATGTGTTATTTTCCCCTCAAAGCCTCAGCTTGCAGCATGCACAGGATGGCTGGGACCTTACAGGGGGAGCCGACCTTGTTGGTGGGGCTGCCCGCACATTTCCGGTCACCTCTGGGATAGTAGCTGTCACCATGGGGCAGATGAGAAGGGCTGCTCTTCTTCTTTACTGCTCCGCAATGAAATGCATGGGTTGTGCAGATACACTGCGTAGCCACACCCATCACTAGGTCTTATTTTTGGGGTAGGGCTTATATTGCACAAATGTTTAGAAATCCCGATAGGGTTTATTTTATGGGTAGGTCTTATTTTCGAGGAAACACAGTAAGTGAATAGGGCGATGTCAAGTGCTGATAGGTGCTATGAAGAAGATAAAAGAGCAAAGTATGGCGGAGGGACTGAAAGGCTACTTTTGCTGGAGTGGTCAGGGAAGGCTTCCCTGAGGAGGTGACACTTGAGACAGAAGCAGCCATGTGGACTCGTGGGGAAGAACATTCCAGCAGTAGGAAGAGCAAATGCAAAGTCCATTGTGTTTGAGGAACAGAATGAAGGCCTTTGGGAGGGGGACAATAGAGAGTGGAGGAAGGTGAGGCTGAAGAGTTGGGCAAGGCCCTTGTGCCTTGGTAAGGAGTTGGTACTGGGAAGCCCCTGGAAGGTTCTAAGTAGGGACGTGATCTGCTGTGTGGACAGGAGTGGAAAAGCACCATGCCATGCTGCTGCAGTCGTCCATGCAAGATGGCGGTTCGGTGGTGTGGCTAGAGCTTGGCAGTGGGATGCCGAGAGTTGCTGGGTCGGGGGATGCCGTGGAAGTGGGGCCATCGGGGATTCACTGGTGGTTTAGACATGGCTGGATGGCAAGAACGAAAGCCAGGATGACTCCTAGGTTTGCCAGTCACATCCTACGACAGCTGACTCCAGGGGACTGGACACGTTCCTTTTGACTCACGTGAATTTCCTTCAGGGGACAACACTAGAAATAAACGGGGATTGAGCTGAGAGCCAGTGAGTTTGGGCGGTGTGGGGATCCATGTTACCAATTTCACTGATCTGGTTCTTAGGCTCTTTCTCGCTGCAGAGAACAGAGAACATGCTCAGATTGTTTTGTTGATGGGTTCACCGCAAGGAGCTCAAGGAGATGAGGAGTTCTTGGAAAACATCCTGGCAGTTGTCCCATGATGCCCAGGGAGAATTGCAGCACGTTCCTCACCACCCCCAGTAGCTCTCTACACCTCCTCACGCTGGCCACTTCTCCGTGGTCCTGGCCCAGCTGTGCTCTCCCCATCCTCCCTCTCCTGCAGCCACGCATGCCCAGGCCTTCTCTCTCTGGGTCTTCCGCTCCCAGCTCCCCAGCCGGGAGTCTGCCCGAATTGGCTGGTCCACCACAGGCCAGGTCTGCAGGGCAGCGGGCTCAGGCCAGGCCCAGAGCAAGGCAGCTGGAGTCCTTGATGTCTCTTCTAAAGGTCACTGTCTTTGGCTTGTGCATGTATTCTTGGCCTAGTTGTGGCCAAAGGACCTTGGGACACAAAACGTGACAACTCAAGTGCCAAACGCTGGCTGTGATCTCCAAAGACACAGCAGCTAACAGGGCTCATGAACCATCCTGTACACAGAAGTCATGTTATCTAGAAAGACAAGTGTCGGAAGAGAAGGAGCTCACATGGCAGGTTAGGTTAACAGCGCCTTTTGGTGAGAGTGTGAGGAAAACAATGTCTTTTGTTTGCATCATCCTCTATCTCTAGTGACTTAAAATTAACTCTATCTTGGGTGCTGCGTCTTCATGTGGCCCAGGGATCTCTACATTTGTCCACCATCCCTCAGTCGATCAGAGTTGCCTGTTAAAATGCACTTTCCTTGGGACCCACCCCAGCGATTCTGCATCAGAGTCACCCCAGGGTGGAGAACCACTGCCCCAAGGGACACTGCTGTGATCTGCTCCCTTTCTCTCTGTGCCAACTGACTGTGACTTTACCATTGATTTTCTCCATCCGTCCCTCTGTAGTTAACCTTGGAGGAGCAGAAAGGAATTTTTTTCATCTGATTCTATAAGAGTATAGTTGCTATGGACTGAATTGCATTCCCCAAAATTCATATGTTGAAGCCCTAACCCCCCATGCGAGTGTGTTTGGCAGTAGAGGCTTTGGGAGATAATTAGGGTTAAATGAGGTCTTAAAGGTCACCAGTAGGATGGTTGTTCTCATAGGAGAGGCACCGGAGAGCTTGCCTTCTCCCTTGCGTGCACACACAGAGGAGAGGCCACGCGAGGACACAGAGAAGACAGCCATCTGCAAGCCAGGGAGGGAGTGCTCACCAGACACCAAATTGGCCAGAACCTTGATCTTGGATTTCTAGCCTCCAGAACTGTGAGAAAATGAATTTGTGTTGTTTAAACTACCCAGTCTGTGGTATTTTGCTATGGCAGTCCAAGCAAACATCAGTATTTTCCAACAAGCTGCTTTCCATGTACTTAGGATTTCTTTAATGTGTCTAGATTTCCTTGAAGCTCGCTTGCTAGGGGTCAGTCATTCTGGTCCCCACACCATGTAAATCAGACGGCATCACTGTTGTGCTCAGAACCCTCCAATGGCTTCGCGCGGAGTTTGTGATGAACTCCAGAGTCCTTACCTTGAACGGTGTGATCCGACCCCTGCCTGCTGCTCCTGCGTCACTTCCCAGCTCTCCATCCCTGCTCACTGCTCTCCCGCACCCAAGCACAGAGTCAGACCCTTTACACTATCACTGTCTGTCACAGCCAACATTACTAAACACTAGCGGTACCAGAGAATGACAACGCTGAATTTTGGCCCCTATATTCTATAGGGTAAAGGGCAGCCAGATGGAACCCACAGAACGACAGCATTGCCAGGGTGCTGGGCGTGGAGGGCTTGTGCCGACACCCCTTCCCTGGGGACAGCTGTCTGCTCAGGGTGGGACGGTGGGGGTGTCCACAAAGATGTCCCGTCTCTGCAGAGAACTGGAGCTGATGGGGCGCCCAGACAGCTGCCACTCCTCCTGTCCCCAAAGGCTTCCTGCTTCTCTGACCCATTTGTGGGAAGGATTAAATGAGGCCCCGTTACGGTTGGCCCATACACAGGCCCAGAGCGAGTGGGGCTACCTGGTCTCATGAGGCCTTTCCCAGTCTCTCGACCTTTCTTATTCCATGTCTGTGCTGGGGTGTCCTGACCACACCTCTGCCTGGCAGGAAACCGCCCCCGGGACAGGGTCCTTTCGGGGTTTGCACCAGGTGCTGGCGTGGTCCGGCCTGGGCCACAGCACTGCCCCTGCTGTTTCCCAAGCTGGAGGCTCCCACACTGGGCAGGCACAGGGTCACCTTCTCCGAAGGGTTTTCCTTTGTGTGGTCATCAGGTCTTGGATTTCCCATTGTGGCCATCTGTGTTCAGTCATTGTCCAGGTGAACTGGGCGCCATGAGCAGAAGGACTCGGGGAAGAGGAAACCACCGTGTGTGCCTTAGCACTGTGGCCTCAGGTGAGGCCCTGTGTCCACCTGCATGCTTGAAGCCAGCAGAGCTCAGGGGAGGCTCTGAGGTCACATGCAGCTCCTTCCTGAGCCTCTAGGTCCTGCTGCTCTTTTTGTTAATGACAATTACAGACCCTGGGAGGCAGAGCAGGGGGCAGTTGGAGCCAGGGAGCCTGGATTCAGGTCTTACCTCCACCATTCAGACCTCTGTGCTTCGGACCAAATTCCTTGGCCTCTCTGGGCCTTGTTTCCTTGCCTCTAGGATAGGGATAGAGCCATCCTCTCGCTGTAGTTTTTTCCTTCTCCAAGGCATTGGGTCTCAAATAGAGTCGGTTAGTGGACTTCAAAACAGCCTTCTTATGTGGCTTTGCATAGTGTGGGAAGCAGACTCCATGACCTCTGCGTTTCCTGCCAATGCTGGAGCTATAAATCAGTGTTAAGAACAAAATATTGTGGTCAGCAGGGCCATCTGGAGACCCTGACCCCACTTCGAGAACCGCTGTTCCAAACATTTGCTCCTTTTAACTTGTTGAACCAAAACATTCTGGACATCGGCTTTAGGGGTCCTGAAAATAGGAAGCCCTTGACTTTGCTTCTCACTGAAAAATACTTGAAGAGTTTATTTTAGCTGAGTTATTGTTTCTGTGCCTTCTCCTGCCTCTAAAAGGACGAGCCTCTACTTGCATTTGTAGGACTTATCCCCAGACCAGAGCCCGAAGTTCAAGGTCCTCATTTGTGCTAAGAAGGGGTTAGGCTTCAGTGCCCATGGGCCAGGTGCAGAAGCAAAGTCTAGGCCCATGTGTAGAGCCCGGCCAGGCCTCTGAGCTGAAGGAATGATGGGAGCGAAGGTGCAAACAGCGTTGGTTTGGGGACTAGACAGATCTCACTCAAAGCCCAGGCCCCAGCATTTACTGCTTGGATGGTCTGGGGTATGTTGGGTAATGTCTCAGATTTCTCATCTGTAAAATGGGAGCCAGAGATTGCTGTGAAGATTAAATTACATAGCATGTAAAGTGCTTGGCCCTTTGGTTTCATTCTTGCTAATTACCTACCATGTCCCAGGCATTGTGCTGGAGACCCCTCAAAGACTCAAATTCTAGAAGGAAATAGACCAGGGGACATGCAAATCCCTGCCCCTCAGTTTTGAGTTTTCTGGTTTATAATGAGCTTCCTGTGACACCACCAGGCCCACCCTGTTGCCAGCGTTGGCCAGAGCTGGACCAGAGCGTAGTCGCTGACGGGTAGCGGGAGTCCCTTCTCCCCACCTTCGCCACTCAAAGCCTCGCCCATGGACTAGCAGCATCAGCACCCCTTGGAAACAGAAATGCAGACCTCAGGCCCAGTCTCAGATCTCTGATTCAGAATTGAAATTTTAAGATTGCTTGGGTGATTCACGTGCTCCTTGAGGTTGGGGAGCTTGGCTTTAGACAGACACACTACCTTTAGTTGATTGTAGAATGGTCCCTTGTCCTTATGCCAGAATTCCCATCTTTAAAAAAGAAAGTGTCACTCTATTGGGTGGCAACATAGTGTGGTGGCTAATGGCAAAGCTCCAGACCCCTACTGTTCAGGTTCAAACCCTGGCTCCATCACCTGTCGGCTGTATGTCACGGGGGGCTGGGGCCAGGTGATCTCTCTGTGCTTCAGTGTCCTTAACTCCAAGATGGCTGGTGAGTGCGCCCACCTCAAACTGACTGTTGGGATCGAATGAGACAGATGTTAAGAGCACTTGTTCCGGGCAGGCAAAGTGCTCGGTGCTTTCTATGAGCCTAGATTTATGCCCGGCACTCAGGCAGCCTTGACCCATGTTTGCTTTTTCATTACCTCGTAGGACTTGAGAAAGAGACCTAACACTTTTCATGGTCTTTGTGCAAAGAGGAAAATGGTTATTTCGCAGTGCTCTAAAGCTTTGATGAACCCCACGGTGAACATATTCTTAAGTGCAGGACCTCACACGAAGGCTTTTCTAGCATTGGTATAGTAATGAAATTGGCATCTGAAAGCCAGTACTCACTGGATAGTGTGAAATGCTCTCAGACGCTCCTTTTCAGCTACAAAAGTTCTATGATTCCCATATAGTTTACAGACAGAACAATTCTGAGCTGAATAACCATGTCCAATTATAGGATACTGAAACTGTCAAAATTTCTAGTGACCATCACATTCAAGGATGGAAATAGTTGGTTTGGTTGCAGGGAGGTGGGAGGGGCCTGACCCAACTTGTTCCTCACTGTCCCCCAGAACCTCCCAGCAGTGCCCCAGGCATCTTTCCTGGAACCTTTAGGATACCTTGAAACAATGTGCAGGCAAGAGGGTGAGGAATGGAAACAATGATTCAGAAAAAAACATCAGGCTATATTTGTATCTTTTAGGTGAGGCCAGCGTGAGGATACCCAGGAAAGGGCTCTTGGTGACTACTGGAGTGGGTGAATTTAATGCAGATTTGTGGTGGAGCAAGAAAGCCCCTCTCTCTCAGTGCGAGCTCTTGTCTCTTACCTGTTTCAGGAAGAATTTCCCGATCTTGCTGTCAGCAGCCTCCTGGGCTTTGGGGCAGCCTGGTTACCACCTTCTCTGGGTGTTTCTCCTGCTCAGCTACGGCAGAGGCAGCACAGAACTTCAGGTAGAGAAAAGAGCTGGGACTTCAGAGTCAAACCGATGAATGTGGGTTCCATGGCACCTGGGGAAGAAGCCATACCTCTTTGAGCTTCACTTCCTTCATCTGTAAAGCAGAGATAATAAGCGCCCATTGAAGGACAGATGCGTGAAGGTGGCCAGCACAGCGCCGGGCGCTCGGCGGGGCTCTGTCACTATCGGTGCGGTCTGCCATCGCCTGCGCAGGTTTTGAAGTCAGTGGCATTTCTCCCTGATCGCATTAAAGTCATATAGGTTCACAATGGAATATTTCAAAAAGATATTCGTATATAAAGTGGAAAAAAATTACCTTTTATTCTACCACCCAGCAACAGCCACTATTAATTGTTTGGTGTATTTCCTTTCAGTCTTTTCTCTTTTTGTATTTATACATATACTGGTAAATGAATTTCACTCTGTATCTAGTTTTCAGTGCTCTTGTTTTTCTCTTAACATATCATGAATGTTTTCCCATGGCAGTTATAATATTTTAAAAAATATATATGATTATTAGTGCTGTACAATATGCTATTATTGGATCTACCATAATCTACTTAGCCATTTCCTCAAGAGTCATTTAAAATGTCCCTTATTTTTTGCTATTACCAATGATCATTCTTAATAACATCAATTATCAATGTTGCAGTGAACAGCCCTCTACATATTCTTTAGGTCTATCTCTGGTTATTGTATTTGAATAAATTGCTAGAAGTATATTACTGGGTCAGAGGGAGTATAAAGCTCCTGATATTTATTGCCAAACAAAAAGGTCATATCACTTTACACCCCTGAAGTTGGTTTTGTGAGATGAGCAATTTCTGAGGTTACATTTCCTCCTCTGTGAAATGTAGATAATAGCATGACCTTGACAGTTGTCTTCGGCACAGAATGGGTTTGTGTGCACGCGTAGATAAGTCCCTGGCGCGGCGCCTGGTGCTCTTTTCCCTTTATCTTCCCGAGTGCTCAGCCTGACTGTCTTACGAGAAGAACGTGTTATAATTACACTTTCCTTAAAAGCCCAGGGACTCTCACACCTGCGCGGGCAAACTTGAAGCCCTGAATAAATGCTGCCACCTATCCAAAAACAAGCTCTGGAACCCCCCGTTTATTGGAGTTCCTCACTCGTCTCTCCCAGGGGAATCAACCGTACAAAAGAGAAACGAGCCTTTCACAAAATGCTGATTAATAAGTGATAGTTACGCAACGGGTCACAGATTCTGAAAAAGAAAGGGGGCGGCCCCACTTGTGAGAGAGAGGGCCTCAAACCAGCCCATGCCAGAGCAGGGGGTAGCAGTGGCACAGCCCAGCAGGCGGCCACGTCCAGTTGCACAGCTCATGCACTGCACAGTCTTGGGGTGCATCTTCACATCATGGCCCATCACTCTCTCGGGGCTGCAGGGAGGTGGAGCTGCTCTTGAGACCACGGGTCTCTGGAAGTCAGGTCAAAAGTAGTGAGAATTAAATAAATTAATACATGTAAAGCATTTAGAGCAGGGCCTGGTATCTGGTGATCACCCATAAATAAATAAAGTTTAACTCTGATTCTTATTCATGTAAAGTTTATGTTCCTGGGAAGGGCTAGCTTGTCACAAACAACACAGACCAGACACAAAAATATCTGTTCTGCTGTTCAGATAGCTTAGGTATGCGAGGGCTTTTAAATGAGGATTGGGTTCTTGAGATTATCAACGGGCAGGTGGGTTGTTTGGGTCACAAGGGAAATGCCAGGGCCAGGATCTAGGCCACTCTGACACCAGCTGTGAGGTCTTCAACTGCAAAGTGGGTAGGTATTACCTTTCCTCCTAGACCCAGTTGTTAGTAAGTTACAAAATGGTAGGTAGTAGTTCTGATGAAGCAAGAGAAGGATTGGTGAAAAGGAAATGATGGAAATTTGTATTTGAAGCAGTCGGGAAAAGCCGATGTACATCTCCAGGGTTACGGAGCCTTTTGTGATGAAAAGAGTGTGACAATCGGAAGCAGCAGCCCTGGGGTGGATTCTTAGTGTTTCCTTGGGCTAGTTCCTTACAGTGTCTGTGTTTTCATTTCATTGCCTATGAAATGGGGATGAATAATACCCCAGTACTCCCCTGGTTGACTTCTGACATGAAGATAAAGCCTTATTGGTATAAATGTGCTCTGAACACTGAAAAGCCCTGTACAATGGTGGTTTCTACTGCGGCTGAAATCTGTTATCAGAGTTCACAACCCAGCTTCTTTGCTTCTGCTGCCTACTGTGAAATAGCAAGTAACCAGACTTTTGTGTGCCAAGACAGAAATAAATGGATTTTTAAAATATTTGGTTTCGTTGCTTTTGTGTCATTGGCATGAGTCTGCTAGTGACCTAGCACCCTCCTGCAACCATCCAGGCCTAGAAACCAGGCTGTGTGTACTTCCAGTGACACCAGGAGGAGGGACAAAAGCTGCTGTCTCCCTACCCACCTACACACTCCTGCTAATTGGGCTTCTTTGTTGCCCTTGCCAAACGCTGGGGAGGAATGTGCCGCCCAGGCGGAATTCCTCTCTGCCCTGCCCTCCCCTCCAGGGCACCGCTCTGGAATTGCCTGTGTCTAATGACAGTATAGAATGAGAGAAGGCAGAGCCAGGAGCCACCAGCCTCCAGCAAGGAAGAAGTCAGGGTCCCTATCACCTCTCCGAAACTGCAAGTTAGGAGGAGATGTTTAGAAGGGCTCTGGGCACATAGCACAGAGGAGCATGGGCTTTGGAGCCAGGTGACCTGGGTTCCAATCTGTCACTCAGTATATGATCTTGGTCATGTTACACTAACCAAGACTGGGTCTCATGTTCTTCATCTGTGAGCTGGGGACTTTTATAACTGCATCTCGAAGTTCTCATGAGGAGATTAAAGTAGATTATGCAGTCTTAAGTTTATCAGTCTGCTTGGGCTGCCAGAAAAAATACTATAGACTGGCTGGATTAAACAACAGAAGTTGTGTTTGGTTCTGCAAGCTGGAAGTCCAAGACCAAGGTGCTGGCATGGTTGGGTTTCTTGAGGGCTCTCTTCCTGGCTTGCAGACGGCTGCCTTCTTGCTGCATCCTTGCCTCGCAGAAAGAGATCAAGATCTTTCTGTCTCTCTCCCTCTTATATGGCCACAGTCATATTGGTTTACAGCCCCACCCTTATGACCTCACTGAACCTTAATCACTTCCTAAAGACCCTATTTCTACATATAGTCAGTCATATTTGGAGTTAGGGTTTCACGTATGAATATGAGGGAGACACAATTTACTCCATAGCAGCAAGGAAAGTAGAACTGGACAAATAATCAAAAGGAAGTAAAAATAGCAAAGTTATGTCAAAAGCATGTTCTATTGAACATGAATGCCTTTTAAACGAGGGTCCCAACAGCTCTCAGCAGCCGTCTTTCAGGTCCAGAGCGACGCAGATCGAACGGTGGGAGGTGCTGGGAGTTGACAGAGAGCCCCCCTCCCAGACAGAGCAGTTTTGTGTGATGCAAAGTAGGTGTAAGAAATTTTGAGAAATCACACTGATATCCATGTGATTTGGGGACTCCAACAGTACAGCTGGACCGAGGGAAAATGCAGAACAGCCTTCTTGGAGCTTTTCCGGCTTGGCAAACGCTAGCATCCCGAGGCCTAGGCCAGAGGAGCCTCTAACCACATCATTATTCTTTCTTTATCCCAGTGAAAAGGATGGGAAATAATTGCCAAGGAATTAGCAAGGAATAGGAGCAGGAAGATGGCCAGCGGCAGTCCTTCTAGATGGCCGTCAATCATTCCTCCCATCCAGAAGCAGGTCCCCTTGAACCAGGGCTGGCTCGTGACTTTCTTTGTCTGTAGGTTGTAGTGCAAGTGACATTGTGCCAGGTTCAGGCATAGACTTTTGAGACCTGGAAGCTTCCACTTTTGTTCTCTCAGAGCCCAACTATAACGTAAAGAAATCCAGCTTATCCTGCAGGACAGAGAGGCAATGCAGGGAGTGAGGCCCTGGCAGGTGAGAGGCCACAGGAAGAAAAAGGAACCACGTAGAAGAACACCTCAGTGCCCAGCTAGGCAGCCTGTGAGGAGGCTGCCACACATCCTGCAGCCCCAGTGGAGCTGCCCCAGCCCCACCACAGGGAACAGGGACAAGCTGTGCCCTCTGAGCCTCACATTCATTCATAACCCACAGAAGTGGGAGCTGTCATTTTAAGGCACTGCGTTTGGAAGGTTTGTTAGGCAGCAATAGATAAATGAAGGAGGATCTGCACATGGTAACAGCCCATGCACCCTGAGGCCAACACTCCATGTGGGCTGGATGTACACCTGGCCCAAGGGGGTGTCGGGGCAGAACAATGAACAGAACTAAAGCAAGTGAGTGCCTGGAGACAGGGTGAATGGAGGCTGCCCAGGGCCTAGTGTCATCCTTTGTCATCATGCTCCAAAGGACTGGAAAAATCATGGGCACCCCCCACAGGTCCCGTTCTGAGGGAAGGATTCAAACAGTGCCCAGTAAATAGGAGACGTGGGGCCTGAGGAGAATCTACCCATATGATTTGAAGAATAACAAACCCAAAGAGGATAAATCTGAGCAAAAAATGAGGCTCCTGTGGTCTGAATGTTTGTATCCCCCCCACCTAATTCATATGTTGAAACCTGTCTCCAATGCAAAGTATTAAAACGTGTGGCCTGTAGGGGGTGATTAGGTCATGAGGGTGGAGCCCTCAGAGATGGGATTAGTGCCCTCACGAAAGAGGCCTGAGGGAGCTTGCTGGCCCCTCCACCACACAAGGACACTTAGACGGCATCATCTATAGGAACAGGCCCTCTCTAGACGCTGGCTCTTCTGGCGCCTTGATCTTGGGCTTCCCAGGATCCAGAACGATAAGAACTAAATTTCTGTTGTTTACAAATTACCCACTTTCAGGTATCTTGTTGTAGCAGCACAAACAGACTAAGACAGAGACCCGGGCAAAAACTCTGCTTCCTCTCTTTTGCCCCCCACCCCCAAATGAAAGAAAGGAACATAGTAAGAAGACCAAGAAAGGGCCTGTTTGGGCAAAGCATTTCCTCCAGTATAGAGAAGATAATTTTCTTCACCAACTACCTTTGTAGTGTCAAGTAAATCATGAGAGAATGGACTGTCTGAAATAAGAGAACAAAGGTGAAATAATAAACAGTGAGTTGAAAAGGGAACTGGACCAATTAAGGCAAGAAATTGATGGTATCAGTGACACTGCAGAATCCAGAACCCTTTGAAAATGGTGAGGAGTGGAACTATCACTCCTTTTTTGATGGTATCACCATATCACAAAAAATTAGTGACCTGGCCGGGCGCGGTGGCTCACGCCTGTAATCCTAGCTCTCTGGGAGGCCGAGACGGGCGGATTGCTCAAGGTCAGGAGTTCGAAACCAGCCTGAGCAAGAGTGAGACCTCGTCTCTACTATAAATAGAAAGAAATTAATTGGCCAACTAATATATATAGAAAAAATTAGCCGGGCATGGTGGCACATGCCTGTAGTCCCAGCTACTCGGGAGGCTGAGGCAGGAGGATCGCTTGAGCCCAGGAGTTTGAGGTTGCTGTGAGCTAGGCTGACACCACGGCACTCACTCTAGCCTGGGCAACAAGTGAGACTCTGTCTCAAAAAAAAAAAAAAAAAAAAAAAAAAAATTAGTGACCTGGTGGGAAAGCCTGGGAAAATTATAATGAATACAGAGGGAAAGGGCAACAGGAAAAATGATATAACAAGATTACTATTAATTGTTAATGAGAAGAGATGAAGGAGGTACAGTGGTCTACAGGTGGTGATCTTCAGATAGACAATGGAACAATGGAAGAGAAAAATTATTAAAACACTGTTACACAAAAACATAACTGAAATTAAGGAGTCATCAATTTGATGAAAGGCTTACCAGTAGAAGATAAGTTCAACAAGTATTTTTTAAGCCCCAGCTCTGTATTCAGGCACTGTGCCAGGGACTCAGAATACCAAGAAAAGCAGTTTGCAAAAAGAGAATGTTGTCATGACGCTCACAGTTATGGGGAAAGACTGGTGCTGAACATGCAATCACCACAGCCACCAGGTGTTACGGGAAATGGACAGGTGCTCTGGGAGCACCTGGTGGGGAGGGTGGGGGTCAGCTAGCCCAGTCTTCATCCCTCTTGCCTATTTGATTTCTGTTCCTGTCCCAAGCCCCACTAAGCAACTTTCTGCCTCTAAAAATCTGCTGTTTTGGGATATTTCATTTAAATGGGCCCATATAGTATGTGGCCTCATGTCTGATTTTGTTTTCCCCTTAGCATAATGTTTTGGGTCACCTTCATTCTCGAAGGATATTTTCATGGGATTCAGAGCTCCGGATTTACTTTTTAGTTTTAATTTTCAGCACTTTAAGGAGGTTGTTCAGTTGTCCTCTGACCACTATTTTTTCTAATGACCAGTTACATGAAATTTGATCCTCTGTATGTGATATGTCATTTTTCTCTGGTTACTTTCAAGAGTGTCTCTGTATCTGGTTTTCAGCAGTTTTCTATGAGGTATCTAGACATAGTTTCTCCATATTTTATCTGCCTAGTTCACTGATTATTCTTGCATTTATAATTTATATCTTTTACAGAATTGGGGAGTTTTCAGTTGATAGTTCTTCAAATATTTTTTCCTACCGCCATTCTCTTTCTTCTGTCCTTCCTGGACCCCAAATATATGTGTGCTAAATCTTTAGATTTTTGTCTCACTAGTCCCCAGGACTGTTCATTGTTTAATAGTATTTTTTATCTCTGTTTTTGAGACCAGATAATTTCTATTGATATATATTTGAGTGCATAGTCTCCTTCCTCTGTTATGTCTGTTATGCTGTCGATCCTGTACAGTAAATTTTTATTGTGGATATTGTATTTTTTTTTGTTTTGTTTTGTTTTTTTTTGAGACAGAGTCTCACTTTGTTGCCCAGGCTACAGTGAGTGCCATGGCGTCAGCCTAGCTCACAGCAACCTCACACTCCTGAGCTCAAGCAATCCTGCTGCCTCAGCCTCCCAAGTAGCTGGGACTACAGGCATGCACCACCATGCCCGGCTAGTTTTTTCTATATATATTAGTTGGCCAATTAATTTATTTCTATTTATAGTAGAGACGGGGTCTCGCTCTTGCTCAGGCTGGTTTCGAACTCCTGACCTCAAGCAGTCCGCCCGCCTCGGCCTCCCAGAGTGCTAGGAGTACAGGCGTGAGCCACCGTGCCTGGCTGGATATTGTGTTTTACACTTCTAGAATTTCCATTTGGTTGTTCTTTTATTGTTCTTATTTCTCTGCTGATATTTCCTATCTTCTTCTTCATTGAGAGTTTATTTTCCTTTACGTCATTGAACATAATTATAATATCTGCTTTAAAATGCTTGTCTGCTAATTCCAATATCTAAATTATTTTGGGATTGATCTCTGCTCATTGTCTTTCTCTCAGATTATGTTTTCCTTTCTTCATATGTCAAGTAATTGTGGATAAGCATGCCAAGAATCGTGGATACTGTTAATGTTTTGTGGTAGAGACTCTGGATTCTTTTATAATCTTCCAAACAGTGTGTTGATTTTGTTTGTTTGTTTTAGCAGGCAATTAACTTGGTTCAATTCAAGCCGAAAACTCAGTCTCTTGGGTAGCAATTTAAATATCAGACCATTCTTTGTTCTAAGCAAGGCTTCTTGGAGTCTGATCTGCACATGCATGGTTCAGGGTCCTAAGATTAGGGTAGAAATTTTATGTAAAATTTGGGGCTACATTTCTGGATCTCTCTTTTCTGGGATTTCCACCTCACTTTCTGATGTTGCCACTATTGTAGTTTTAGCCACCCCTGAGGTGCTGTGGTCTTTCATTAGTTTAAAAGTTGCAAAGTGGAGAACTTACCACATGCAGCTCCCCTTTCCTCTGTCATCTCCCTTCCAGAATCTGCCTCCTTTAGGCTTTCACTCTTCAAGTTTTGTAGATGCTTGTTTTTTATGTTTTGTTTTGTTTTGCTTTTTGAATAATTAGTTGTTATCTGAAGGATGGTCAGTCCAATAGGAATTTACTCAGCTATACCAGAAGCTCAGTCAGTGCTTTTACATCTAGGTATAGTTATTAGTTTTAAAAACCAGTGGATGATTTTAAGCATTTTGTAAGACACAGAAGAAAAATGTATTAATAAACTAGAAGGTAGAACTGAGGAAATTGCCAAATTATCCAAAATGAAACACAGAGAGATGACAATATGAAAAATATGAAATGAGAAAATCTAGACTATGTCTAAGAACAATTTCAAACAGAGATTTAAGGAAATGGAGCAGCAATATACAAATAAAAAATAGCTGAGAACTTTTAGTAATTGAAGATGTCTATAAAGGTATCACAGTGATCCCCAAATGTGATGAATGAAACTAAAACTATACAAATTGTGGTGAACCTGCGGAAGAACAAGACAAAGAAAGTTCTCAAAATAACTGAATATGAACAAATCATTTACAAAAGTAAAATGATTAGATTGACACAAATATCACAACAGCAGAAGCCCAACCTCTATCAGGGGTCCTCTAACTTTTTAAACAGGGGGCCAGTTCACTGTCCCTCAGACCGTTGGAGGGCCGTTGGAGAGTGTGGCACACATTGCACACATGTGCACCGTGGGCCCGGGACGAGTCGGCTGCTAAGCAGGACAGGCAGTGGTGGCAAAAACACCCGGTGGGCCAGATAAATGTCCTTGGAGGGCCACATGTGGCCCGCAGGCCATAGTTTGAGGACGCCTGCTCTATACTCTCATGGAATTATACTTGAATTGCTGAGAGAAAATAACTGTCAACCTAGAATATTATGCCTAGCTAACTTGTTATTCAAGAATAAGGACAAAATAAGACATATTACAGGATAAACTTCATGAAGAAAAAAGTTGAAAACAGCAGGGAGAAAAGGGAGAATAACATTGGGCGAAGAAATTGGTAAGCACATGAATAAATATAAATAGAC
Source organism: Microcebus murinus (assembly GCF_040939455.1). NCBI lineage: Eukaryota > Metazoa > Chordata > Mammalia > Primates > Cheirogaleidae > Microcebus > Microcebus murinus. The sequence goes on along the minus strand of NC_134105.1, from coordinate 30,790,997 downwards.
ATTCACTTTTTGAAACATCAATAATCACAAATGTGAGGGTATGAAAACCAGGTAGAACTAAAATATTGAACAGTAATAGCTTTAAGGTACAAAGTATTTTGGTGGGGGGACAGTTAAACATTTTAAAGTTCTGGTAATATTCAGTAGAAGAATAGAACTACCTTCAGACTTTGTGTGTATGTAACATTTTTAAGATTAAACAATGAAGAGAAGCATTAGAATATATAATTAAAAATAATGTTAAACTGAATTTTTGACAGAGGCACCAACATATAATAATATGCTACTTTCAAAATAGGTTGCTCGATCCCAATGAAGAATTTACAAAGGAAATATTTGACACCCAGGTTCCATGACTCCGAGACCCATACAGCCAGATCCAGTATGTAAAAACAGATCTGGCGGATTATTTTGATGAGAAGATTTTTTGAGGAGGAATTTTTGAGATTGACTGAAGTCAATCAGTCAATCAGAGAGAGAGAGGTGAGAGAGAGTCTCGGCTCTCAGTTCAGCCCATAGTGTGCACGGGCTGGGTGGTGGGGGTAACTCTATAACTGGATGACTCAGAGAGCCTGATTTTGTCACCCCCAGTTGGGAGACATCTTCTCTGATGGTTGACACAGGCCCTAGAAGCTCCAGAGCCTTTGGCAGGGAAGACAAAGTAGAGGATGGCATTTGGGAAGTCCCTCCATTCCCACTCCAGGAGGGCAAAGGGCGCATGACTGCTTACCATGGATGCGAAGCAGATCATGCGGAGAGAGTCAGATGGGAGCTTAAATATTTAAGACCTGCCAGAGAAGATGGGGTGAAGCCCTGTGATGAGGACCTCTGGGCCTGAGAAGCTGGCCACCTGGAGGGACAGAATGCAGCCCCCACCCCCGGGGATTGGCAGCCAGAGTTTGACTGGGGGGTCTCTGGAGCTGGAGTCACTTATCAGTCAGCAGCCAAGTGAGGGCTTTACCACCTGCTTCCTCCCCTTCTCCGGGTTCCAACCGCCCAGGGGTCTGCTTCATAAACTGAGGGCAAGATGGTAAAGGGGAAAAGAAGCTCGCAATACCTCCTTTCCCCACCCCAAGTCCCCACCTGTCACAGGCCCTAGCTAGGGAGGGGAGGACCCACCTGCAACTTGCATATTTAGGGGTAGAAGATACCCTACCTTGAAGATTCAGGTGTTCATTCATGTAATAAATATTTGAGTGCCTACTCTGTGCTGGGCATTGGTTGACACTGGAGATTTAGCAGTGAACAAAATACATAAAAGTATCTTTTTTCATGGAGCTAACATTTTAATGGCCTCATACCTGGGACTAGACATTTATAAATTGATATTTTATGTTGTGACTTAAAGTGATCATAAGACTATTACCTAAAAAGAGAGTAGAAAATTCAGGGGGCAAATAAATATAAAACAATTATTTAAAATATTTGAACTTAAATGGATGGTTATTTACTAGACATACACTATCAGAAGAAGGCTGGTAGAACCATGTTATCATCAGAGAACATCCTGTTAACAAAGAATGTTAAGGATAAAAAGAAAGTGAATATGTAATCTATGGTTCAAATGGGAATTCTTTTCAGAGTGAAAAGAGGTGCTATTAATAACACCTGTGAGAACAACATGTATCCATTAGGACTGTCTCAGGCAGACTGGGACCTATGGTCATTCCGGGTACAAGGTCACGGCACAGTGGTAAGAGAGCTTCATGAAGCTGTGACAATTCAGCAAAAATTGGCAGAATGACAAGGAGAAATGGACAGATCCATTATCATAAAGGGGGATTTAAGCACAACTCTCTACAACTGGCAGAGTAAACACAACAAAATTATTAGGGATACAGAATATTTTAACAACACAATTAACAAACTTGATCTCTAAAGCAGGGATGGATGAATTACAGCCCATGGGCCAATTCCGGCCCACCATCTGTTTTTATAAATAAAGTTTTATTGCAATACAATCACATTCATTTATTTACTTACTGACTGTGGCTACTTTGGATTTACAACAGCAGTGCTGAGTACTGTGACAGGGACTGTATGGACCACAAAGCTGAAAATCTTTACTTTCTGGCCCTTTGTAGGACATTTGCTAACCCCTGACCTAAAGCATTTATACAAAATGCTGCCTCTAAGCAATTAAAGACTGTGTATTCTTTTGAAGGACATGTGAACATTTGCAAAACTTGATCATGTAGAAAATATCAAGTAATTTAAAAAATCTTGATATTATATATACATATATATAATAAAAACCCCCAATAGACTGTGTATCTCTGATCACCAAGCAATTAAATCAGAAATCAATAACTAAAAGATAACAAAACCCTTAGGTCAGAAATTTTTAAAATATCTTTTCAACAATTAATGAATCAAAGAAGAAATCTTCATTATATATTTGAATTGGATGATAATAAAATGCTACATTTCAAAACCAGTGAGAAATGGCTGAAACAATTCTGAGAGGAAAATGTAGAGCTATAGTTATATTTGAAAAGAAAACCCCACACAAAAAAAATAGAAAAAAGAACAAAAGAGTAAATTCAAAGTAGCAGAAAGGAAATTAACAAAATAGAAAATAAAGAGAACAGAAAAGAGCAACTAAATCAGAAAGCGAAAGATAAAGAATCTTTTATCAAAACAGACCAAGGGGGGAATAAAAGACAAAAGGAACAAATAAACACTATTGAGAATGAAACTGCTTTGTGGCTAAATGGCAGCGGACTGGATAGTGCTGAGAGATGGGCACAATGCATTCTTTTTTTTCTTGGTCTCTGTACATTTCTGTATGTTTGAAATATTTCAACACACATACACACACACACACACACACACACACACACACACACACACACGGATCTGCAAGTAAACAAATAAACAAAAAGAATATGGGCTCTGAATTCAAACTGCCTGAGTCCTAATACTGGTTCTGTAATTTATTACTGAGTGCCTTGGGGACAGGTTACTTAAGCTCTCTCTGCTTCTGTTCCCTCCTCTGTAAAATGGTGAAGATATTAGCTTCTGGCCCAGCCAGCTCCACACCACCTGCTGCAGGAGGCTCTGGGAATTCAGGACAAGGTTTCATGGACTCTGATTTTTAAAACTCTTTCTCTAGATTTAAGCTCGCCCCAGAATCCCTTAACCCCTCTCCCTCACCTTAAACCACCTGGAGACCTTGAGATGCCACCTGTGGGGCGAGGAGGGAATGTGGGGGAGGGTATGGAGGAAGGGCCTGAGCTTGGAATGTACAAGGAAAAGGAAACCAGTCTTTATTAAATCCTCCCAGCGCGCCTGTGCTAGTGCACTAGATGTGATGTGGAGAGTAATAACAGTGTCATCTGCTGGTGTTCATGTCCATTTGGTATTGCATGTCCGATGTCCCCATGCCTTTGTGCATCCAGTTCACTGCTTCTAAGGACTGCATGGTAGTCCAGTGGTGTCCCAAATCTCACCAAAACCTCTTATTTATCCTTTCTTCTAGTCTAAAGCACTTAGATTGCCTTGAATTCCCTACTATGAGGAACAATATGTAGATTAATTTATTGATAATTACTAATTTCTTTATCAGTGGCCCCTTACAGAATCCTATAAACAGTTTTCTGGGATTTACATCCGGAGTGAACTTTCTGGGTCACAAAGAAGATAAATACGTGTTTAACGACACACTGCCAGGTTGTTTTTCAGAATGGCTGCACCCATGTGCACTCCTACCAGCAGGGCACAAAGATCAGGAATCTTCACACCCTGGTCACCAGCACAGGCTTTACCACGCCCTTTTCTGATTGGCTCTCAGGAGTTCCTTGTATTCTAGAAACTGACGTTGTGTTATCTTTAGGCGCTGAGCACATTTTCTCCCAGTCTTCATGTGTCTGTGACATTGCCGTGATGTGCTTCACTGGAGGGTAGAGCTGGCCCCTGGTCACTCAGCTCGAGGGCAGACTCGGGATTGGAACCCAGGTCAGTCTCCCTCCAAAGTCCATGCTGATTCCATAGCACGCCTCCCCACCCCCACTTCACCCCCAACAAAAGCTGTTTTCTCCAAACAGGGCAGTTTTCCACTCAGTCAAGGCAGTATCTGGATATTTGGAAAGGAAGTTAGTAGTGTATCCCCAGAAATTGCACAAGGTAACCTCCCACTAGTGCTGCAAAAGCCATGTTGATGCTTAAAAGATGAGGATTCGTGATTTTTAAAAGGCCTTTTCTGGAGCTTCTGGAAGCTCTGATTTCTCTTGTCCTACCTTAGCATGCGGTAGCCACCCTCTTCCTGTTGTATAATAATTATCAGGCACTAAGCCTACATCTAAATGGAGCATTGAACCACAGGTCCTCCTGGTATCCTGGGAATCCCACTGGTAGCCCAAGCTGAATATGCACAGAAAGCTACCCCAGACTGGCCACACGCTCTGCCCAGCCTTGCCATCGGCAGGCAGTGCCCTCATTTGCCCGGCATCCCACGTAGGGAACCTCAGAGAACTCACTTCTGACTCGCTTTCACCCTGTTTTCTGCCAAGTCCTGCCCATCCCTTTCTCCTGCTGTGCCAGGCGTCACTGCAGTCCCTCTGATCCAGCCTCCTCTCTGCAGCATCACATCCCTCCACCCCAAATGGTCGTCCCTCTGATGTCTCCATCACCTTTGTCCTGACCTAGCTACTTTTAGATAGCCATTCCTCATGGCTGAAAATGTGATCTGAGGCTTGGATGTGGGTTCCAGCCTTGCTATTCATCTGCAGTGGCAGGAAAACCTTTCTCAGCCAGCCGTGGGTGCACCAACAAGCGTTCAATAAACGCCTGCTCTGTGTCGATTGCTGTGATGGGCACCAGCAATTCTACAGTGAATGACATGATCTCTGCCCCTGATTTGCTCACAGTTTAGTAGGGGACAGACATTCAAGCCATCACATGCATCCAGTGTGATAAGTTGATAAAAGAGATGTGTTTAGAAGGAGCGATTGATTTGGCCCAAAAGGAGATAGAGGTGGCTGAAGACTTTTATGGGAGCTGACACCTGGGCGGAATCTGGAAGGGCGGGCATGAGTTTTCCAGGCTGACAGCGCTGCAGATGGCAAAAGCAGGGCAAGACGGAGCCAGTGGCAACGTTAGGAATGCAGGTTTCTGCCCCATCCTGCTCACGGGGTCCTGAGGAAAACGCAGCATGGGTTGCCAACAAGTGCTGTAGGGATGGATGCCATTGGTTGTAATTTAATAGAAATTTGCTTTCTGGGTTTGATCTGAAATAAGAGAAACACGACTTCTTGTGTCACCAGGTTTGGATGGCCTATTCTGTGGCTGCCTTTCACGTACCCACTCGGGTTGTGCCACGAGCAAAATGCCACATAAGACTATGCTTTCTGTTCAGCGTTGGCCTCAATACTCCTCCTTCTTATCTTCATGTGTGTGGCGTGCGTAAGATTTGTGTGGGAGCTCCTGAGAGGCTGGGGTGCAGAAAGACTTGGGATGGAGGGGTCAGTCTGGACAGGGTTCAAATGCTGGTTCTGCCACCTTCTATTTAATAATTCTGGCCCTGCCTCCAAGGCCACTCGGTTGGCTTAGGATGCTCCACAGCTCTCGGGTACTTACTCCAGGACCCAACCAGGGGCTAAGGACATCAACAGTGTAAGGGCTTCATTGGTTTCATTCTGAAGGCCATCGTTTTTCTAAGTTTTGGGGTTGCATTCTACATGTAACCGGAATAAAATCTAAACCTCTTCCTTTGGCCTATGGCCTTGCGTGGGTCAGCCTAGCTCACTTTCCACTGCTTTCCTGCAAGCTCCTAGGTCCCTTAACATTGGCCTCTCCCTTTCCCACCTGGGGACTTTGTACTTCCTACTTCTGCCTAGAACTTGCTCTCACTTGATCTTTATGTGGCTGGCTTCTCCGCAGGTACCAGGTATCTGTTCAGATGTCACCTCCCCCACCCCAAGTCAGCTTGTTTTAGTTTCTCCATTGCACTTCTTAACTGAAATCATCTTATTTATTTGTTTACTGTCTATCTCCTCTGCTAGAACATAAGTTCTCTTTTAGCAAGCACTTTATCTCTCCTGGTCACTGCTGTATCCCCCAAACCCAGAACATTGCTGAGTTTGCAGACCACGCATATAATTTGTATGCATGACACACTCAATAAATGGTTTTGAATCAATGGGCAGTTGAATAAATGGATTTGCTGAAAGAAATACTTTCAGAAAAAAGAAGCAACTCTCTATTATGGGGAAAAGAACTTTGGTACCTATCAATACCTGTGAAATGGAAACATAAATATTTGTGTAATTGAAATATATGAATGCATAATAAAACTTTCATTTGATGGTGTGATGGAGAGGTGATAAATGAATAATAATTACTATGATTAGCATGCTGTGAGGGGCATTAGCGATGGAGCCTAGCATAATTTAGGCCAACTTTTAATTCTGAAATAAAGTTTGGAAAAGTGGTTCCCCCAGGTTATAAAAGCTTCATGGCTATAATACTCTATTGGCCCGGGAGAGGCAAGGCCTGAGTTCAAATTCTGCTTCTGCATCTTCTTAGCTCTCTGACTTCTGGCAATTCCCCTAACCTTCTTGGGTCTCCATTTACTCACCTGTGAAATGGGAATATATTAACCACCATGGTGATCTGGGGACTGATGGAGGTGATGGATAGAGTGCACACGGTGCAGAATGGGGAGAGGGCAGGAACTGTCCCCACGTGACCCCACTCTCCTGTGGCTCTGCACTCCAGCCCTGGCGGTGTCAGCACAGGGGTCACGCCAGATAAATGTCTGCTGAGTGCTGGCTGAGGGACACTCACTCTTCTCCAACTTCTGTGGTCAGAAGCCAGCTTTCCACAAGCCTCACAGACATGACGTAGTGGGGCTTGAATTTCATCCATGGCCAAAAAAAAAAAAAAGAGAGAGAGAGAGAAAAAGTCCCGTCTTCCCGTCTTCTTGGCTCTCACGCGGCGTCTTCTGGGGCTTTCCCTGAGGCAGCAGGACTGACAGTGCCCAAGGTCAAGTGCATCAGGAAAGGAAGCCCCCAGCACTGGAGGATGGGCTGTGTGGGGTGGGGCCGAGGCTGAGGTTGGAGGAAGGGTGGTGCCGTGGGCCGCTGTGGGGAACTGCAGGGAGGTGCCAGAGCCCCAGTCATCCCTTTGGTGACAAGGCCCTGGCCACCATGCTGAACGGTTGGGGAGGAAGCTGCTGCCTCCATGAGATGGTGTGCTGGTCTGTGGGACAGCCACTGTCCAGTCCTTTCCGTGTGTGCCTCTTGTCACAGGGGCTGCCTGTGACCTAGTGTCAGACCCTGCTGCTTTGAGCTGGAATTGAAGAGGGAGTGTGCCGCGGCAGGGCTGGGGGTAGTTCCTCAGCTTTCCTACCCTGATGGTCTCTCATGCATTATGGCCAATAATTGGCATCAGAGAGCACTGCGTGGCTTCCGTGGCCCTGCCAGTTTGATGGCTCTGTGACTCTAAGGCTTCTGCTTTGGGCCTAGAAGACGGCTCCCCTACGGCCAGCAGCCACGGCAGGTTCTCTCCGCCGTGGTCCTGGGGAGAGAAATCCCACCTCTGTTAATGGCTGGGGAGAGCACGAGGGCTCACGGGCTCTTGGGCACCCTCTGGGTCACTGGGTCTTGCCCGGTGTGATGGGAGGAGGACCAGCTGGTGGACGTTGCTTGGCAGGTGTGTGAGTCGCTGTTTCCAGCTGCCACGACAGAGCTGCCCCCCGGGATGACTTTGACCCATCCCCGCGACCCTTGCTGGGGGGGCCCATAGGCCAAGCGGAAAGAATGGACAGGGACTGGAGTCTGCAGGCCAGGATTCGAGCCTCACATCTGCTTCCTCCTGGCCATGGGATGCGGAAGCCCAGCTCCCCATCTCTAAAGTGAAGGAGCTGGGCCAGGACCTGGAGGCACCCGAGGTCCTTCTCAGAGGCCCCACAGAACACACTGGCACGTGGGGGCGGGACGAGGTTTGCCCGGCCTGGAAAGCTGCTCAGCTTCAAGTGCTGCAAGGACACGGCCCCTGCCTCCTCCTCCTAGGCTGCCTTTGAGGAGCAGAGAACCTCGATGGCGCTAACGTACCTGTCCAAGGAGGGGTCCACGCTCATGTCACAGACGGGGAGCTGTGACCGTGGCTTCTCAGCCCAGTGGCACATCTGCTGTGGGCTGGGAAGCCCCAGGTCCTCCCACCAGCCTTGGGATCTGATCATTTCCCTTCCCAGGACAAACTTGTCACTCTCACTCCTATAATGAAGTGCCCAAAGGGGAACACAATACAGATGTGGCCCAGCTATTACAGAGGGATGCAAGAAAGCTGCTGAGTACTGTCTAGAATTCAACATGTCCCCAGCTGGCCGTATCCTCTATTCATTCCAAATCCATGGCATCTTATTAAACATCCGTCCCTTGCAAGCCAAGAAGGAGTCGTTGGGCTGTGCTCCTCGCGTTTGTAAGTGCGGCTGCCGAGGGCCCTGTGAGAGGGAAGCGCTGGCTCTGGCGCCCCCTGGAGGACACTGGCTGGGGCTCGGCAGCCTGAGCCCTGAGAGCTGCTGTGTGTGTCTTGAGGCCGCCTGTGGTTTAATGACCTGGTGTTTTGCTTATTAAAGCATCATCCTGAGGGCTCTTTATACCACTGTAAAAATGGCTGGACTGAGTGCCTATGTATCTTCGTAAGCTGCTGCCTCTGGGCACTCTTCTTTGGAACCTGGGCACTGGAGGGATGGGGGCTTCTCTGGGCCTCTGCTTGCTCTTCTTTAAAATAAGGCAATTTTCCCAGCTCTAAATTATGACTCTTTGGGAGTTAGATAAAGACCTGCCTTTACAACTACAGGAGCTGATATTTTTGTGAGTACTGCTCCTCTTTTAAGAATTTATTGTAGTCCTTAAAAAAAGGACTCAACCTTTTCCTAATTTGATGCTTTCAAATTCCTATTTCTCGCTGTCTCCTGCTGTTTTGCCATTCCTCACCCACTCCCTATCTCCCTAACTTGAAGGACCCCCAAGCAGAGTGGGTAGCAGCCTAGCACAATGGTTAAGGCAGTGTCTCCGGGGGCGGGGGGGTCCCAGGCTAGGTGTGTGCTCCAAGTCCATCCCTGACCTGCTGAACAACTCTGGGTGGGTCACATGACCTCTCTGTGTCTGCTTCATTATCTGTAAAAAGGGGATGATGCCTTATAGCATTGATGATTAATAAGACAAATGCATGTAAAGTGCTTAGAAGAGTGCAAAACAGCATTCAAAAGAAACATTCATTGTTATTGTATTTTATGGGATGAGGTGGCCAGTACAAGCCAGGGTCACCATCAGACTCTTGTTCTCAAGGAAATACAACAAGCAAACTGAAGACCTGGATCCTGAAGTTTCCAGGGATTTATGTTCTGAGTCGGAGACCATCACAGGTCACTGTCCCCACCATCAGGAAGAGAGCCCAGCTGGCTGGCTTGCAGTGGGCCTTGGAGAGTAGAAGAAGCCGAGGGTTTAAGAGAGGGGGTCACAGCCAGGAGGTTATTCATTGTGCACTAGACAATAGACACTAACTGAGGACCCCCGTGGGCCAGACCTTGCAGCTGGTACAAATAAAGATCCCGCCATTGGAGGACTCAGGCCTGCGAAGGAGATAAATGGGTCCCAGGCAACCACAGTGGCCTGCAAGGGCTGCAGAGGGGCATCCTAACCTAAGAGTCAGAAGGTGATGGAAAGGGAGTGGGAAGGGCGTAAGGCCAAGATATAGGACTGGCAAGATCCAAGGGAGAGAGAGCTCTTGTGACAGCAAAGACTTCAGTGCCATTGTAGGCAAATCCAAAAGCCACATGCCCCACAGGCCACCTGGCTTCTCAGAGAGACCCACACTGTAAACAGAGATGAGACATTAGAGAGCTACTTCTCAAAGTGAAAAAAAAACCATACTTCTTTTTGTATGACAAAAATGGTACAACAAAGAAGCCAAATTTATTTTTAATTAAATCTTTTTTAAAAATGTAACCATATATACAGATATAAACTCTGAATAACCACTGTTTACCATGATGCTGTTTTTAGGGGCCCAGCCAGGAATGAGGGTCAGTACCTTGGAGAGCTCCAAGGGGTTCCAAAGAGCAGAGGCAGGCAACTGGTTCTGCGCCAGGCAGAGCCTGCTGAGGGGACAGGCAGCCCCTACCCATGTGGGCCTCAGCTGCAAAGGCTGGTGCTTCTCCTCTTAGGTGGAGGCCCCAGGGAGGGATGGTGGCAGATGGGGAGCAAGGGGCCTAAGGTGGACATTTGGTATCTGCTCTCTCTCTGGATGGGGTCTTCCTGGTTCCCAAGAGAGATCACTGCACCCCTCCTGGAGTCAGCTAGTAGGCTCTGTCACTAGGACGTTTGTGGAATTTTTCTTTCTTCTAAGTGGTTGGTAGCACTTCTCTTCTTGTGGAGGTGACTTAGGTATTTGAGACCAAATGGTTGAAGGGGTTGCTGCTGCCTGAAGGCAGAACCACAGAACTGGGACAGGTTCGATAGCAGTTCTGCCATTTCAGCCTCATGGATATGTGGATTTCTACAGTTGCCTGATCACTCCAGGGCTTGTGGGTGGCTGGGGGAGTGTCTGTGAGATGCAGGGTGAGGCCTGGCTCGGAAGTGTTTGTGGTGGCTTTGGCTCTGAACACCTGAGGCTGATTAGATTAGATATATTAATGCAACCCGATTGACTGCACTGGTAGAGATGCACCCATATGCTTCTGGCGTGGGCACATGCGCTGTTCTTTTCCATCAGAGGGGCATGTTGTCTGGAAATTTCTCTTCTGGAACAAGCCAGTAAGAAGTAATTTATAGGTTGAGGAAAGTCCTCAGCCAGGTGTGGACTCTAGTGGAATGCTGATGTCAGCAGAGTTTATCCTCAGGTCCCCTCCACATCCCCTCTTTCTGCCATCAGTCCTCCTACTAGTCACTTGTTCCACGTGTATTTATTGGGCATCATTTTTGCTGCAGGCCCAGGGTATGCACCCATGGTCAACTGTAACAACTGTATGCCCTAGAGTTTCTGGGACAATTCTGATTATAGGGACATTTGTTCTGTTCATTAAAAGTGATTTGTTAAGTGTATGATTGAATGTGATTTGACTTTGTGCTGTTGTAAAACATAAATAAATTCATAGATCAGGAAAACAATCTTTAGTCAAACCACATGTCAGAATTTTGCATGTAGGAAACATGATCACTGTATATCTAAGACAGAGCAAATAATTTGCACCCCCTGAGCCAGTTCAATTCATGGAGGAGTCACCTGTATCAAGAAGGAGTCCAGGATCATTATTGATTAGTGATGTCTGCCATGAGTGTCATACTGTAATTGTTGTCATGTGGACTGTGTCTTTGGCACCAGCCACTTCTGTTCCAAGGGCCTACTGTCCTCATGCTCCTGAGCCATTCGATGGGGAGGGGTTATTACCCTGACACCGTAACTATCCCAGAGTCTGGAAGAAACCTGTACCTCAACTGGGCCTTCACAGATAGGCCAGGAGAAGGGAATCTTTTGGGACTTCTCAGCATTCCTTGCACAACACGTAGCCAGCTCTGCTCTGAACCCCAAAACTGGTTGCTTAGCTCGAGATGACCTAGTTTAATGGGAAGAGCCTGGATTTGGAATGCAGACAGACCTGGCTGTCAATCCAAATCCTCCAGGCACAGCTGTATGAACCTGGGAAGTTTACTTAACTTTTATGATTCTCAGTTTATTCCTCTATAAAATAGAAATAATAATACCTACCTCTCAGGTTTATTATAAGAATTTAATCATATAGTACATTTAAAGCACCACAGTGGTGCCTGGTACATAGTAGGTGCTCCATAAACAAGATTCCTTATAACAGCAACATCTTAGAAGGACTGTGGACTGCATTGCTTGCTCCAGATCAGCTATTTGAATAAACCTATTTTAAATAATGTATATTACTTATAATTTGGGCAATAATTCCATCCCACTTCTACCCCCAATCTGAAAAATAAATAAAGGAAATGACCTTTACTAAATGATTTGGAATTTCAGTGGAAGGTTTTATAATTGCTAGTTAACGGGCTCGGGAAACCAGCTCTTGTGCAGTAATTGGAGGTATGCAGGTCAGGACATTTAATTACGGCCTGGCCGCCTGGAATAGAAACCTTGCCACCATGACAACACCTTTCTGCATCTGCCTGATTAAGTCAACAAATTGTTGGTTCCTAGCCCGAACTGGACTGAGGCAAGGGCTTTCTCCCCCTGGAATCTGCTTGTCACGGTGTGCCCATCAAGTTCCTTTGCAAAGGGCAGGCTGGGGGGAGGGGGAGACGCACAGCGCAGGGAGAAGATGCAGCCCTGCTCTGGAGGCAGGCGCCTGCTTTAGCGGAGAGGGCAGCCTGGGGAGGCTGCAGCTGCGGGGACAGGACTGGCAGCGTGTGGTCCGTGTGCAGCCCAGCAGAGTGGCCTGGAGAGCGTGCCCTCGGGAGCCCACCTGCCCGGGTGTGAGTCCAGCCCCACCACTTGTAGAAGGGCGCACCTTGGACAAGTGATTTAACCTCTTTGGGCCCACCTTTTCTTAATCTCTAGAATGGGGATCATAATTGTACTTACCTCGGAGGGTTGTCGTGAGGATTAAATGGGGGCCGTGTTTATAAAGTGCTTAGGACAATGTCCAGCACACAGGAAACGTCCTGTAAGCGTTTGATAACATTAGCAGGGCTATGGCTCTAATTGTCTGGAACCAGCAGTGACTTCTGGAGTCCGAGCCATAAGCAAAGGCAGCAGGGACCACTGGGTGCCTCCTCCATGGCAGCCTTGGTGGGAGCCTCCTGATTCCTGCCCCTGCTGCCACTCCCGGGCACCTGGTGCCTTTGCCCTGCCTTTGTCCCCTTGACTTCCTGACCTGTTCCCATACACGCCCCTTCGGACCCAGGCCAAGCATCACAACCATCATAAAATCCTCCCTGGCCCTGCTCCTCACCCAGACGGGGTTAATCGGCCCTTTTCTCGACCTCCCAAAGCATTTTTCACCTGGCAACATTAGCCCTTCCCGCACTTTCTTCCTGTGTCTCCATCAGCCAGGGTGGAGACGGGGACCTGGCTGCGCTTCTAGCCCACAACCTGCTGCAGGTGAGACGTGGGGAAAATCGCATCTGTTTCTGCCCCAACCTCTCATCTCTGCACGTGGCCACCCCATCTCGTGACTGGCTGGTAGTTGCACCTCTGTGCAGGTCACTCTCTCTCCTCCTCCCTCCCCACCCTGTCTCCCTGGCACTCCAGAGAGGGAACGTGAGGTTTCTGATTTCCCTTCCTCTCTCTGCCCTCTGAGTTCCTGGCATCTACCGCAAGCCTGACGCATGATGGGGTCAGTGTGTGTTTGCGTTTCCTCCTCCCCCACCCGCGTCACAGCCCGTTGTCTAGGCAGGCTGACACACCCGGGGCCTGACTGCTGGGACTGGGGGGCAAAGTGGTGGCAGTAGCCCCGCAGCCAGGAGGAGGTGGGAGCTGGGAGCAGAGCTCTCCACGGGAGAGAATGAAATGTGCTCCACTTTCTACTCTGGAACCTGCCAACAGGCACTATCCCTCCCACATCAGAGGGCGGGAAGCCTGTGGTGGGGCTGGAGAGTGGGAGGGATGTGTCGGAGGAAGAGAGGAAATGGAGCCCAGCGGTGGCCCTGACTGCTCACTTGCTGCCCAGTGACCCTTCAGTGATTCACCCTGTCCTCGGGGCGCAGGGTGTGCGTGAGGTGGGGGGGTGCGGTGAGCAGTCACAGCCCAGGTCCTGTCTGGCTGCCTTCCTTGGACAAAGCAGGGACACAGGGACCCTGCTATACTGGGAGCCCCACTGTGGAGGTCCCCCGCAGGGCCCCTCGCCTCTGGATCTGAGGCAGCCTCTGCCCCACCAAGGCTCCCTCCCCTTCGGAAGTAGCACAAAGGAGAGGACAGAGGTGTCCCTTCCCGCTCAGCCTTCCTCATCATGGTGTCAGGACAGAGCCTCTGCACCGGGTAGGGGAGAAATGCTTCTTATTCTCATCGCAGCCTCAGAAGGAGCTGAGATGCTTCTGTGCTGCTCTTACCCCACTTCACACGTAAGAAACTGAGGCTCATGGAGGTGAAGTTATTTGCCCAAGGTCCGGAAGAGTCTAAGTGGTGTGGCAGGGGCTCGATCCCACGTCTTTGGGCCTCGAAAGTGGTCAGCCACTGTGACTGGCTCTCTGGGTGGGGGCGGGGGTGAGGGGAGTAGGCAAAGGCCTGTGTGCAGGAGATCTCTGGATCTCCTTCCCCAACCCGTGTAGTCAGGTTGGTCCCCCTGGCTGTCATCAAGTTCCCTGAGGTTGTGTCACCCAAGGCTGTCAACAAGAATAGTGGGGATAAGAAGCAGGCAGCTCTGCAGGGTGGCAGCTGGTCTAGGCTGAGAAGAGCCTTGGTGGGAGAGTGAGGGTGTTTGGAGAGCAGAGGGGAGTGCCTGGAACCTTCAGGAAGGGAGGCAGAGGGAGGGCTCTGGGGCCTTATCTGGCAGGGAGGACAAAGAGATCTGACATGTGGAGATACCTGCTGTGCACTGGTGGGGGCTGCTGCTGCTCCCGTGAGCACAGGTGGGTAACCTGTGCTTACTGTCCTCAACCATGTGCCAGATGCCCGGGGACAGGGTGAGTCGGGCCCAGCACCTGGGTGCACTGCTTTACAGAAGACATGTGCACGCCACACACGCATACAACACACATACACACACACAGAACTCAAGGCATAAAGTGGCCTAAGAGAGAGAAAGATCAGACTCTCAAAAGAGACACCTCCATCGGGACAGTGGGCTGCTTTTGTGGAGGGGTGGCTCAGACACCCTTCTCCTCCCTTCCGTTTACATCTTATGCCTTGTTCCTTCTCTCCTGGGCTCTTGTTCTCATTTTAAACTGAAAACACAAGGTCTGGAAAGAGGATCCCACCTCTTGCTCCCAAATCATCTTGACTGGGATGCAGTGATTTTGTGATTCATTGAACACCCCCTTGTGCCAGCCCCGTCCTCACTGCCCCCCCAAGAGGAGGTACCATTATCACTGCCCAGTTACACATGTAGAAACTGAGGCTCAGAGGAACAGTGGCAACTTGCCCAAGGTCATCTGGACCCAGACTCAGACAGCCCTGTGTCATTCTGCCTCCCTCGTTGGATGGTGTATGGCTATATACCAGTGGGCACTTTAACTTACAGGCATTGGACTAATTAGGTTCACAACTGAAACATTAAATATTTAAAATCCTTTTGTGTAGTTTAATTGTCTAAACACTATAGGGCTGGGAGAATGGTCCGTCTTATGGTGCACTTGCTCACCAGGAAAGTCAGCCTCATTTTCTTTTAGAAGCTTCTTGCAGAATTAGTTGTTATCTTCTGGATATATTTTATGTTGTAACCACCTCCTAGAATTTAAAAATGAGTATGTGTGTATGGGGATATGTGTGAGGATAGGGGATGCTCTGAAATAGTCAAGGATGTGATAGTTAAATTCTCTGTCTATCTGTGGTCACCAGCCCAGTGGAGGGTTATCATGAGGGTGCCACAATTAAATGCATGTGAATTTTTCTAGGCAGTTGTAGAGAATACATCTTTATGAATCAAGCCATATTTGAAATGCTTCAAGTGGTGCTAGATGAGTTTGACATCCATAGTAAATTACCTGATAATCGAAGGAAATCTAATTTCTTTCCCTCTTTCTCCTTTTCCCTCTTCATATTTTGGGTGACCTTAGGGAGTGGAGCCCAAGGTGAGGTTAGGACATTAGAGTTTTATATTTAATATCAGTTCGGCCACTCGACAGTATGTGACTCCGTAGAAGCCCCTGATGTCGCTGAGTGTCTGTTTCTGTAGCTGTGAGGTGGGCACAGTCAGCTGCATCTGGCAGGCCCACCTCGAGGATGCGACAAGCTGATGTGCACGGGACACTGGGCACAGATTTTGGCGGAGTGGCTCTCAGCTTCCGCCCGGGAGCCTTCTGCCTGGTGGTGGTGAGAGCTGCGGACACAGAGAGAGCACAGCTGTGGGTGAGTGCTAACCGGAAGTGCAGGCAGGGGCTGTGGGGCCACCTGGGAAGAAGCCCACCTCTGTGGAGCGTTGAGGGAGAAATCAGAGGTGGAGACGTTTGAAATGGGTTTTACGGAGTAAGTAGCAGTTGTTTGCTCAATTATTTATGTATACCTCATCTCATTCCAAATAAAGATTTAAAATGTTATACAGACATTCCATGTGAAGGTAGAATAAAGTCAAGGAGGAAATCAGACACAAGGAAAAGAAGGGAAGAAAGGCATGGGGCAGGTTAGGACATAAACCCACTAGAGGTGATTAACAAATTTAGGGCTCAGCGTCTTAGCAATGAAACAAGAAGGGAACAAGATCCGTTGGCCGTTCTTAGTCACCGTGTCCACACGACGTCCAAATGCTCCAGGTGTGCGGGATGTGCGCAGCTCTTCCGGGGGCCAAGACCTGAGCTACATCCCCCGACCCGCAACAACCACTCTGCAGGACCGTGTCCTTAGCCACACCACTGCCACAGTCAATCATTCCAGCGCGCTTGCTTCCGAGGGGAATGTGCCAGGTGAGGAACGCTGTTCTGGGCCGAGAGGGCAGCATGAACCCAGCTCGTGTCTTTCAGGGCCCCAGTGGAGGGAGTGTCTGCAGGCCTGTCATCAGGGTGGCTCTTGGGTGGTGTGGCCCAGTGGGGCCTCTGGGTACCCGTGGAGACAGTCTGGGGTAAATGGCATTGCACGTGGTGGGGGGCACAGGAAAGGCAATACTGGGGTGTGGGAGACTCACGCTGCAGACACACCAAGGCCAACCCTGTCCAGAGTTGGGACCAGACAGGGATCAGGGCTTCTGTGGCCCTTGCTGCTGGAGCCATCTGTAGCTGGACTGGGGACTAGAGGTGGGGCCTGGCAGTGCAGGCAGCCTGATTGGCAGGCCGCCTCCCAGACGTTGGCCCCAGAGGCCACTCACCTCTACAAAGACCTTGCAAGACTTTTTCTCATGAAATTCAAAAAAACAACAATGCATAGTCTGCAGCCTGTCAGGAAGCAATGTGAGAAACCTGAGCTGCCCCACTGTCGGAGCCTCATATTTTGGGGTTTTTGTCTGTGCTATTTTTGAGGCTGGTAAATTGGTTTCCTGTTTGTTGCAAAATGGGTGGTTGTTGCTGTCTGTGCCTGTGCTGGCTCTGGCCTGGAAGGAGGTGGCCTCACCAGCCCAGGCCCATCAGAAACTTGGGCTGGTTCCCTTCTGCACAAGGGGCAAAGAGGAGCCCAGGGTTGCCAGGGACAGGGAGCAGGGGCACCCTGCCAGCTGCTGCCCAGGACTGAAGTCATCACACTCATTTTGGTGATGCCTCTCTCTGGAAAGACCAGCTTCATGTCACCAAGAGGGGACATTTTATACTCAATGGTCAAATTAGAGACTCAGTAGCACCGGAGGACAGGACTCAGAAGAAAGAGCCATCTGTCACTGGAAGGATGTAGGGAGAAAGAGAGAACAACTGATTTTAATTAATACTTGCTGTGTGACTACGTTTTCACAACTTGTGTCTCATTTAATTGTTATTAATATATGTCATTCCCATGTTACAGGCAAGGAGCCTCAGGCTCAAAAACATTAAGTTGACTAGAATCACTTGCTCAGGACGTTGGCACTTGGGCCACTCCTTGGAGAACAAGTTCAGCATTCCTCTCCTTCACTGCCTTCCCATCACCTTTTGGTTGAAGCTGAAAGAGGCAAGAAGGCTTGCAAAAACTCACAAAGCCAGGAGTCGCTGAATCAGAAAGTTCGTGTGATAATTAGTGACGTCTAGTCTACTGCTTTCCCAAACTGCCTGAGATGCTTTCTAACCCCGCAGGGACAGGATGCCCGTCTGGCATTGGACAGAGTTTGAACTCATGGCTAGGCCAGCCCAGCCCAGCCAGCCTTGGGGTCTACACTCGCACACTTTGCCTCTGTCCCAGAGCGGCTGGATGGTGGTGTCCTAGTGGGACCTCCAGGTCTAGGGCTCTGCCTCTCCCCTCCCCCACTCCTTGACATGCCTGTCCCAGATCCTGCAATTCCCCCATTGTCTTTGGGGTTAAAGCAAATGAAGGCCTTCCTAACTGTGTAGGTCCCTTTTATTGGCTGTTACTTCCTTTCAATGGTGGTTTTCAGTGGTTTCAACCTGTTCCTGGACCCCTGGGGACATTATTGTAAGGAGAACCAAACTCTATTTTCACATGTGTATTTTCTCAACAGATTCTAAAAGTATCACTCATTTCTTGCGGGAGTCCTAAAATTCTCAAGGCTGGAACTACGACCTGGGGGCTTTCTCAGGCATTAGTAGCTCTTTTTAAATGATCAGTTTTCCAGATTAACCCAACCCAGGGATGGGCACAGGATGGGGCAGAAGGATAAGAAAACTCATCAGCTGAGGTGGCATTGCCCTGAGGGACCTTGGAAAGGGGAGGAAGGGAGACCACCTTGCGGGGAAGGATCGCTTGGTGGGGGTTATGGGCTCTGGCTCTCTGCAGTGTCCCGCACCTGGCTGCTCCCTGTACCTTAGACCACATCCTCCCCCCGTCTCTGTCCGCTGGGGAACCTCTCTTCCTTCCGGGGCAGCAGAGATGGCCCTCTGCATCTTCTCCTGCCTCTGGGTCCTGATGAGCTTTCAGTTGCACTGCTCTCTTCCCACCCTGTGCACTGTCCCTCCTTGTAAGTTCTGTGTGACTTTATTCAACTCCACTTAGTGATCGCAACTCCTCGAATGTGAAGATAGCATTAATTATAGTTTGTTCTCCCCCCCAGTCATGGTTCAGGGCTTGATAATGTAGATGAAAGGAAGTGGGGAAGTTAGGTAGGTAGGCAGCAAATTTCTACCTTTGTCTCAGGGCAGGACATGGCTGGAACATTACTGAAGAGGCGGGTGAGGGCATATCCCAGCTCAAGCCCACTCTCTCACCCCGGGCCTGTCATCTCTCTGTGAAGGAGGCAGAGCATCACTTGTGTTCCTGATCCCATGGGCACCTTGCAGATACAGTGACAGGGGCACCTGCCTTGCGTTTGCATCTTCTCCCCTGAGTCCCCTGTAGCTGGGCACATTTGAGTTCCCTGCTGGGTTCTGAGCCTTCATTTCTGTTCTCTATTGCTGCTTAACAAACTACCCTAAAAGTTAGTGGCTTTAAACAATGATTTGTTATTTCTCACAATTCTGGCAGGGTGGTCCCCTGCTGGTCTTGGCTGGGCTGGCAGGTCCGAGGGGGCCTTGCTCACATGCTGAGGGGCCCGGTGCTGGCTCTAGGCTGCAGAGCGCCCTGGTTCTCCTCCACGTGGCCTGCCATCCTCCGGCGGGCCAGACCTGGCTTCTCCATGGCACAGTAGTCTCAGGACCCCAGGAATGTGACAGTGACATGCTGCCAAGTCTCTTAAGGCTGAGCTGGAACTGATGCAGCATGACTTCCACCACATTCCTTGGACTAAAGCAAAAATCAGGGCCAGCCAGATTCAAAGGAAGGGGAAACGGGCTCCACCCCCTGGATGAAAGGAGCGGCAAAGTCTTATTGCAAAGGATCTAGGACAATTTAGCAATAATTTACTGTATTCCCTTTTATTTGCTCTGAAAGAAAATCCTCCTTTTGGAAACCTTTGTGAAATGGCTTCTAAGGAAGCATTCCGAACTTGGCTTGGGCAAGACCTTCAGAAACTGACGTTCTGGTCCTTGCCTGCCCCAAAGCTCAGGAAGAGGCTGTTTGCAGAGTGGAGCTGGGGACGGCTGCTTCTAAGGCACGTGGGCACCACCGTCTTGGTCACCTGAGTGACCGTGCGCTCCACAGAGGACCTTCTCAGGATCTGAGTCACGACTGCCTGCAGTTCCCCACTCAGATCATGCTACATTTTTTCCTGGGGCCTCTGAGCATTATTCTCCTGGTGAAAATAGGCCTGAATGGTTTGGGGGGTTTTTTGTTTATTTGTTTTGTTTCTTTTTTTTTTTTTTTTTTTTGTCATTTTCAACATGCATTTCTGTTGCCTTCTTCCTGGGTATAGAAGTTAGGATTTTTTGACCAGGAGCAACTAAAAAACTAATTTTTGCTAACTTGTAAAAAAAAGAAGAAATGTATTAAAAGAAAATGGGGGTCTCAGGGAATGGGCTTGAGGTTGAAGAATTAGGCAAGGAGAGAGCAAGAACCAAGATAACAAACTCGCAGACTAGACACACACATGTACAGTCTGGGGAAGTGCTGCCGGGCGAGGGCCAAGTCCTGTAAGATCGTCGAGGCTTCTGTGTCTTCGTCAGCCTGAGGGAGCTGGGGACATTCCACAGCGTTGGCAGTGTTGACCTCAGAGGACAACAGGGAAAAGCATTCCAGGCTGATGGAAGAGCATATGCAAAGGCACTGAAGCTTGAAATGAGACAGAGTGTTCAGGGACCCACAGATAGTTCAAGTGTGAATGTCAGGAGGAAATATAGGAAAGAGGTAAAAAAAAAAAAAAAATGATCCTGGAAAGGGAGGCAGACGCCAGACAATGGAAGCCCTTAAGTGCTTACTGGGGATCTGGGGTTGTCTCCTATTGGCCAGGGTTTTCCAAACTGGGTTTCTGGAATCCTAGTGGCCTGAGAGATATGAATAGATGTCCCTTGAATAAAAGCTTCCCTGGCTAAATAAGTTTGGGAAATGTGCATATTATTATGTATTGTATTTCCCTCTTGGAAGATCATCAGGATATTAAAGGCTCTGAGAAGTCCTGCAGTAAAGAAAATGCGGGAGGAGACAAGCTAGAAGGCTAAAGTGGCGCTCAAGTGAGACATGCTAAGTGCTCTCTGTCCGTAGGGGTAGAAAGGGAGGAATTTCTCCATACCAGCACTAGGGCAGACATAACTCAGCCCTACAGGGTGTTACAAGAGTAAAGCACATTCATTCTTTTGAAAACCAATGAGCAGAAGATGGGGGCTGGGTTATAAATCTACTAGAAAGGAACGTGGCTCATGTGGAAAGTGAGCTCTCTGACAAAAAATGTTAATTTTTGCTAACCGGCTCAAGTGTTTCTAGATGTGTTGCCCTGACAAGCCTTAGTTCCCTTTGGCTTTTGCTGAAAACGCTGGGTTTTCCCAGACTTGTGACTTGTGCTGCCATAATTGAGCATCTCGGCCTTCTTCCTTCTAAAAGTGCAAAATATTTCCCCTGCTCCCATCAGAAGCTTTCTTTATATACATACTTTAAATAAAAAGAAGCCTATAATTTAAAAATCCTCTTTCCTCCGTCTTCTCAGAAGGAGGGAAGGAAAAAGTTTCCCAGAGGAATTTGTCTTGGGCAGAAAAGCAGGATTTAAGCCGGGGCTGCTGGGAGGGAGACCTGTAGCCTGCAGCGGGGCGCTCTGCTCAGCTTGCTCTGAGGCTGCAGACTCCGCGACCCGCGGTTCTCAGCGTAGATAATGAGGGCTCAGGGGAGCCGCTGTAGCTGAGCCCTGGTTACAAAGGAGCAAGAGTTTCCCTGAGCTTAAGCTCCTCCGCCCCGTGCTGGCCGGGAGCCGTGTGCGCCCAGGTGCGGGAGTTGGTGGTGGCTGCTCCGTGCTCCTCAAGGACATCTCTACAAAGAGGCCTCCGGGAGTGTCCTCATCCACGGGAGGACACCAGGTGGGGAGGACTCTGAGTGACAAAGAAAGGGACTGATTTGATGCGGACCTTTTTGCTGTGGCCATCCCTGCTTGCTAGGAATCAATGGGAGAGAACGATTTTTTTCATCAGTTCCATAACACAGCTTCTGGAAGCATCAGCAGGAGAGAGAAAAAGAAAGAGGGCAGGGGCCGACACCTGTTGAGCGCCTACTTTCTGCCAGGAACTGAAGCTTGTGTGTGTTTTCATCCACGTGGGCACAGCGGTCCTCAGCGCAAGCCTAGGAAGTCCTTATTAGTGTCAGGGAAGGGTAGGGTACAGGCTGTTGGTTTTTTTTTTTTTTACAAAACCTAAGTTGTTTTATTAGTTACAAAATAACATGCTTATTGTAGAAAATTCAGAGAACACAGTAAAGTACCAAAAAAGAAAATAAACAATGCTGATTCCTGATGAGGGTAAATCACCTGCCCAGGATAATGGTGGAGTGTGGACTTGAACCAGGGAGAGGCCACAGCGTGTGTCTCTTTTCACACTCGTTCGTTCCGCTGACACTGACCGAGTGCTTTCGTAGTCTCAGAGTACCAGCCCCATACGTCACCTAATTTAGCTCCTAATTTTACAGAAAGAGAATTGCTCAGGAGGCAGTTAGGGGCAGGGCTGCCTTGTTCTATGTCCTTGGACTGTTCTCCATTGCTTTTTCCTGACCCTGAGGAACACGGCTGAAGCTGTCCTGGGGCTGCTCTGTCGTCCCAGCAGGTGGCAGTGGGACCAACCACAGCTGACTGGGGCTCTGCTTGATTTGATTTTCGCTCAGGGAGAATAATGAGGTGTGAAATGGAGATTCCAGACGCTGTTCAGAGGTGCTTTAGGGACTTAAATGTTTTTTTTTTCTACCACAAGGCTTGAATGAACCCTGTGGTGCAGGACTAGAGTCACAGGTATTATGTATTTTTAACATATGTAGAGATAGATATGGAAATATAGATGTGTAGTTCATGCATGGGTTAGTGTACGTACATGTATTTCCCAGCTCTGTCCACCAAGAGGCCCTAGAACCAATAGCACTCCAGTAGAAATGAGCACACCCACTGCCTAGATCTTAGTTTCTAAATGCCATTCTCTGATAAAAGAAGCCAGAGATCCCTAGAGAAATGACTGATTCCAGTCCTCAGCAGGGAAAACACCCCCCCCCCCAAAAAAGAAAAACGTGAGCCTGAAATATTTTGTAGTTTCAGAAAGTGAGGAAGTGTTTAAAAACAGACCAAAGCAAGACAAAAAGATGGCAGTATGTCTACAGGACCCAGTCGCCAACCAGAAAGAGCTCTAAATGGCCAGAGCTGGAACAGTTTGAGCAGCAAAATGAATAATGATAGTATTGAATTTCAGCCCAAACAATACATGCATATGTTTGTTATAAATAAATAATTGAATAAATAAATAACTAGGGCAGAAGGTGTAAATATTCTTTACAGAGTTCTAAATAATATGTATACTACTCCCCTTCCAGCAGATGGAGCTTAATTTCCCCCTCCTGGAGTGTGGGCTACACTTAGTGATTCACTTCCAAAGAATAGAGTATGGAAAGGGAAAAACAGTAACATCCCAGTGGACAAACGTGGCAGACATCACCTTAACCAAGTGATCAAGGTTAACATCACCAGTAACCAGTCTTGTTGATATCACGTGACCCCAGAAATGGGGAGGGGGGCACTTCGCTTCTGTGGCATTCCTCCTCAAAACCTGCAGCTCCAGTCTAATCATGATACGACATCAGAAAAACCCAGATTGAGAGACATTGTGCAAAATACTGGACCAGTACTCTTTAAAAATATCATGGTCCTGAAAAGGAAAGACTGAAAGACTGGCACTGTCAGAGGAGAGTATGGAGATGTGACAGCTAAATGCATTATTATAGGATCCTGGTTTGGATAATGGAAGATAAAAAGGACATTCATGGAGACACTGGGGAAATCCAAATAAAGTCTGGAGTTTAGTTAGTAGTATTTTACCACTTGATTTCTTAGCTTTGAGAAATGTACCATTATTGGAGATGATATTAACATTCGAGGAAACTGGTTGAAGGGTATATAGGAACTCTGTACTATCTTTGCAATGGTCTTACAATTCTAAAATTATTCCAAAACAAAAAGTTTTTAAAAATTCTTTCCCAGCAATGCACAGAAGAGATACAAAATAGAGAAGGAAGCATAAATAAGCCTAATAAACATGGAAAAAGTTTAGTTTGCCTAAACATTTAAAAATGCAAGTTACAATAACAAGATATAATTTTTACCTATCAAACTAGTAACTATATTTTTATAAAAACATAATACATAGGTTTTTGTGTAAGGGTTAAGGGCATTTTAAACAACTGATGGAAGGAGCACAATTGCTTCAAATATCCAGAGGGCAGTTTGTCAGAATAGAGCAAATAGTTGTACATTTTGACCCACAAATTCCCCTTTCAGGCATTATAATAGCAAAATAATCACTGATATGAATAAGAATTACCTAGCAGGGATGGTCTTCACAACATTGTTTGCAATAGTAAAAGACTGGAAACAATCTAAATATACAAGAATGTGGGAATTGGTTCTATAAGTCATGGTACATCTATACAGTGACATACCATATAGCAAATAAAAACGATGTCATAGAATACTGTTTAATAAATGAAAAGATAGTTATGATGTAATAAGTGAGGAAAGAGAGCATATATAATGATGTAAATTTAGGGGAAAAGTATACATGTATATATAAAAATATTTAAAGGGAAAAACCACAAAATGTTTATAAGAGTACTTTCTGAGTGGTGGAATTACCATGAATTTTTATTTTGTTCTTTGTACTTTTTTGCATTTTCTAAATTTTCTGCACTGTTGTTCCGTGCTCAAAGGGCCTATATGCTACGCCCTCTCTGGGGGAGTCACAGTGCCCAGGGTAAAACTTCTGAGTCCTGTAGGACAGAAACCTTTCTACTTTGGTAAACTCGGTTTTTCCTGTATTTGTTTTATCACATTATTTTGTTGTTGTTGTTTTGTTCCCAGAATTATTCCCAGCATGTAGTCAATGTTCACTACAGGAATGAATGCTTATGAGCTGGTGGGAAAGGCACTAGGCTTGAGCCACTAGTAGGGCCACTCTGCAAACAGGGGGCCTCCCGGGTGAGACAGAGGAAACCCAGAAAGCCAGGTGAGGTGTCAGAAGCAATTGGCATTCCCAGGATCAGACTATGTGGGTGCCCCAGGAAACCCCAGAGTGGAGCAGACCCTAAGTTCCCAGAGCCTGAGGTCACCATGGTGGCATGTGATTCCGGGTATGGCCACTGCTACAGGGCACACAGGACAAGAGCCTCCCAGGACAGCCCACTCCTGTGTAGGACAGTTGTGGTGCTTGGAAAATGCTTCCTGAGGTTGAACTGGAGTCCTCCACCCCACCCCTCCATTAATTGTTAGCTTTCTGGGGTAAAATTCCAATCACTCTGCCACATAGTAGCCATCCACATTGGGAAGTGCAGAATTCAGGATCCCCGGAAACTTCTCCTCTCCCCGCTGTTCATCTTTTGGTCCTTCAAGGATGCAGCTTCCGTCCCTGCAGGGCTCTGGGGGAGGCAGGCAATACCGCCAGGCACAGCTACTTTAAGTTACTCTGCATTTCCTGCCACAGTGCTGGTCGTCCTGCCCACTCTTCCTTATTTTCTGTCCAGATATCTGCAGTGTATGCAATGAAGCTTGAGGGGAACTGCCATGTATAGGTTTCACTGGCCGTGGAAGGTGTCCTTTCTCTAAGTCAAGGTCATGGCTAGAGGGAAGGTGGCAGCCAAGAAGCTTCTGCAAGACTGCCCCATCCCTTCCTGCTCACTGGTCTCCTTACAGCAGCCGTTTCCATGATCCTTGGTGTTTTGTGGCTGCTGGGAGGGCGGGTTTCAGGACAGCAGTAGCTGTATTCCCTGCGCTTTTCAAGCCTCCTGCCTCTGGCCCTGAGCAGGCACCTGCTCAGTATGTCAGGGGAAGGACACCAGGACACATGGCAACAGGCAGGGCCACCATGGCTGGCAGAAGTCAGAGTCGTAGAGAGAGAAGCTGGAAGAAGCTAGAAGGGGGGTTGAGTTGCACATTCATTCGTCCATACAACAGACATTTCCTGGGGCCTCCTCGGCTACAGCTTGCCTGAGAGGAAGCCCTTTTGCCCTGCAGGAGCCGCCCCTCCCTCCCATGGACGCAGCCCTGCCTCCCGGGCCAGACTCCCAGGCCCAAGAAGATGAAGCCCTGTCGCAGGGGAATGTTCCCTGAGCAGATTTATTTATGCTCAATGTTGCCAGGCCCTGGGGGGATGGAGATAAAGCCATAGCTCCTGCCTCCAGCAACTCAGGGTGTGGGAGGGACAGACAGATGACTAAATGAGGACATGTGAGAGGTGCCATGATAAATAGTTGGTGATGGGGGGGGGCATATGGAGCAGGAGGAGTGTTCACTTCTTCCTGGGAGAGGTGTGGAGAGTGTATCTGGAAAGGCTTCCTGGAGGAGGTGCCCCTCAAGCTGGGCTGGACAGCTGAGCAGAGGCTCCCAGGTGGTCTGAGGAATGGCATTGAGGAGAGGGTGGAGGGTGTGATGCCTGAGAAAAGCATGATGCATTGAGGAAACTGAAAATAAATTAGTAGGTTTGAAGCATGGGGTGTAGGGGTGGAGAGGGAAAATGTTTGTCTGGAAAGGTGAGTAGGAGCCAAGTCAGGAAATGCCTTGTATGCCTGTTATATTGGCTAGGATTCAATTTTCTGCATATGAAAACAACAACAAACTAAAATAACAGTGGCTTAAACACATAAGGGTTTATTTTCTTTTCTTATAAAGGAGCCAAAGGCAGCCAGCATAGGCTTCATATAGCTCCATAGTATCAGCAATATCCCAGGCTTATTCTCTCTTTTGGCCCTTCCATCCACAGAGCATGACTTCCATCCTCAAGGTCACCTCATGTTCTAAAATAGATGCTGGAGCACCAGCCATCGCAGCCATTGTTACATAAAGGAACTGGAGAAAGGTAGAAGGGCCATGCAACCATCAGCGTGCCTTTCAAAGAGCCTTCTTGAAAGTTCTACCCAATGATTTGCACTTATATTTTATTGGCCAGGACTTAGTCACGTAAGCTGCAAGAAATGATGGGAGGTGGGAGTTTACAGATCAAGATGTTCTCTTTCAGCAAGGTGCTAAAGGATTAGAAAGAATTTCCCCAGCAAAGAAAGGAATAGGGTGTCCCGGGGGTTGGGGGGACACCAGGTGCACAAGTGTGCAGGTGTGACACATTATAGGCTATTGGAGGAACAGTGAGCTGACTGGCTTGAATGGAGACTGTGTGTGTGTGTGTGTGTGTGTGTGTGTGTGTGTGTGTGTGTCTGTCTGTCTGTCTGTCTGTGGTGTGAGGAAGGGGCTATGGATGACTCTGGAGGCTAGAGTGGGGCTAGACCACGAGGGACGAAGCCTGCAGTGGCAGGGAGGTTGCATTTTATTCTACAGGGAAGCATGAATCGTGCAGAGGCTTTCGGGAGGAAGGTTAATTGGATGTGTGTTCAGAGATCAGTTTGAACACCAGATGGGGAGAGAAATGGAGCGGGGCTGGGAGTCAGAATGGGTGCATCTTGTTCATGGGGCCGTGAGGGAACGTGGGCCATGCTAGGATGGGTGTTGGGATCAGGAAGATAAAGGTGGCTTGACAGGAAGGGGCCACATTGGGCCCTGGAGACCTGTAGTGGTAAGAAACAGTGAGCTGCTGCAGGTTGTGTAGTTGTGGAGCGATGTGTGAACTCACAGATAGATAACCGGTTTGCTACCTATCCATACGCCCATGTCTTTGGCAGGGCGTACCTGTTCTTGCTCTTAGAGGAAGGCAAAAAGGAAACTCACTCTTAATCCTGACCTTCTGTGCACCAGGTTTGCCATCTCTTATCTCATTTTTCAGATCTGAAAAAAAGAAGCACAGAGAGGTTTAGCAACATGTCCAAGGTCACACAGTGTCTTGGTCCATTTGCGTGGCTATAAAGGCATACCTGAGGCTGGGTAATTTATAAAGAAAGGAAGTTTATTTGGCTCACAGTTCTGCAGGCTGTACAAGAAGCATGGCACTAGCACCTGCTTCTGGTGAGGACTTCAGGGAGCTTCCAATCAAGGCGAAGGCAAAGGGGAGGCTGGCGTGTGCGGAATGCACATGGCGAGAGAGACAGCAAGGGGAGGGGGAGGTGCCAGGCTCCTGTTAACAAAGGCTCTTCATGGGAATTAATAGAAACAAGAGCTCACTCACTATGTAGAGGACAGCACTGAGCCATTCGTGAGGGACCCACCCCCATGACCCAAACACCTCCCATTAGGCCCCACCTCCAGCACTGGGGATCAGATTGCAGCATGAGGTTTGGAAGGACAAACATCCAAACTCCAGCACACAGTTAGGAAGTGGCAGAGCCAGAGAAGCCTGTTCCACTAGCCACCTCTGACCCTGGAGTCAGAAAATAGCACCTGACCCTGTTTTGTAGACTGGCTGCTTTTATTCCGGGATTATTTTGTTTTATGTGGCATGGGATTTGAGCTGGGTGTCATGTGTGATCCTGTCTGATGACAAGCCGTGTACTCATAAGCTTCTTTTATGTGTCCTTATTCAAATGAGGCCCTAAGGAGTCTCTTAGCCAGGCAGCATGACAGGAGAGGGAGGGCAGGGAGTGGGCAGCTGCCTGGTCCCAACTTGGCCGGTGACTACACTGGTGACCAAGGTCTCAGCCCTCTACTTCCTGTTTAGAGTTTCCTCCTCAGTGAACTGCAGGGTTCAGACTAGATCGATAGTTTCCATATAGTCTGTGTGCCCCACCCTCTGTGCCACACTAGCCTGTCACTTACGATACATTTAAATTCTTCCCTAAATATATTTACACTGATTTAACTTTCTTATGTAGTAGCTTTGACCTAGAAGATAAGGTCTATAAAATTATGGGTTTGATTTTATTTTCTCTAAGTCACATTAAAATAAACTCATAAGCATTGCTTCTTGGCCTTTTGGCTAAGATCAAGTGTAAAATAAACTTATAACTATAAATGAAATGCTAACGTTGGTCTCTCTAACAAGACTAGCTCACAAATGTTGAACGCAGGCATTGTATGTATATGAACTCATTCACCTTCATAGTCACTTTATGAAGCAGGTGTTTTCTTGTCCCCATTTTACAGATGAGGAGACTGAAGCACAGAGTGATTATGTAACAAGCCCAAGACCTTACAGCTAGATCCACCTAAAATAAGCTTGCAACCCACCGGTGGTGTGTGCTCCCCACTTTGGCTCCACGTGAGGTGCCAAGCTGCTATGTTTAATTCTGTGGCTGCAGGTGTGGCCATGACTGTCGTCCAGGGAAGGCAGTGCTGCCCCGGGGGTTACCTGCAGCAGCCACCGGGGCAGGCAGGGCGAGCACAATGTCGCGCTGACCCACTGGGTACCTGGAGGGACAGGGAGCGGGACACAGGTGGCTGCAGGGTTTTGCTCCCCCATTCCCTGGAGCTGGGACAGGCCACCAACAAAAAAGTCGCGGGGTTGGCAGGACATACTGGACTCAGCTTCAGGGGAAAGGGGCCGGGCTCGGCCGCCAAGAGAGTTGAGAAGGAGGAGGGAGTAGCAGCTGGCTGGCTCCTTTCCAGTCACAAGTTCGCAGACACTCCACTAGGCGTTCATTTCTAGCAGAAGGATTTGCACCATTCCCAGCTTTCTTTGGATTTTTCTCCCTTGGAGGAGATACAAACGAGAAGCCCTGGTGTCCAGGCACTGATTACCTGGACCACATCCCAGGACGCCGTCGCTAGCAGGGCGCCTCGTGACTAACCTGGCTTCCCTGTAACCAATGGGCTTGGCCGGGTCCCAGCAAGCACCAGACTGTGGGATCCGTGGAGCTGGTTCCTGGCTGCGAAGGAGAACGGCCCGGCCACCCCCTCCTGCTAGGCCTCTCTCCCCCTCCGCCCGGCCAGCCCTGGCTCCTGCCCTTCTGTGCCGGGTCACTGGCTGAGTGGCCTTGGGAAGCCACTCTTCCTCTCTGGCCCTGTGCTTGTCTGGATGTCACCTAAACTGTCTCATAGTGATTTTGAGGAGTCTGTAAAGGTATCCCACAAATGTCCAGAAACTCAGCCACCAGCTGTGGTCCCCATAGACATCTACTCCCTCCCTCCCTTCCTGCACTGGCTCCCACGTAGGCACACCTGCCACCCCTGAAGCTGCTCTGAGAAGTTTTGCCCTTGTCCGTCTGTCAGGTGGCAGCCACACCTTGCCAGCGGGCTCTGTTTAAATGGTCTCATGCCTCCAGACCTCAGGCCCGGGTCAATCCTGACATGGACAGAGGTGGGAGGCTGGGTGGATAGAGGCTGGCACCTGGTCACCTGAAGTCCAGAGCAGCTTTGCTTGAGCCCAAAGTCACAGCAGGCCCCTTTAAGGAGTTCCCTTGGCTTGTGTCTCTGACCTCTCTCTCCATGGGGGCTCAAAACCACCAGGGGACCTAAGGACACCCACCCCCACCCTCCTTACTCATTTCTCTCCCTACCTGTGCCCCCACTCCTCTCCCCAAATTCCCTCCAACCTTGCACACGACTTTGCACGTGAATGGAGCCACAGAAAACTTGGTCTGCTGTTTGCCTGGCCGGAGGGGACTATTGCCCAGACCTGCACTGTCCAGTAGGGTTGTCACTTGACATGCAGCTAGTGCAACTGAGGAACTGGACTTTTAGTTTTCATAGAAATTTAAATGTAAAAACTAAAGCAGTGTTTGACATATTTCCATTAAACACGGTTTCATTGCTCTGGAAGTACTACAGTTCACTTTGACATTTGCTTCCTGACCTTTGCGACCTTTGGTCAGTTCACTTTGACCAACCTAGATGTTTAGGTTGTTGCCAATTTTTTCCTGTGATTATTCCTGCATTATAGCACGTGTGTCAGACACAGGTATTGTTTCTGCCACTTCATTCATAGGTGTTTTTTAAAATATTTATTACTAAATGAAATTGTAGTGTTTTGGATATACTGAGTTAAATGAATTCTATTATTAAAATTAATTTCACTTTTTTTTTTTGGTCCTTTTAAAATGTGGCTACTAGAAAATTACACATGTAGCTTATACTTTTATTGGACAATGTTGGTGTAGAACAGGAGTCAGCAAGCTTTTCCAGTAAGAGGCCAGGTAGCAAATATTTTAGGCTTTGCCAGCCATACAGTCTTTGTCACAACTACTCAACGCTGCCATTGCAGTGCTGAAGCTTCCAGAGGCAATATGTAAAGGAATAGGTGTGGCTGTGTACCAATAAAACTTTATTTACAAAAACAGACAGCAGGCTGGATTTGGCCTGTGGGCTGCAGTTTGCAGACTCCCGGTCTAGAGTAACAGCAGCCAACCAGAAATGGACCATAATATGTAAAATTAGACAGTGAGAAGTAAGTGAGCAGCTTCAGGCTGGGCTGAGAATGGGGGCAGGCCCTCGGCAGAGGATAGGGTCAGAGAGATCTTCCAGAAAGATAACAGGACAGGAAATTCACCTTGACTGAGTGCCTAGTCTGTGCCAGACATTTTTCACATGTTTTACTTGTACTGACTCCTGTAATCCTCTCAACAAACCTGTAGGGAGGGTACAAGCACCATTATTGTTCCCATCTTCTAGATAAGGAAACCGAGGCACCATGGGACAAGGTAACTTGCCCAGGACCACAGTGTAAGGGCGAGCCAGGATGCATGCCCAGGCAGTGGCCGCTGCATGCTGTGCCACCTGTCACATGCTCTCTTTTCTCGCCATATTTCCCGACACTTTCATGAGATAGGTGTTAGTGACCTAATTTTACAGGGACAAGAACTTGCCTGAGACCCACATCTACTACCTGAGCCTGTCCTTGGTCCGAAATCACCTGCCTTCAAAGCAAATTCTTCCACTCTGCGTCTCCTTCCACCGACTGCTCTTGTCTGCAGAGCTGGGCCTGGACGCCTGCCCTGTCCTGAGCGTTGACTCTTTGGCACCTGGGGCAAGGAGAGGTCTCTTGGCACAAGACCAGATGGTCTCCCTGATCCTCCTGGATGCTGGTGGGATCCCCTGGGGGGGTTGGGGCTTCTGAACTCCACGGCACCTCCTCTCCTTAACACAGGCCAAAGAAAAGGCAGTCACACCCTGGCACCCACTCAAAGAAGTCACTTGGCTTTGTGCTGTTCAGCTGCCTTCTCCTGGGTTCTTACTCATTCAAGGAGGCTCCAAAGAGCTCCCTGTAGGGACATCAGCGAAGCATTTTTCTACGTACATATATAGAGACGAAATTGGTATCATAGTTTATATATAGCTTTAGATTCTGCTTTTTGCCTCATTTAATGTTATCACAGGTAATTTCCTACACCAATAAATATTTTCAAAATCAGAAGTTTGGGTGACTTCTCAATATTCCATTCTATAGCGTTATCAGAAATTATTCAACCACACACCTTGTTAGATGTTTAGGTTGTTTCCAATTTTTTCCTATGATAAGTAACACTATGATAAACATCTTTGTACATAAATTTCTGATCTGTTGTTCTTTTGATCTATTATAAATTTCTAGAAGTGGATTTACTTGTTCAAAGTATGTAAAAAATTCTGAATGCAACCCCCAGCCCCCATTCCCTGCCCACTTGGTTTTGAGAACTCTTGGATCTGCTCAGATGATGGGCAGAGAGGAGAACTGAAAGCTGCAGAGAAGCTGAGCTGGGTCATATGCAGAAGGGCCTGGCGCTGTGGGGGATGAGAACAGATCTCATGAGAAGAGCTTGGCCAGGGAGGAGAGAGGGAACTGAAGCGGGGAAGTCAGGGCAGGTTCGAGGAGGAAAGAGAGTGATTTGAGCAGCTGCCCTGAGGAGTGACACTTGTGAAAGAGAGAATGATGTCTACAGATTTTTTAGCAAGCTTTGCTGTGACTTGTGCCAGGCAGTTTCTCTTTGCTACCTTCGTAGGAGACCTCAGTCAAGAATAGTATTTAACAGTATTTTTGCTGAGACAAGAGGATGGCTTGAGGCCAGGAGTTCAAGACCAGCCTGGGCAATACAGCAAGACCTTGTCTCTAAAAAAATTTTAAGGCCGGACGTGGTGGCTGTAATCCTGTAATCCTAGCACTCTGGGAGGCCGGGGCAGGAGGATCTATTGAGTTTAGGAGTTCGAGACCAGCCTCAGCAAGAGTGAGACCCCTTCTCTACTAAAATAGAAAGAAAATTAACTGGGCAACTAAAAATAGAAAAAGTTAGCCAGGCTTGGTGGCGTATGCCTGTAATCCCAGCTACTTGGGAGGCTGAGGCAGGAGGATTGCTTGAGCCCAGTTTTAAGTTGCTGTTAGCTAGGCTGATGGCACTCTAGCCTGGGCAACAGAGACTCTGTCTCAAAAAAAAAAAAAAAAAAAAATTTACAAAATTAGTGGCTCACACCTGTAATCCCAAATACTCAGGAGGCTTGAGCCCAAGGGCTCATGCATGGCTGCAATAAGCCTTGATTACACCATTGCACTCCATAC
The DNA here is from genome assembly GCF_040939455.1 of Microcebus murinus. Taxonomy (NCBI): domain Eukaryota; kingdom Metazoa; phylum Chordata; class Mammalia; order Primates; family Cheirogaleidae; genus Microcebus; species Microcebus murinus. Next base: position 30,757,923 of record NC_134105.1, on the reverse strand, counting down.
TGGGCAACAGAGACTCTGTCTTGAAAGAAAGAGAGAGAGAGAAAGAAAAAAGAAAACCAAAAAAAAAAAAAAAAAAAAGCAGTATTTTTCAAAACTTTAGGGAACTAGATTTGTGATTTTTCTTTCAGGTATACCTCCATGTTGAGATAGGCACTTAGATCCAGGTTTATTTAGGCTACAGGGTTTTTTTTTTTTTTTTTTTTTTTTTTTTTTTTTTTTTTGAGACAGAGTCTCACTTTGTTGCCCAGGCTAGAGTGAGTGCCGTGGCGTCAGCCTGGCTCACAGCAACCTCAATCTCCGGGGCTCAGCGATCCTACTGCCTCAGCCTCCCGAGTAGCTGGGACTACAGGCATGCGCCACCATGCCCGGCTAATTTTTTGTATATATATTTTTAGTTGGTCAATTAATTTATTTCTATTTTTGGTAGAGACGAGGTCTTGCTCAGGCTGGTTTCGAACTCCTGATCTTGAGCAATCCGCCCGCCTCGGCCTCCCAAAGTGCTAGGATTACAGGCGTGAGCCACCGCGCCCGGCCTTAGGCTACAGGGTTTTGATAGAGATTATTAAATTACCTGCCAGAAAAAAATCTAAAAACTTATACTCTAACCAGGAGCCTGTTTTATGTTTAATGCAAAAGAGCATTTTCTATGCACACTAGGCCATGGTCGTAAGAGGACTATGCTAGAATTATGAGGCTTGGTTCTCAGCCAAGCTCTTCTTATTAATTTGCTTGAGCAAGTCATTGAAACTCTTAAGCCCCGGTCCCATTGCTTGTGTAACCAGCTTCCCTGTCCCAGCCCCTCACGGTTCGGGGTGTTGCTGCTCTGCCCCAGGACACCCCCAGAGTGCGTAATTGAAAGCTCCCCACCCACCCAGGCATGGGAGCAGTGAGCCAGGAGCAATTGCTGCCCCTGCTCTGGGTCCCAAGATCCCCCCAGAGCAGTGCTGCCCGAGAGAAATATAATATGAGCCTCAAATGTGGATTGCGTGTATGATTTTAAATTTTCTGGTAGCCACGTGTTAAAAAGGTAAAAAGAAACCGTCGGAACTAATTTTAATGCTACATTTTCTTTAACATAACATATGCAAAATGTTATTTCATTTTGCATATGTTATTTCATTTTACATTTCATTCAATATGTAATCCATATTTAAAAATTAATAGCAGATTTTACATTCTTTATTTTTTCACACTAGGTCTTCAAGCACAATCCAATGTATACTTTACCCTTGCAGGTCCCCAACCCCTAGCACCCAGTACTGGTCCATCCATGGCCTGTTCTGGATCGGGCCACACAGCTCCAAACCCCCCTCCCCACCCGGTCCTTAGAAAAATTGTCTGCCATGAAATTTAGGAACCGGGGTGGGGACTGAGCACAGCAGAAGCTTTATCTGTGTTTACAGTTTACAGCTGCTCCCCATGGCTAGTGCCACTGCCTCACCTCCGCCTCCCACCCCCAGCCCCTGCAGGCGTGGAAAAATTGTCTTTTGTGAAACCGGTCCCTGGCTCCAAAAGTGTTGGGGACTTAAAGCAAATCTCAACTTGGACTAGCCACATTTCAATAGCCACAAATGGTTAGTGGCCTCCGCATCTGGCAGCACCGCCCGAGGGCAGGAGAGGCGGGGTCCTCGGCTTCCCCCAGGAAGCTGCTCTCTCCCAAGCACAGCAGTGGCTCCCGGCTGCCCCTCTGGAGACCAGAAGCCCCGTCCTTCCTCCCTCCTATTCTCTGCAGAGCCAGGCAGCTTCTGCCTTTTAAGCTCTGGAAACCCGAAGTGTCTGATTCTAAATCCATCCCCGGATAACGGACAGTGGGTAATGCCTCACCCTGGACCCTTTCTGGAAGAGCTTCCTTCCATGATTTTGGGCATGGACACTTGCCCTAACTAACCATGCAGTGACAGTGACATTCACTGATGCTATGGAGGGGCCTTACCTTTCCCCCATTCTAAGGGGGGCTGTGCCCTCAGTGGGCCCTGGGTGATTTTCAGACCCCTTTATTCTGAAGAAGAAACACCCACAAGTGTCATCTCCAGCAAGACACCTCCTGTATTTATAAAACAAGGGTGAAGCAGATGACCTTGAAGTTCTCCTCCAACTCCAGCAGTCCTCACGCTGTTTTTCTCATGACCCGGTGCTCTCAGGGAGTTTGGGGGAAAGACGATCCGTGTGTGTGAGTGTGTGTGTGCAGGAGCCCAGAGTATTCCCGGCACTGGAGTGTCCTGAAGGGCCCTGGTGGCTGTGAGGTCACCCTCCCCCATCGCCCGCGAGCCCTCCGGCCAGCACCGCCTTGCTTCCCTCCCTCCCACTGTCTTTTTGTTAAGTGGCACGCGGAGATGTTATTTATTGTAGCATTCTGACGAATAAAAGCCATTCGTCTGATTTACAACCCTGCCACCCCCTCTCTTTGAGTCAGCGTGTGATTCATCTCTTTAATGCGATCCTTCCGAAGCGGGTGCTCGCCCGGGGAATGACTGTGGCACGGTCCTCTGTGCCAGGCGTCCTCCTCTGGCTTCTCCCAGCTCTGCCGCCCCTGACCCCCCCCACCCCCCCACGGGACGGCAGTCCAGCCTTGGCAGCCTCAGCCGAAGGGCCTGATGTGTTTCTCCTGTGATTCTGCCCCATGGGTTACCCTGTTCCAGCTTCCCCGGACAGCTTGGCAGGGACCCTGGGGACAGACACCCGTCAGAGTTGGCTGCAACCCCACAGGTCCCATTTGGTTTGGGAGGTCCAGGTTTGGGACAGTGGCCTGGGCACGTGACAGCCATCCTGCTGGGCTGACGAGGGGTGACAGTGATAGGGAGGGAGGCACTGCCTGGGCCGCCCCAACCTCTGGGCTGCTCAGCTCTGACCTGGTGGCATCATCTCCAAAATTCCTCCTGCAGGCTCCGGAGACTTGCCCTGACCAGCGCCTCCCTCAGTCAGGCAATAAATGGTCTCAAACCCCTCTCTTTGCCCACACTGTTCTTTTTTAAAATTTGTGGTAAAATACACATGAAAAATTTACCATTGTAGTCATATGTAAGTGTACAATGCAGTGGCATTAGCACACTCACGCCATTGTGTGACCACCACCACCGTCTGTCTCCAGGGCTTTTTTTCCCGCCTTTTCAAACTGACGTTCTGTACCCATTGAACACGGACCCCCCTCCTCTCCCTGCCACAGCCCGCGGCCACTGCTCTGCTCCCTGTCTAGGGATCTGACTGCCGCTACCCTAGGGACCTCTCTTAAGTGGAATTACAGCGTATTTGTCCTTTTGAGACTGGCTTACTTCACTCCACCTGTCTTCAAGGCTCACGCGTGTTGTAGCGTGGGTCAGAATTTCCTCCCTTTTTAAGACTGAATAACATTCCAGTGCATGTAGACACACGTCACGTTTGGTTTAGCGATTCGTCCGTCGATGGACACCTGGGTTGTCTTCACCTGTAGACTGTGGTGCCACACTGTTCTTGATGCTGGGCATTTACCGATGCCTAGAACATTCTTTGCCCTCGAGGGGTTTCCGGTGTAGGGCAGGAAGGCTGACTCCTTACAGTGCAGGGCGAGCGCTGCCGTGGGGGTCTCCGTGGGAGCAGAGGAGAGGCACCCAGCTCTACCTTGAGGTGTCAGAGCAGAGGGGCTGACAGCAGCAGGAAGTGACAGCAGCACTGAGACTTGAAGGGTGACGAGGGACTGACAACATTGCAGCAAAAGGAACAGCATGTACAAATGCTCAGAGGCAAGAAACCTTGGTTTCTTCCAAACCTGCAAGTAGCTGGGTGTTCAGGTGAGGCATAGTGGGGGACAGCTGGGTTGCTGGGTGGAACAGAGGCCGTCATTAAGGCCAGAACACCTGTGTCTACCTGTTGACCCTGGGAAACCACTGGAGGGCTTTCGGGACCTCTTAGGAGGCGAAAGTGCTCACTCTGGGGCCATGTGGAAGATGGTCCTAGAGTGGAACAGACACCGGCTAGGAGGCCGGAGGGACACTGCCTCTAGAGACAGAGTCCAAACAGAGGCCGTTGGATAGAAAAGAGGCCGCTGTTTGAAGAGCACTTTAGGAGGTAGAATAGACAGGACCCAGGAGCCATCTGGATGTGGGAGGTTCATTTCATTTCAGCAGCCATTTATCAAGCTGTGCAAGGAGATCATTAAGAAATGGCATTTATAGCCAGGCACAGAGGCTCACACCTGTCATCCCAGCTACTCAGTACACCTGGGCAGAAGGATCACTTGAGGCCAGGAATTCAAAGTTCGAGACCAGCCTGGGTAATATAGTGAGACTGTGTGTGTGTGTGTGTGTGTGTGTGTGTGTGTGTGTGTGTGTGTGTGTATGTATGATAGAAATGCACATATGGTTCAGTGTGGAATGAGGAGAGAGGAGTTGAGGGTGACTCTGTGGCTTGTAATGTGGACAGCATGGTTCCTCTTCATGATGGTGACTTTCCCTGCCCGCTTGTATAGGCTTGCAGGACAGCAGGGCTCCTTGAGACACGGTCTGGTCCAAGCTCTGATTTTACAGAAAAGGAGAGACACTCAGGGAGGCACCTGCTTCTCCCAAATGCACAGCCGGTTCCTCTCCCTCCTCAGGCATAAAGCCAGAGGAAATGTCTGCACCCGCTGCGCAACCCTTTTTGTTTTTAGAGATTTTATTGCCAGTCACCACTGGGAGATCCAGAGCTGTTAACAAAATCCTGAACAATGGGGAACGAGAACTTGTAATTAAAATTCTGCGTTTGTGTTATTCCTGCTCTTCATTCAAATGTCAGCGCGGCGAACTCGGCGGCGGCAGCCTCTTGTCTCGGCGGCCTCTGGGGAGGTCGCTGCTGTTCTTGCTCAGGAATCAGCCCCACGCCACCTTCCCTGCCCGCCCGAGAAGCCGGGGGATGCGTGTCTGTGGCATTGACCTGGTTGCTGATCTGGGCTGCTCTGAGTCCCAAGCCCCAGGAAGAATTGGGTCAGCCTCCCCCGGGCCAGGTGGCACCTCTGGCTCCGTCCTGCAGCTGCATCTACTCGCTCACGGCTCAGGCTTGAGCTCTGTGTGGGAAGAAGGTCCTTATCCTACCTCTATCCCATCTGGGGGATTAGGAGGTGGTCCCTGACCATCGCCACTTTAAGACAGACGCAGAACATGCCCAGAATAAACCTGCACAACAGACTCAGCCTCAGAACTGCCCTTGACATGCCCTGTTCCTGGCTCAGCCCTCACCTGGCTCAGGTGTGAGTTGTCTGGATTTGGCTGTGGGTCCCCTGACTTCCCTTCCTGGCATTCCCAGTGGCCTCCATTCCCCCTTGGCACTGGCTCTCAGCACCTGGCACTCCCTCTGCTACCAGCCCCACCCCCATACCACTCAGGTCCCAGGACGGGCCCAGCTCTCTCCCCAGCGTGGTGGGCCACTGCACAGCGTGAGCTGGTTGTCACCTCCCGTGCCCCTCCTTACTCTGATTCTGAGTGCTTTGTCTTCCCAGCCTGGTTCTCTCCATCCTGAGCATGAGTCTGAAACCTCATCCCTACATAAGGCTGGTTCTACTCATCACTGAAACTACTTGTCCAGGGCCAATCTCTGGGCAATTATGTCATTGTCTTTTCATTTTGCCTGTGCCACACCCCATAGGGATGGACCATTATCTCCATGTGAAAGTGGGGGAAATTAGGTATAGAGAGGTTAAATCACTCGCCCAAGAGCACCCAGCGGGGTCTTAATCTGCCCCTGTCTGACCCCGAAGCCTGTGCCCTTTTCGCTTTCTCCCCATGTGACAGGCACCCATTTCTGGCCACCTTTACCTGGTGAGAAGGGCCTTCTTTTACCTTAATATGTTTTCACTAATATTTGCTGAATACTAGTCCATATACACTATGCACATGTCACTCATTTGGTCTCACAACAGCCCCCATGATAGGCACTATGATATGCCCATTTCCAGTCAAGGAAACTGAGTCATGAAGAGCAATTTTCTGGCTTCCCCATGTAGGGGATGACAGAGCTGGGATGCAAACCCAGGCAGTCTGACTCCGAAGCCAGCACTCCAACCTCTATGCTGCAGCCACCTCTCATTGGCACAAAGAGAGTGCAGGGACATGGGGGACAGACAGATGCACCTGGGTGGCCAGCAGGGGTTGGTGGGAGGACACCATCTGGGGTTGGGGAGTTTACAGCAGGGAGACCCAGGCCCAGGAGGCAGCTGAGGGGCCCGGTACAAGGGTGTGGGGTCTAGAGCAGGCTGCCCCCGCCACACTGGCCTCTCACTATTGTTTGAACTTGCCCAACATACTCCTGCCTTAGGGCCACATGCATATGCTGTTCCCTCTGCTTGTGATGCTCTTTCCTCAGATACACACCTGGCTTTCTCCTCTCAGAGGTCTTCCTTTCCATCCTATGTGATATAGAGCCCCTGTCATATCCTGTCTCCTTGCCCTGTTGTATTTTTCTTCTTGTCACTTACTGCCAGTTGATATATATTAACTCATCTCCCCCACTAGAACATAAGCTCTACGAAAGCAGAAACTTGGACTATTTTGCTCGTGGGATATTCCCAGCCCCTAGGGACAGTACCTGGCTTATAGTCCTGCTCAATAAGTGTTTCTCATATGGGTGAATGAATGAATGAGGCAAGAGCCTAGCCCCTAAGACTAAGATCCAGTGTCAGAGCAGGACCAGCTGACCTGCACGGCCCCTAGCAACATGATTGGATCCCTGAGCCTGGGGCAAGGCTGACCCTACATCTGGGGACCAGTGGGTCCCAGCTGCACTTTCAGAGATTTCAAGTGGTTTCCTTGGCCGCCGTCAGCAGTCAGAGGGCCATGATGCGCCATGCCAGGCAGGCTGGCAGGACTGAGCGGTGGTGTCAGGGACCCTTCTCCCAGGGTTTGGAGGGCCACCTACACCACAGTGAGGATCAGCACCACTGCAGTAAAAAAGCGAGTTCCCCTCTCTTGAACGGCTGAACGGGGCCACTCAGGAGGTGCCCTTGTCACTATGGGAGCAGAGCAGATGCCATCCTCTGAAACTCCAGAGAATGACAAGCACCCCTTTGGTTCATCCCCTATGCCTTGCTCATTACTGAAGATGAGGGAAAAAAACCAATCTTTTGGTCAATGACGTGAGTACAACTAATGCCATCACCTGCTCTCTTTGAGCCTCTGCAGCACGTGCCAGAACATGAGCCCCAGAAGCACAGGGATTTGGCTGGTTGTGCACAGTGGCGAGCACAGTGCTGCCCAGAGCCCCCGCGGAGTGCATGGGTTTGTCGAACGTGCGATGTGGCAGGCCCCACCGCGCCCTGCACGAAGCGCTTGGAGATCCGTCGCGCAGTGCTGCCTGGAGGCCACGTGATGCCCTTCTCTGCGGTTCCCCGTGCAGCATCTCCTGGCCTCTTGCCAGAGGGCAGGGAGCTGGGCAGGGTGCTCCATTGTGGGGATTAAGTGAGTGACACGTGTGAGGTGTAGGCCAGCCCCTGACACAGAGAAGACCCCAGCAGACATTTGCTCTTAGAATTAGCTGCTACTGTTCCCATTTGACAGATGATGCCATTGAGGCTTGGTGAGGTCTAGTCAATGAACTGCCTTGACCTTTAGCACAAAGCTCTTGCCTTTGCACACACAGAAAGTGAACATGTTTGAACTGTCATCTGTCATTCTAACTTACTTGATCAGATGAGGGAAGGCTGTGAACCTCTCCAGTGGGGTGTTAGGCTATCAAATAGTTAAATATCACGGACCAGGGACTTGGCTTCCCTGTGCGATGGTTCGGGGGTGTGAAAGAGGGCCTGTGGCTCTGCTGGCCTGCCCCGCTACGCCTGGAGCGGGAGGGCGAGAGAGCCCTGGGCACACAGCCGTCATTCTGACAGCTGACAAATGCCCAGTGTTCCTGCAGACAGGCCGAAGAGATGGGGCTGCGCGGCCGGAACAGCTGGGCGGAGGCTGGTGGCAGGAGGCAGCGGGAGGCCTGCTTTGTTCCTGAGCAGTCATGGGGACAATCAGAGGCATAGAGAAGCCCCTTTCCTCTCCCTCTGGGCCTCAGCCCAGGATTCGGAGCTTCCTGCTCGCCAGCCAAGGAGCGCCTCTGGGAGAGCCCCAGATCGGCCCCTGCACCGCGGCTGGCAGGCGACCAGCCCCAAGGCTGCCCAGCAGGGACCAGGGCCGCTTTGCTCCCATAGCCCTTTGCCCACTCGGGGAGGAGCATGGAGCAAGAGAGCCCAAACCAGGAGGCTGGATCCTGGGCTGGAGTCCAGCACTACTACTCGGGCTCTGTGGGACTCCAGGCAGGTCGCAGAACCCCTCCTCCTCCCTGGTCCCTCACGGAGCTGCTGTGGCAGCTCAGAGAAAGAACTCAGCTCCCTCTGGCACCCAGAGTCCCCACAGTGAAGATCTGCTATAGGCGGGAAGGGAGGGAGGCACGGCAGGTGTCCCCTAGACATTCGGAAGCAGCTGCAGGGGTTCCCAGAAAGCAGATCGAGGGCCTGTTTTCAGCACTCCCTTCTCTGAAGCCTCCAGAATGAACAGGAGTCAGAAATGGAGAGGGAAACATCTTCTTTACTAAAAGCAAACAATGGCCATGACCTCATGCCCCAACCCTAAAGACTGTCTGTAAAAATCACAAAATCTGGGTAAAGTGAAGTTGGGGGCTGCTAAAAGTTGACACCCACCTGAACGGATGTCACAGACTCATCTACAGCCTCATCTTCTTCACCTGCTTAAGGACAGGACCACCTTTCATAAATAGATAGGAAGACAGACCCAGGTCCCCTAGGGCCAGGAGTGGAAAGAGAATCACTCAGGGCCCAGCCAGCCTGGCCCCCAGAGCATATGCACACCTCCCTCTCCACCCCTACCACCACCCCAGACACCAGCTCCAGTGCGGACGAGGCCCAGTGGTGCCTGACATGGACAACAAACTCAGGAAATGTCCCTGCTGCTGCATTCACAGCCTGTCTCAAGGGAAGGGTCGCTCATTTTTCTTCATGGACATGCAGCAGGTGTTTAAGTTCTGGGCTTGACCATCAATGACAAGAGCAGGTTTCTTGCTTTTGTAAAACTCTAGGTTCCATTATATTTTCTTTTATGGACTGCGCGGGCAGCCCACTGGAGCAGCCTCTTTTCCTTTTGTCCACATCCTGACTGAGGGCTTTGTTTAAACACCCAGGAGCTCATCCCTTTATTATTATTGTTATTTCAACTGCAGCAAGCCCAAATCTTTGTAGATATCCCCTTGTACTAGCTCTTCTATTCCTTACCGACTGTGAACACATGGAAATGGGTGTGGGCCATAAACTGTATCCACATGTAGCTGCCAGGCAGCTCCAAGGCTCTGCCCATAGCTGACCAGGCAGAGCCCTGAGCTACTGGGCCATCTGCAGGGGAAGATGCTGGCCCTTCTGTTGCTTTGATGTCAGGAGCAATGTGGCTCAGTTTGCCACATAGTGGACCAGTTTAATCGTGGACTTGCCATGTTTGAAGCTCAAGTATTAAAAGCACTCCTTCCATCCTCTTAGAGTCTTTAGGTGGTCTGAAAGAATACAAAGCTGTTTTTGGCAACTCGAGTTTCATTTAGATTCTTAAGCCAAGTGACTCTTCTAGAAAGAACAGTGTAATGTCTGAAGCTCCTCTTGAGGGAATATGTTTTGATTCAGGTTTGCTCCATAAAAACTTCTTCTCTTACAATGACTCCTAAGAGGAGAGACCTTTGATGTTTGTCTTATATCCAGACATGATGGATGGAATAGAGAGACAGGGAGTTTGTTTCAAAATATTCTTTTTTCACCACTGACACAGAATGTGATATGGTTATTCTGTGACTAAAAGTGGTAAAGATACTTGGGAAAACTTAAGTGAAAATTTACGCCATGATTGAATTGGATGCAATGATCCTATCTTACTTTAAAATACTATTTAATCATCCTCTGAATTAATTCCTTTTATTACACAAGATATGATTTATTTTCTATTTCTGAATAATCTACCCAGAAACCCCTGTGAGTTCCATAAGATATATTGTCCATGGTTTATTGATTATATGACCTTTTGAAGAATGTACGTATAAAAGTATTTCTGGAAAAATCAAAATATCTACTAAGTGTTTGCTCATTATGCTCCTGAATTCTCTCTCACAAAATAATACCTAATTAGAAGTTATATAGTCCTTTTTAAAATTTAAAGCTCCAATCATTTTTGTTCTTTACATTTTCAAAGCATTGTTTTTCCCAGTGTATCAGTCGGCTTCTGCTGCAATAACAAACAACCCACTGTATTCAAAACTTATGAAAACAAAAACTTCTTTTCTGGCTCCCTTTATGTGAGGGCTGTGGCAGCTCTGGGCTCTGAAGGCTCTATGTGCCTTCCTGCTCTGGGACCTAGGCTGAAGGAGCCACCAACCCCAGGGTGCGCTATTCTCTAGTTGCAGAGGATAAGTACAAGAACTACTCTACTAAACCTCACGATCATTTGAAAAGCTTGTGCTCAGGCCCAGCAAGCCGTCACATCCCCTCTTATCTCATTGCAAAGTCCCATAGTCAAGGCCAAAGCCAGAAGCATCTGCTCACAGGATGCTCATGCAGGTCACATGACAATGAGCAGGAATGTAAAATCCACTTGCAATGAGGGAACAAACATAGTTGGGAATATTAATTCAACCTGCCACACCCACCTTATCCTGTAATGAGCTCTTGGTCTTTTGGTTCAATTTCAAACCTGCTGAATCTTTGCTAGTAGCATTGATTTTGTCTTTAACAAATCTCTTTCACAAAGGCTCACCCTTAATCTGTGACATTTTCTAATTTAATCTATTTAAAAACTCTCAACTCTTCCTGGTACAAAATTTTCTACTCAAGTGACTAAAGGCTCTATGGTGGAGACAGCATCTGACTGGGCGTCAAAGGGCTTAGGCTTGAGCACAGCTCAGCTCTTCCCCAGCTGTGCAACCTTGGGGGCCTTGTACCTTCTCTGGGCCTCAGCTGTCTCGTCTGTGCACATCAGAGGAGGTGATGACCGTGGAAGTGTCTAGGAAAGACTGAAGCACCAAAGAGACCGATGGTCGTTAGAGGCTACATTCAAAGGCTTTAGCAGTTGGCCAAGGCTGATGCAGGCCGTAGCACCAGAGCTGTATCTTGGTGACCTCTGATAATTCTTCAGATACTGGATCGTGGGGGTGTCTGGGAAGGAGCCAGGGCAGCATTTGAGGATGCTCAGAGCAGTGGCCGGTTACCAAGGGTTACGGAGGTATTTCAGGGCTTTAACAGCCAGTGCAGCCATTCCAGAGCATCTCCGCCGAATGTCAGCCCCATGAGATTTTTCATTCACATTCCTGCAAGTGAGGACAGGCAGGGTCCCGAGTGGAGAGAATATTAAGCTAGGAGTCACAGGCCTGAGATCCAGGCTTTGTTCATTCCACCAGTCACTTGTCATTACTTCACCTTCATGTATCCCCAGTTTCTCTTCCTATAGAATGCAGGAAATAGTCCCCACCACAAAGCTGGCATTCGGATGCTAGGGGTCATGCGGGTGGCGTGCCCAACACTGAGTCCTATTCACCAGTAGGTGTCTGCTGAACTTGCATCTGAACCTGATCATACTGTGACTGAGTTTGGGTCCCAATTCTGCCACTTACTGATTCCATGAACCTCTGTTTCCTATAAATTCAATAAAATTAGTCAATCCATGGGGCAAGTAAGTGGTGCATATACAGAGTTCAGAACAGTGCCTGGGAAGTAGCAAGTATGCAAATTCTCTGTTGCAACTGATGCCTGCACTGGTCTGCTGGAACCATCCCCTCTATGGCTGCCACCCTTCTTCACTGTCATTTTTGCTATATTTCACTACTGATGACTGCTGCCTTCCTCCCCCTTTTTTATTCTTTTATTTTCTATTGTTCTTCATTTGTTCCTTTCCCTTCCACCTCTCCTGTACATCATGGGATTGCTCTGAGAGTTGGGATGCACTTGGCTGCAAGTACCAGAAAACCCACTTCCAGCTGGCATAACCCATGTGGAAATGGACCTGCCACCCAGCAGGAGGCAGGGCAAGCTTCGTGGCCCCACAAGCCTTGAAGATACTAATTCATCCCATCTTGCACTCTCCTGGCAGCAGGATTCTTCTTGTAATCAGAAGACAGAAGATGTCAACGGCAACTGGGGCTGGATGTTTCCTTGTCCACATCCAAGCGTGGATTTCCTGGTGTCCAGATATCAGCAAAGACAGAACACACAATCTTGGGTCCTTTTTTCGTGACTGCCCCCAAGAGTGTCGCCTGGAGAGATGACCACTGAGAACCAAGAGGTCACGCCTAGCCTGGTTGAAATGGCATCACTCACATCAGGGGCTGCAGGAGGAGGCTCCTAGAGACAAGTGGGAGTCTCTGGAAAACCCAAACCCCGCCCAAAAGAGGGAGGGTCAGCTAGAACACCTGCCACGCCCTGAGAGGAGCACTGTCAGCTCCTGAGAACAGCAATCAAATAAAACCTTTCCTGCCTCCTCACCCCTCCTAACCACTCCTGCCAACACCTCAAGGAGCCAGAGACAGCCCGGCGAGGAAGGGCAGACACCAGGGACAGCTTGAAGCAGGGCTGAGCTGGGGAGGGGAAAACAAGTTTAATCTTTTTCCCTCCTGTTAGTATTACTCCAGGTCAGCCTTATTAATTACCTCATTAAAACTGTTTTATGAGTACAAGTGACAGAGACTTTTTAGTTAATTAATTTTGGAGTGGGGGTAAGGCCTTCTCAGACCAACTTTTAGAAACATTATTTAAAATTGTTTTTTTGAAATAACCTTATATTCACAGAAGAGTTGCAAAGATGGTACTTGTAGAGCAGCACTTCTCAACCTTTTTGATTGTCATTATTGCCTCAACCCCACCCTGGGAATCTTTTTAGGTGTTTATTTCTATAAGTGCTCCCCCATAAAATTTTATTCCCACAGAAGTGCTGTATGTCTGTTTATGTACTGTGGGCTTTTAGAGGGCCACAAAACATTGAAATAGCTAAGGTTTTTTTTTTTCTTTCTGTCCAATAACAAATTTCTGCCCCTTGGGGGCGCTCCCACCCCCATTGAGAACCCGTGCTCTGGGGTGTTCAGGTACTCCCTTCACCTGCCTCCCCTAATGTTACCTTGTTCAATAACGACTGCCGTATGTATGTTTGTCAAAAGTAAGACATTAACGCTGGCAAGATACTGTGAACTAAACCACAGGCTTTATTCTGATTTCTCCAGTTTTCCAACTAATGTCCTTTTTCTGTCCCAGGATCCAATCCAGGGTGGTCGTGCCTCCATTCTGGGCCAGCTTAGTGGGCTTTCCTTGTCTCACCTGACCTTGATGCTTTTGAAGCACCCTGAGCTGGCAGACTGCAGAATGTTCCCCAAGCTGGGTTTGTCTAGTGTTTTCTCGTGATCAGACTGAGGTTATGGACTTTGAAGGAAAATGCCACAGAGGTGATATCCCTGTCTCATTGTATGGTATCAGGGGCCACAGACATCAACACCACGTATTACTTCTTATGTCCGTCTTAATCATTGCCAGGCTCATTGTGAAGTTACTGTTTTTCCATTTCCATACTCCAGGGGTTGGAAGTCAGTCAATACATCCGGCCACACTTAAGGCCGAGGGAGTGAAGCTCCACCTCCCAGAGGGAGCAAAATCGGATAATTTGTGGACATGTGTTAAAACCACCATAGTAATTAAAAAATATTTGGGGGGAGATATATTGAGGCTGTGCAGATAATCATGTTTCTCCTAATTTTAGCGTTCACCAGTGACTCTCGCCTGCAGCAGGTATTATTGTGGTATTCTAATAGTGATTTTCTATCTTCCTCATTTTTCCATTTATTATTTAGGATTCTTCTGTAGGAAAGAGTTATCCCTTCTCTCATTTCCATTTATTTATTTATTTAATAAGTTACTTCTATCAGTATGGACTTATAGATTTTTATTTCATTCTTTAAGTTATAATACTATTATTATTTATTTTTTTACTCAGATTGTTCCATCTTTGTAATATTGGTCATTGGAAGCTTTTTCAGGTTGGCTCTTGTATACTTTTGACTTCCTTCCTTCCTTCCTTCCTTCCTTCCTTCCTTCCTTCCTTCCTTCCTTCCTTCCTTCCTTCCTTCCTTCCTTCCTTCCCTTCCCCTTCCTTCCTTTCTTCCTTCCTTCCTTTCTTCCTTCCTTTCTTCCTTCCCTCCCTCCCTCCCTCCCTCCCTCCCTCCCTTCCCTCCCTCCCTTCCTCCCTCCCTCCCTCCCTCTCTCCCTCCCTTCCCTCCCTCCCTCCCTTCCCTCCTCCCTTCCTCCCTCCCTTCCCTCCCTTCCTCCCTCCCTCCCTCCCTCCCTTCCTTCCTTCCTTCCTTCCTTCCTTTCTTCCTTCCTTGTTTCTGGCACTATAGTCTCATTTTGTATTTTCTCTGTCCCAGCCCCAAATCAGCCCTTTCTCCAAGGAATCTTGGTTCCTAGAAGACTTTTAATTACCCAAGAGTGACCAGCAAAGTCATGGGATGTGCCCTAGATTTCTTCCGAAGAGCAGAGAATAGCCAGCTCCTCGGGACACATTTAATGAGACAGAGGGAGATGAGATGAAGTCGCTTTTTGACTGACACTACATGACCCTTTTGCTCAATTCAACAGTAACCCTGAGTCACTGAGCCCCCGTGGGGTTGACCGAATAGGCTCAGGGATGTGACATGCTTTGGAAAGTGGACAATGCTTTCCAAGTGCAAAGGCTGGTTCCTGCGGCCAGCTTTTGATACTCTGTTGTTTCAAGGCCCAAGGTCCCTGAAAGTTGAGAAGTGGACGACGTGATTCTGGCTACAAAAGGGAACTGTTTGGTACGTGATTTCCAGCCCCTTGGGGCCGGCCATGGTGCTGAGAGATACTGATCAGAAAGGGCTGGCATTGAAACACCCTGGCCAAGTGCTTCTGCAGGACAATGGACTTGAGATCAACAGACTTCATACAGTCACAAGGCCACTCTTTCCTGTGAGGGCTGGAATGGAAACCATGCGGGGAAATTTGCCGTATGTGACCTGAGGCCCTGAGGTAAAGCCCTGGGCTCAGAGATCAGATTGCACTGGAATATTTCTGGCCAGGCCCAGCAAAGCCAACAGGATGGGTTTGGGACTTGTAGGGAAATATCTACATTAAATTGGGAATAGCATAGGCTTCCTCTCTGTGAACGCCCAGCAGCAGCCAGCACCCCTTCCGTATAGAGGAGGCAAAGACAGTCCCTCTCCTGGACTGGCGGTTTCCTCCTGGCCCCGAGAAGAGTCCCTCTTATCCCCAGGAAGGGGGCTTTCACACCCCGGGAAGGAAAGCTGGTTAACAGGTTAGTAAGTGGAAGAAGCCAGATGCTTTGGCTGCGAAGTTCAATTCCAGCACCGTTTCTGCAAATGTGCAGGTCGGTAGAACTGTACACCTGTGTCTCCAAGCTTACCTAAGGTGGGACTAGCTCAAGGGGAAGGACAGCAAACATGGCTCAGAGCAGGGCCGGGGACACAGTGGTTTTAGTCTTTTAACCTCAGTTTCTCCATCTGTCAAGCGGGAATGAATGATCCTTGCTATCTTCTACTTCAAATACCTCCATGAGGACGAACGGTTGCTGTCTGCAACATGCCCTGGGCTCAGAAGAATAAGCGAATAATGAGTCCTGGGCAAACTCAGCCCAGGCTTGTCTCCTAACAAACGCGATCCAGTGGAGAGAGATTGCACTTAAGGATAGATGAGTTTGGGCCGATGATCAAAGTCCCGCCAGCTCAGGGAATCTGTGACTCTAGCTGCTACTGGGTCCCTGGCACACACCAGGCACTTGATTCGGATGTGTCGACTGCATGCACCAAGGGAGGGAGGAGCAGGGCGGGCAGTGCGCTTGGTCTGGGGTGTTGGGAAGGGAGATGCCATCAGGTGAGAGAAGCCCGGCAGACATGAGGCTAAGATGTCCTGAGGCAGAGCCAGGGGACAGCTGGGCCCACAGGACACAGGCAGGGCTACAGGAGGACTCTGGAATCCTCCAGCTTCAGAGCTGGTAGGGCCCACACCCTCATTCTTCCCAGGTCAGGGGACAGGTGTGAAGTGTCCCCTCCCCTGGGAGGCCTCACTGCTTCTGTGTGTGTCCTGCAAGGACGGGAGCCCACTTTACTGTGATCCATCATGGAAAGTCCCCTCCGCCATGACGCCAGAGCTCTGGGGGATGAGCAGGCCGCGTCTGCTTTGATCCTGTGTCCCCCGCGGCCCCCAGCGCAGAGCTTCCTTCCCGGTGAAGGTTCAGCAGAATTTGGGTGGAGCTGAGTATAGAATCTTGATGGAAATTTGGGGCCTGGAGGGAGGAACACAAATGGGAGATGGGATCAGGGGATGTGAGGACACCCAGATGAAGCCCTTGATGAGATGTGGTGTCCTGCAGAAAGAGTGAGAGGTCAGGGCTTGAGTGCAGAAGACCCAGCTGGGGCAGAGGAAACAGGGTCTGGGGCCGAGTGGGACTGAGGCTGGGCCCTCAGCCAGCTGCCAAGCTGCAGCCCCAGTGCAGTCTAGTGGGATGGTCGGTGCAGAGTGTCCACTGGGCAGAATGATTCTGGGGAGACTTTCCTACTTCTGGGCACAGCTTGGCATCAGGAAGAAGGCCAGGCAGACGGGGAGCTCTGAGACTGCTCATTCTGGACATGGCCTCCACCGGGCTGAGGGTAGATGCATGTTTCTTCGTGTCCATTAAGCAGACCTGGCTGGACTCCAAAGCTAGCGAACGGAGAGCTGGGCAGGAAAACCAAGTAGATGCCCCATCCCCTGGGACTGAGCCAACACCGCAGAGAGGGAGTTGGGAGCACCATGATGCAGATGTTCCAGCTGAGCCCAGGAGCACCTAAGAGCATATCCTGGCCACACCATTTACAAGCTGTACATCGCTGTGCAAGTGGTGTCACCTTCAGTGTCTCCATTTCTTCATCTGTATAATGGGAGAATGACACTGCCTGTCTCATACCGTGGTGGTGAGGATTAGATGGGAAAGGGCATGTAATGTGCCCAACACACACCAAGTGTTCAATAAATGACAGATGTGGTTATTTTTTATTACACTGCTCAAGGTTTTTCAAACTCAGCACTATTGACATTTTTGGCTGAATAACTTTTTGATACGGGGGTCTGTCCTGTGCATTATACAAGGTACAGCAGTATTCCTGGCCTTAACCCACTAGATGCCAGCAGCAAACTCCAGTGATGAAAACTGAAAATGTGTCCAGACATTGCCAGATGTCCCCTGGGGACAAGGGAAGCAAAATCGCCCCTGGTTGAAAACCACTGTACTAACTCCCGCCCCGCCAGGTGCTCGTCTTCAGACAGTGAGCATTTTTCCTGGCCCACCTGGACCTGCTTAAGGGAACTGTCAGAGGAGGTGAGGCAGAGGCTGGCCCAGGGCAGGAGTGGCTGAGCCCGGCTAGGGGTGAGGGCAGGAGCAGACAGTCATCAGTGTGGGAGGTGTGGCCAGGGCAGGCTCAGAAAGACAGCTGGGGAGAAAGACGAGCAAGCAAACCCCAGACAGGGGCACTCCCTGCAAAGAGAGGCCACGACATCAAGCCCCTACCATCTATGTGCCACATCCTGTGACATCTGGACCCCATGAAAACCATCAACCAGATAAGGAAAGATAATGGGACCGAAAAGAGGGAGGGGTTGACATTATTGAGAGCCCATTGTGTGCCAGGCATTGTAGTAGGCACAGAACAAGTGTTATCTCATTGAATTTTCAAACAGCCCCATGATACCCATTTATTCCATCACCAATAGATGTTTATTGAGTGTCTATTATGCACCAAGAACTGTTCAAGGTGCTGAGGACAAGCTGCCCTCGTGGAGCTTGCACAGAAGGAAATGGATGTGACGTGGAGGCCGTCACGTGGCAGGAAGCACACTGGGAAGGTGGCTTGTGATCGCGTGTAGGGCGGACCTTGCTCACAAGGTCTGGGGCTTTAAAAGTCCAATTTCCATTTTCTTCTTGCCTTAAATTTACCAATACAGTATCTGAGGCTCAAATACAAAATGAACCCACACTAAAGGTTAGTCTTCCAGACCGTCTTGTTCTGAAGGGCTCTGAGGTTGACACCTGCCAAAGTCACTGAGCTCATAGGTGGGGGAGCCAGGTGTCGACTGACTCGAAAGCTTGTGCCGTTTCCACTGGGCTGCGTTTCAGGACACGCCAGGGTTAACGGCATCACATGAGCCCTGGCGGGTAATGGGGACCTCCCTCTCTGGGGAGAGCCTACATCAGGAGCCTTTAGCAGTGAGAAAGGAACACAGTCGCAGACTGAGGAAAGAGGGCTTTATAAATAGCTCAGGCGACGCGGCTGAGAAAGCAGTGAGGCTGGTGGGGCCAGGGAGGGAAAACGTTAATTAATCAAAATAAGCCAAACTGCCCCACACTCAGAAGCCTGAAACCCTCTCGCCGCCCAATCTCTGGGAGCTCCCTAAAACCAGAAATAAATAAACAGAGGTGAAAGAAGATGGAGAGAGGCAAGAACGTCAGGGTCACAGAATCCGATGCCACGGCACTGTGCACTCTGAAGGTGGCCTTCTTGGCAGAGGGTGACACAGTTGACGTCATGGGTTTCTCCAAAAAGGCAAGGACCTGTGCACCTGGCACTCACGCAGATTTGGCCACTCTCCCGTCACCTGGGGTGAGGGCCTGAGTCATGTAAAGGTTGGGGTTAGTCTCAGGAGATGGCTCTGTGTGCGGAGCCGGGACACATGTAAAGCGCCACTCCTGCACACCCTTCTCTGGCCTCCGACTGGAGCCTTCAGCTGACAGATTGCCAAAAATTTCTGTGTGTGGTCATGTCCCCTCTAGCCTGGGGGCCGCTGAGGACAGGGTCAGCATTTCTGGTTCCTCTCCACATTCCCAGGGCCCGGCGTGGCACCTTCCCCATGGAAGGGATGCAGACGTATTTGTAGAAGAAAGATGAAGATGTAGATGAAAAATGAAGATGAAGACCTGCCCCCATCATAAAAGCTCCAGCAGGTTTAACCCTTGGAGAATTTATCTTTATTTTATACAATCAACCAACAACCTAAAATTAGGTAACAATTAAAATGGTCACTTCTAGACAAGGGAAACAAAGCCTTGCCTCTTAAATTTTCCTTCCAGGGTCCCCTCTGCTGCCGTCCCTCTGGTCACTCAGCATTAAATCATCTTTTGCTCCTCCAGGCTCACTTCTCCCTGTGGTGTCTCATCCGTTAAGGTGTTCGTTGGATCAGCTCCCGTGGTATTTCTTACATCTGCCCCTTCTCTCTGCTCCCGATTTAATTCGGGCCCCCTTGCCTGGGCTATGACGGTCACCTGGGCTCCTTCAACCAATCTTGCACACCCTTCCCAGATTGAAATTCCCAAACACAGCTGGGCCGTGTCCCGTCCCCGTGAGTGAGAAAGCCCCACTGGCTCCGCTTGTTCCCCCCAACATGACAGTCCCTTTGCTGTCATTTGTCCCAACCCACCCTTCCTGTCTCATCTCCTTCTGCTTCTCCCATGTGTCACTGGGACACCAGGCTCTGGTCCCAGCGTCCGCTCTGTGCTTCCAGCCCTTGTGCCTTTGCTCCCACAGTGTCCCCCGCTGGGAGAGCCCTTCCCTCCCACGGCCACACGGCCACATCCTATCTTTTAAGACTCAGCCCCAAACTCAACTCTTCTGTGAAGCCTTCCCTGATTCTCCTCCTGCATATCTGTGGGCAGCAATCATATCCTTTCTTGAACTTTCACAGCACTTAACCTTCACCTCTGTTGTGACATTTGTCACCAAATACCAAATTATAGTTATCATTCTATGTATCCTTAAAGGGGCCTCCAAACTTTGTTAATTGTAATTCCTCTGGCAGAAGTGTTTTTGAGAACACGCTCCAACACATACATATTTTATTTATGCATTGAATTACTATACTATTTTGTACATAATAAAATGCACACACACAAGGCTGGATGCAGTGGCTCATGCCTATAATCCCAGCCTGTTGGGAGGCCAAGGGGTAAGATTTGCCTTGAGGCCAGGAGTTCAAGACCGGCCTGGGCAACCTAGTGAGATCCCATCTCTACAAATAAATTTTATTTTTTTAAAACATTTTAAAACAAATGTTTTTTAAAAAAATAAAACACACAAACACAAATTAGGAATTTATAGAAGGATGTGATAAAAATCAGTAGAAATAGAAGCCCTGGTGTTTTCTTCACATGTGCTACTGGTCTCAAGAATGAAGGATGCTCAGGCTGGAGGGTCACGTAGTTGGGGCTGTTCCTGGGGGTGGGGCCATCCAGCTGGGAATGGCAGCAGGTGTAAGAGGACGAGCACTCTGTGGGCGGCTGCTGCTGCCCACTGCCTCTAGGAATAGGCACAGCCAGCCAGACCAAGCGTGGCAGTTAGAGGGAGGTCCAGGGACCCCTGGGCAGGAGGGGGACAGCAGCTGGGCACAGTGGCCGCCCCAGGATTCCAGGCTTTCTTTGGATGCCAGCCCAAGTCCTCAGGAAACAGAGCCTCAGGGGAGTAGGGTGGGCTGTCAGCAGCGTGTCCCCTTGAGCACGTGTCTCAGCCAGCAGTGGCAGCTATTAGCAGAGATGCTAATGCAGTGTGAAAGAGAGGGTCTTGACTCCTGTGTTATTTGACCAATAGGAAACTAAAGCCCCAGGGAAGGGACTTGCCCAAGGTGACCGTGACACTCTGTGATGTATGAACTCTCCTCTCACTTGGAATCTGGTTTTTGTGTTCGTGTTCATACTCTCAGGCATCCCCTTGTCACCACCTGGCAGACCTGTAGACCCAGCTGCCCAGGCCAGGCTGCACACGTAGAATTGAGCTGGTGGGATCCAGGAAGGAGAGGCAGCATCCACCAATGCCCCCAGCCCCCCAGCACACACACACACATGCATATGCATATGCACCCATACACTCACATGCTGACAAATGCACACGTACACATACATGCACACTCACACACCCATGCATATGCACCTATATACTCACACGCTGACAGATGCACACGTACACATACATGCACATGTACACATCCATGCATATGCATATGCACGTATACACTCACATGCTGACATTTGAGTATACGCTCAAATGCATACATACACATACATGCACATGTGCCACACATGCGTACTCATACAATACACATATTTGCATATGCATATACACTCATGCTATCACACATTCACACATGCACACAGCACACATGCATGCACACTCATGCACATGACACACCCATGCACTCACACAGGTGCATGCACACACACACCAAGCATGACCTCTCTCAGTTGGGACCCCTTCACCAGCAATGTTCTTTGCAGACAGCCCTGTAATCACCCTGCCCTGTTGCCTATTTCACGGAAGGGCAGGCCTCAGTGCCTCCATGCTGGTGATGTACACTTCCTCCCAGAGTATCTTTTATTTCTGACATAGAGAAGAGGGCTGAGTGTAGGCTCAAATGGCCTATACGTAAGAGGACAGGCAAAATGGGGAGACAGATGGGGCCGGGATGAGGGCCCACCCATCACCACTTTCTGAGCCCAAGAGAGCCAAGGAAGGTTGGTGCACCGGGTAGCTGGGCCTTGTCTCTGCTTTGCTCTGCTCGCTCCTGGGTCTGAAGTGACCTCTGACTGTGCTGTTGGCCAGACTGTTGACCTGGGAAGAGACATCATGGACCATCTGGGCATGTTCTTGGCCTTGCTGTGGGAGAGGGTCCCAAGCCCCAGGTCCCCCATGCTGGGATCAGCCCCACTGGTCAATGCCCCAATTGAAAAAAAAATCTTTCATTTATTCAATCAACAACAGTACCTCCTGTACTCAATAGATGTTGAGTATTGGCCCTAGAGAAGAGCCACAAAAAAGACAAGCCAGAGCTTACACTCAAGTGGAACTTAGCACAGTGTGTCCCACAGGGCATAGAGCGCAGAGGGAGGATTAAGCCAGGTTGTGCACTGACCTGTCCATGTGCAAGAGAAGGGCCCAGCAGGGAAGCCCAGAGAGAGAAGAAGAGAAGGTGAGGAGGAGAGGGCACACCCCCGGGTGCAGGCTGAGACTGAGCACACGCCCTACCACTGGCGAGCTGAGCAGTGGCAGCATTTCTAGCAGTGGCTAGGTTGGAATGGCTTTACCGTGACTGCTTTACGTGAAATGTCTCATTTAATACCAGAGTCCAGGCTGGAGTGCGGTGGCTATTCACAGCCATGATCATAGTGCACTGTGGCCTTGAACTCCTGGCCTCAAGCAATCTTCCCACCACAGCCTTCTGAGTAGCTGGGACAACAGGCATGCACCATGATAAAAAAAGATGGAGAGAAGAAGTCCTTGCGGCCCACCAAGAAATTCTTTCTGAAATAACAGAGGGTCACAGAAGAGTAACGGGTAGCCAGGGAGGCAGTATCCCCTGGTTCTCTTAAAGGGGAGGTGTCTAAGATTCTAGGAATGTCTTTAACATTTTCTGAACTCTTCAGAGAAAATCTTCTTACAAATCAGTAACTGTTGGGTCCCATAGCACTTTGTCACAAGTGGCATAGCTACTACCAATTTGTCCAGTATGATACTGTTTTGGATTTACGTCCCCCGCCGGCAGGTTCTCAAACTCCACTGTGCGGCACAATCACCCAGAAAGTTTTGTAAAATGACGGGTTCCTGGGCCTCATCCCCAGAGATTCGGGTTCAGTGGGGCTAAAGTCAGGATTCTGTCTTTTACGAAACTTCCAGGGAATCGTGGTGCAGCCTGCTTTCAGGCAGGTCTCTTGGGAAACCGCCGCTCTGGCCCCCTGAAGCGTGGACAGCTGTGCGTAGCAGGACCCTGGTGGATGGGTGTGTTTGCAGGTTTCCATCCTCTGCCCTGCGTCAGCCCCTCTCTACAGGAGATTTGGACCATGCTGTTCCTCACGGACCCTGTGCGTCTTCCCATCAATTCTCTGGCTGGTAGGGGGCCTTGCCATTATCCCAGTCTCTTATGAGAGTTCTTGCTCCAAACATAGTGTCCCTCATGCCAGAGTCCTTGAAACTGAGCCCTCGGGAATGGTCCTCAGACCCCACAACTCCGTCCATTCCCAGGGCGGGCAGCCGCGGTTGGGTGTGGTCCGGATGAACCAACCCCAGTTCCACCCAGTTCAGGCTGCAGAGCTCCACAGAACATTCTTCACTTTGTGATTGTTTCCTTTCAAAAAATATACTCCATAAGCATAAATATTATCAAATAGTAGAAAATACAAATAAACTGAAGGGGATGTAATTAGTTGACCTAAGTTCCTCTACTCTGACCATTGTTAATATTTTGTTGTAGTATAACTTCCTAGACTTTTTCCTGTGCAGACATGGATGTATGTGTATCATGTGTTTGTTCAACAAATATTTATTGAGTGCCTACTCTATATCAGGCTCTGTTGGGAGCTAGGGATACTAGAATAAATGATATAGACAGAAATCACTGTACAGCTTGCAGTCTATGCATTTGTATACATTTTTTTATAAAAATGAAGAACTATATGCTGCATTTAAGCAATCCTTTCCCCTTAACAGTATGTTGTGAATGTCTTTCCATATCAATGAATGCAGATCTATATCATCATTTTAACGATTATATATTTCATTGGATAATTTATCATAATCTATTTAACCAATTATGGGCACAGAGAGGTTTATTAGAACCAATTAGAGGTTCTAATTTTCTGCTGTTATAAACAACTTGGATATGACATTCTTTATCTAGTGACCTTTGGTGCCTTTTTGATATTACCTTATAATAAATTAGTAAAAGCGGAGTTTGGGGGTTGAAGGGCATGTGCTTCTTTTTCTGTTTTCATGATAGTACTTTTTCTTTAAATGACTTTTTATTTCAAAATAATTATAGATTCATAGGAAGTTGAGTTGCAAAGAGTGTAGAGAGGTTCTGTGTACCCTTCACCCAATTTTCTGCGGTGGTTGCATTTTATTTAACTATAGTACAGTCTCAAAACCAGGAATTGACATTGATACAATGTGGCATATGGGTCTATGTCATTTGATCACATACATAGACTCAGGTAACCACCACCAAAATCAAGACACAGAACTACACCATCAGCTAAAAGATGTGGGCAAAAGTTTGTATTTGTCTGAGATGAACACCCAGGATTACTACTGTAGGGTCATATGCTAAGTGTATGTTTAGTTTCTTAAGAAACTGTCAGACTATTTTTCAGAGTGGCTATTCCATTTTATTTTCCCACCAGCAATGCATAAAAGACCTAATTTCTCTGCATTCTTTCCAGCATTTGTTATTGTCACTATTTTTAATTTTAGCTGTTTTAATAGCTGCATAGTGATATTTCATGGTGGTTTTAATTTGCATTTCCCTAATGGTTAATGACGTTGAACATCCTTTAATATGCTTATTTGCCATCTGTATCTCCTCTTCGGTGAAGTGTTTGTTCATGTCCTTTGCTCATTTTCTCATTAGATTGTTTATTAGTTTTTGCTTGGGTTTTTTTACTGTTGAGTTGTGAGAGTTCTTTATACATTCTAAATATGAGTCCTTTGTCAGTTTTGCTGTTTGCAATTACTTTCTCCTAGTCTGTACCTGCCTTTCCCTTCCCTTCAAAAGGTCTTTTGCAGAGCAGAAGTTTTTAATTTTGATGAAGTCCAATTTGGTGATTTTTTTCTTTTCTGGATCATCCTTTTGATGTCATGTCTAAGAGTTCTTCATCAGGCTCTAGGTCCTGAAGATTTTCTCCTATGTTATCTTTGAATGTTTTATAGTTTTAGATTTCATGTTTAAATCTATGACCCATTTTGGGGTTAAATTTTGTATAAAGTGTAATGTTTACATTGAGTTCTATTGTTTTGTTTATAGATAGCCAGTTGTTCCAGCACCATTTGTTGAAAAGACCATCCTTCCTTCATTGAATCGCTTGTGCACCTTTGTTACAACTCAGTTGGTTGTGGCTGTGTAGAACTATTTCTGGATTCGCTATTTTGTTCCAGTGACCTTTGTGTCTACCCTTCTGCTGATACCGTGCTTACTCTGACTATATATGTCTTAAAATCAGGTACAGTGGTTCCTCTCACCTTATTTTTCCTTTTCAAAATTGTTTCAGCTGTTCTAGTTCCTTTGGCGTGTACTTTTTAAAGGGCTCGTGATAAACTGCTCCTAAAAGGTGGTACCCATTTAAACTTCCGCCAGCAGTGCAGGGGCGCTTGTTTCCATACCCCCACGCCAGCACCGACTGACATCACCCTTTTTAAGTCTTTGCCTATCTGATAACTGAAAAATGATATCACATCCTTATTTTAAATTGCATTTCTTTGGTTGCCTTTGAATTTAAGCAGACAGCCATACTCCCTGGTCTGGAGTGTAACAGTTTGGTACCCTGGGGATATCAAGCTCCACATTTAAGGTTCCAGAAATGTCCGGCGGCCCAGCAAGTGGGTTAGTGTGTGTGGCGACCCATGCTGACTCCGCTGAAGGCATCACACTCCCTCCTCCTCGCTTTTTCTCGCTCACCTCAGCTTCTGGGCACTAAGTCACCTGCTCAGGCAGCCATGGGTGCCGTAGGCAGGCATGCCTCCACTGAAATGCCAAAGGTACCTTCCAAATATATTCGGAAGTTGTCCACTTCACCTCCACTGCCACACCCTTGGTTTGTGTTGCTGCCCTCTCTAGCATGCAACTATTAATATTGCAGTCGCCTCCTAACAGTGTCCCGGCTTCCACGCTTGTCCCTGAATAGTGTGTTCTCAACCCAGAAGCCAGAGGATTGCATCTGAAACACAAGTCAGGTTCCTCCTCTGCTCAGAACCCTTCCTTCTCACCCAGGGAAAAAGCCACAGGCCTGGATGGCCTGCAAGGCCCTTTGTGACCCGGGTGCCCACGTCCCCCAGCTCCTCGCTCAGCCACCCTGTGTCAGCTGCTATGGAGTCGTTGCTGCTCCTCCACCCCACCCAGAATGCTGTGCGTTCTTGGTCCCTTTTGCTGTTTCCTTCTGTCTGGAAGACGGTTCCCTCCGTCTGGGACGTCCACCCCAGCTGTAGCTCACTTCCTCGCCTTCTCTCCGTTCCTTGTCGGCACCAGCACTCGCTTTGCTGCCTGTCCTCGTAGCCCCTGTCAGCAGCTGACCTATGAAGTCTGTCGCACTTGCTATTTGCCTCCCAGCTGTCTTCCCTCCCAGGACAGAGATTTATTTCATTCATTTACCTACAGCTCTACCCCTAGCATCGGATACCCTGCCTGGCACACGGTGCCTGCTCAGTAAATATCTGATGAATGAATGAAAATGAATGGCCACCTAGTAAGCAATCAACCCCTTATTTTAAACATTTAGATCGTTTCCCATTTTTGTAACAAACAATGCTAACATGAATATCCTTGAAAGTGAGATGCTTCCTATGCAGTCATGATTTTTTCCTTAGGACTAATTTCTAAGATTGAATTGCTAAGTCAAGGAGATGCATGTTTTTAAAACTTATGACAGATATTTCTCCAGAAAGGCGATGTTAATTTCCTTGCTTACCAGAAACAGGTGTGTGCGCCTTTTTCCCACACCCTCACCAACACCGGGTCTTGTCATTTTCAGAAAGTGTTTGCAAAGTTGTTACTTGCCGCTGTATTCTCATGTGAGTTTTTATAGAAAGGGCTTGTGTAAACTGATAGGAAAAAAAAACCATTTTACAGAAAGTCCAAGACAGTCTTCCTGCGGCTGTTCAATAGCCATGGCTGTTGAACACCCATGTTCAACAAAATCCAAGGGCAGAGCCCAGAGATGTAGCCACGAGCCGTGGCCAGGTGTCCAGATGTCGGGCTTTCCAGGAGCCTAACACATTGCGAAGGGAGCACTTACATTGTCTGGCAGAGACAATGGAGACCAGATTTTTTAGATCGCTTTCCTTAATTGTTACTTTTCCTAGCCAAGCTCTGAATAGGACCGAGGGAGCCAAAAGTTCAAGGTTTTGCTGTCTTCCTAAGACCTATCTTCCTAAACCAGGGTTCTCAAACTGAGAGCACCTCAGAATCACCTGGAAGGCTTGTTAAAGCACAGACTGTGGGTTCTGTAGGTCTGGGATGGGGCCCAAGGATTTGCATTTTTAGCAAGTTCCCAGGTGATGTTGATGTTGCAGGTCCAGAAACCACTTCGAGAGCCGCTGGCCTGAGTGAGGGCGTCTGTTTTGTCTGACTTCCCCTGGGTCTTTTCCCAGCCCTGCCAGGCTGGATTAGGCACTAGCCCTTGTGCCCCAGGGGGTCTTCATGCCACACTGACACATTGCAGGGCTGCAATTTTCCCAGCTCTTTCTCTCCTTTATGCAAGTGGAGCCTGGTGTAGGGCCATGGTTCATCTCAGTCCCTCCAGAGCCCACTGAGCCGCTCGGCCCAGAGGCCTTCAATGAAAACCCCATGGAAGGTGAGGCGAGACTGTGGAGTCACCACCAGTGAGTGCCAAGTCTCCGTGTGTGCTGGCCAGCAGGGAAGCACAGGGCAGATGTCACCTGTGGCTGGAAAGTGGGACAGTCATCCCCAGGGTTTGCTCTGACATCCTTTGACCATCAATTGGATTCTGATGTCATCACGGAGACATTCAGAAATGAAACAGAAGACCAGCCCAATAGACTTGCTTTACAGATGAGGAACTTGAACTTCCCAAGAAGGTGAGGGACTAAGTCAAGATCACACCCCTGGCTTATAACACAGGTGAGACTTGAACCCAAGGCCTCCCCAGCAGCCTTCTGTAGAGGAGGTGGAGTGAGAAGACGAGTGTGATTTGGATGGAAGCAGAGATGTGGGGCACTGGCCGGGGTCCTCTACCCATCACAGGCTCTAGAAAACTCCCTGCATCTCTTCTGGCCTCCACTTGCCCACCTGTGGCCTGAGTATGCTGCCATCTGCGTGACGCTTTTGTGTGGATTGAATCTGGTCACTTGTGAGAAGGGGCCTAGAATCACACCTGGCACTTGGGAAGCAGCAGAGACTCCCCTGCCTCGCCATGGCTTCTTCTGGGCCTCCCATAGCCCCACCCTACTCAGTGCTGTTGGCCCACAGGGCAGGGCAGTGTCTGGCCAGGCTCTGGCCCAGTGAGTCTCAAGCTGTAAGAGGAGGGAAGGGGGAGAGGTTGAAGAACACGCACCTGAAAGTGCAGATGGTGCCTCATGTGATGTCAGCCGCTGCTCACATTTCGCGAACTTCCCTTCCCTCCTCACCACATCCTCCTGGGGTTTTCAGTGTCAGCGCTCAGGGGGAAGGTGCAGGCAGGTGTTAAATATAGAAAGGCACCTACTCATGGCGAAATGCGTGGGCTGAGCCCTGGGTGAGGGGGCGTGAGCTCCTGCTAAATTTAGCTGCCCGACTTCCTCTTTTCTCCCCTTGCATGCCATTATGCAAAACACGGGTGTCGGTTTCCCTCCAGGGAGAGATTCAAGGGGTGAAGAGGAGGACCTGGAGATGAAGCCTGCCAGTTAGTCATGATCCCTCGCCCCAGAGGTCCCATCTATTGTCACCTTCATTCTCATAGCAGTTCTGGGAGCTGGGCACAAAAGGTGTTGTTGACCTCACTTTATAAATGAAGACTTCCACCAGACAGGCGAAGGGGCTTGCCCAGTCACCGCCTGGTAAAGCCTAGACAGGAAGTCAGGGTTTCACACTGACGCCCATGTCAGTTCTTAAGAACCTAGCACAAGAGCGCTCTGGGCTTCGTAGCCCAGGAGCTAATAAAGAGAACCCAGTCTGCAATGTCTGCAAGCACCCAGAGCGGTTTGGTACGAGCCAGTGGAAAGCCTGCAGACCAAAGAGTGTGACCAGTGACGGACCAAAGCCTGGCTACGCAGCCCAGTGGCATCGGCCTCACCTGGGAACTTAGAAATTGCAAAGCCCAGCCGCAAGCAACACCTGCCGAATCAGATTCTGCATTTTAACAAGGCTTCCCGGTGACCCATGTGCACGTCTCAGCTGGAGAAGCATTGGCCCATGCTTTGCGTGGGCTCACTCAGAGTCAATTAATGGAATTTTACACTCCAGGAATTTGTCCCCTCACTCCCTCATTTATTCAGCTGCCATTCGCTAGTTAATGTCCGCGTTTTCAACCTCATGCTGGAAGTTGAGGCAGAAAATAGCTGCTACCTCTTATGAGTGCTTGTGAGAGCTTGCTGTGTGTCTGGTGAGGTGTTGTAGGTTCATTCATTTGTCTGGTCCTCACAAAGGCCCTATGAGCTGGGTGTGTGCAGTTTATGGAAGAGGAAGCAGGCTAGAGGGTTGAGGCAACATGCTCAAGGTCATGGTGCTTAGCTGGGGGCAGAGCTGGAATTCCACCCAAGTATCTGACTCTTACCCAGGAGGCTCTACCACTTCTCAGGATTAAGAAAGAAGCAGAGTAGATCGGCCCTGCTCAGGGCTCAGACCTTATAAGCCAGAAAGGACTCGATCTACTCTGCCAGGGTTTTGTTTTAATTTTGGCTGTAAGCTCCAGAGCCATTTGCTCCGTTAACATTTCACGCAGGTTCTGTGAGAGCCAGGGCTGCTCTAGTTGCACAAAGGCGGCCCCTGAGTACCCCCCCCAAGGCTGCCACTCTGCCCTGTGCCCTCTTGGAACTCTGTAAGGCACAGGCCGGCCGAAAGCCACTCACAAGTCCAACTTCTTCATTTTGCAGATGGGGGAATCAGAGAGATGAGGTCCAAGCTCACATAGCTAATGAAGACAAAATTAGTTAGGGCTATGTGGTCCCACGTCCAAAGGTGAGCTCTGTTCTCTACGGGGTGGGGCGGTGGGGGGATTCCATCCCAAAGAGCACACAGCTGATTTCTGTAACAGCATTTCATGGAGAAAACCACTTTGTCGTGGCATTTCTAACTTCCCACAGGAATGAAGGAATCCCTGTGAAATTATGTTGACAGCTTGACAGCTACGGGCCCTCTTCCCGGAATTATTTTCCTCATTCTCTCCTGTCTCTGTCTCTGTCTCGCTCTCTCTCACACACACAAACACACACACACAGGCACACACACTCACACACATGTACACACACGTACACACACACGCACGCACACACGTACACACTCATACACACACACACACACGCACGCACTATTTGTCCTGAGGTTTCAGAGAGCCCCTGAAGCCCAGAAGAAACCCTCGGGTCAGGAATCATTTGCGTTTTTTGCCTTTGCTGAAGCCTGCTGGGGGGGGGGCGGGGGGGGGCGGGGGGCGGGGGGGGGCCCGGAGGGGGACTGGGTAAATAGTTGTAGCTGCTGGAGTGACCCGCCCCCCTACCAGTGCCAAGTGTGATGTCACCCATTTCTAATGAACCTCCTTTTACTCCCATACCTTGTTACACCTTTGTACCTTCCAACTGGTGACATTCGCTGTCCGCAATTTGTCAGAGAGTTGGAAGGAGTCCCCATCGTGCTGAAAAACAGAGACCCCTGGTTCTGCCTCCACCCGAGTGGAGAAGAGAGGGATAGGTGTGTGTTGATGGGGTCAAGTCATCTCTGCGTGAGCATCAGGTTTCACTGAAGGCGGCAGCCCCCCATGACTGCTCCTGAGTCTGATTCTCTGCGGAGAGGACACCACACTCTGAGCCCCGCTGCGTGCCAAGCAGCTGCTCCATCCGCCAGCCACTGAGAGTCCTCAGAGCTTGGTGAGCTGGAGCGTGGCGTCCCCATTTTACAGATAGGGAAACTCAAGTCTCAAAGAGCCCAAAGGACACACAGCTGGTCGGTGGCAGAGAGCCTGGGGCATCCGGCTGACAGCTCTGGCTCAGGACGAGGCTGCTGGGTTCAGACCCCAGCAGTGCCACCGGCAGCTACTTGAACTCTCTGGACTGCTTGTCTCCGTCATACGATAGCGACTGTGACAGTGTCAACACTATAGTGTTAGCATGCAGAGCAATATGACCAGCACACTTAGAACAGTACCTGGCAGGACACGAATGCTCAACAGATGCTAACTGCCCTTATTATTGGTGCTATGATGGTGATGATGATGATGATATTACTTTGAAGGCTGTGATCACAGTGCTACCTCCCTGATTGCTTTCTTCAGGTGGGTGAACCACAGTTTCCCATTCAACAGTTGAAGGAAATAGGGCAGAGAGAAGGGGAACAACTTTTCCATGGTCAAGAACAAAGCAAAGATATATCTGACTTTGATGTGTTGTTTTCCTATAAAACAAGGGTTTCTGGTTACCTGCCCAGCCCCTGGCCCCTTCATTTTCTCTCCCTGAAGTTGGGGACCCCTTGGCCTCAACCAGAGGAACCTAAGGCTGGTATTCTAGGGTCTCAGCATCAATTCAGCCTTTGCACAGACCCTGCTCTGACTGCTAACAGGGCACCCACCTTGCATTCGAGACCAATCTCACCTTTCATTTGTTAGGGGCCTAGACCGTGCCAGGCACTCAGGACTGGAAGACAAACAATGTTTTCATGTAAACCATGTGCCTGCTCTGGCCCCAACCCCAAGAATGGAAGAGCCTTCAATTGCTGCCTTAGTTCCCTGCACTGATAAGAGGCCTGGTCCTCCGGGTCCTCCATCCAGTGCCCCCCCTTCCATCTGACTACTTCCTTATGATCAGCAAATGCCTCCACATGCAATCCCTGGGAGACAGGGAATGGAAGCTTTGTAAGCTCTTTGACCAATGTTCTTAATTGACCCTCAGAAAGACACTATTTTAAGATGTTCCTGTGGCATCATTTAATGTAAAACCAGCAATAGCCTATCAGTGAAGGATAATCTCTATCAAATGTGATCAATCTACACAACACCATCCTCTGCAGCTGTGAAATGTGGTGGCATAGTGTGCCTTCAGTGACTTCAAAAGGCACTGATAATGGATCGATAAACGAAAAAGATGTAAAAATTAAAACCAACCTGCAGAGGTTCCCAGAGAAGGGTCTCCCAGGAAGGACGCCCAAGTGTGGACAGTAGAGATCGCGAGGATGAGATTTTAAGTCATTTTAATTTTTTTTATACTTTCTGAAATTTTCACAGTATGTACTATTTTTAAAATCAGAAAAAAGAAAACTCGATTTTGTCCCCTTTCCTTATCCCTCTGCCAGAAATGTGGGTGGCAGTTGCCAGTAGCCGCGCAGTGGGCAGCCGCCAGACTAGGTCCTGGGTGAGTGGCACCAACATGGGTGCACGGTGAGAGCGGGTGGGGTCGGTCCAGGATCCATGGTGCCCTGCAGCTGTCCCTTCCCAGTGCTGGCTGGCCCAGGGGTTCTGGGGATGAAAGGCCCGTGCTGGCCCAGGCCCTTTCGCCTTCTTTGGCCCTGGTGCTCGTGAAGTAAGGTTGGCAGCCTCAGGAGCTGCAGGGGAGCTTCCTCACTGTTTCGTCTTTTCCCCTCTCCCCTCCCCTGCCCTGCCCTCCCTGGGGTCAATTAATTCCTAGGCACTTCTAGCCCTCTGTGCTTGCAGCCAGGGTGAGGCCAGTGGGGCTGGCTGCAGTGCAAGGGAATGACAAGGGACCAGGAGATAGTAGTCAGAGCACCAACAGTGTCTGCTACAGACACGGGTGGGTTGACTTAGCTAAATGTTGTCACCCCATGGTCTGCAGCTCCCTACACTAGGCCACTTGTGGGTCACGGCAGCTTAGTGACAGGAGCCCTGAGTGGGAGCCACCCCCATTTACACCTTTCCTGGACAGAAGCTCCTGTGCCCCAAGTGCATGGGCATAACTAACACTGAAATGCCTTTGACTCTGCTTACCGGAAGGAGTGTGACCGGGAGGGGAACAAGCCTTCACTGCCCTGTCCTCCTGCAGCCAAGCAGAGAAGAGAGAGTGAGGACTTCACACCCGTCCCAGGCCCCATTTCCTCGGTGAATGTGTCACCTTAGGAAGCCCCAGTTTCTAATCGGAAAACAAACAGGGTTGATTGATAGGAAGTTGGCGTGAGAAGTAAATGGATGATAAATGTGAGGTGATTAGTAGAGGCCCAGGCATTTGGTACCCATTGTTACTGTTCTTATGGAAGATTTTTTTTTTGTCTAAATGCAATTAGTGGTTTATAATCTATGGCTCTTTCTACTGCATTAGCCACAGAGGGAAGCGGTGGGGCCAGCCGACAGTACATCAGATTATTGCTTTGCAGTGGGAACACAGGCGTGTGCAGCCACTTCAAATACACTCTTTAGGGCCAGAGAGACCTTAGAAGCATCTAGACCAGGGGCTGGCCACTGGTTCTTTGTGACTTAGCCATTCATGCATTTATGCATTCAACAGGTATTGATGAGGATTATTTTGTGCAAAGCATCACGCGAGGTTCCTGATCTCCTAGGAGCTACTGGCAGTTCTTGAAGCCTCAGCCAGGAGCCTATGAAACAATTGCCACATCTCCTTTCTTGGGGAGGGTGTGTTGTATCCCTTCAGTGGAAAGGGAAGAGCCCTGGCCTCAACCTTCTTCCCATATCCCCACTCTTGCCCCCCGTCCAGTTCAGGCTTCTGTCCGCCCACATTGCCCTGCCCTTCCCTGGCGTCCTCAGAGACACGCGCTCCCTGGGAAGGTGGGGCCATGGGCCACAGGCATGGAAAGACACCTGGTGTGTCCCCAGCAAGTCACGATTAGAACCCCAGCACAGGGGTCTCCTGCCTGTGCTTTCAGCTGTGGGGGCCCCGTTCCCAGGGTCATGGCAGAGCCACGGCGTGGACCTGGCCTGCCCTTCAAGGGGAGAACTGAACATTTGTAAATTTTATCACGTGGGTGACAAATTCTATCACACGCACAGATTGTGAATGGAA
The DNA here is from genome assembly GCF_040939455.1 of Microcebus murinus. Lineage (NCBI taxonomy): Eukaryota > Metazoa > Chordata > Mammalia > Primates > Cheirogaleidae > Microcebus > Microcebus murinus. The sequence continues at coordinate 30,724,266 of NC_134105.1, read as the reverse complement.
TTTTATACACACATGGATTTTTAAAGAAAAAACACAAGACTAAAGACATTCGGCTTGTGGGGGCTGCTTTGGCGATGTCTGTGGACCTCCCTGAGGGAAATCTCTCAGTGTCCTGCCCGCTTAGGGCTGCTTTGGTGGAAAAGTTAGAGAACTTCATGGCGTGACCTCCAGGGGGTGGTGACCTCCTGTGCCACCCCCTCGGTGGGGTGAGGAAGAAGAGAGTTGCTGAATTGGCACAGCGGGACTTAGGTTAGACTTGAGGAAAAATGTTCTGCCCATGTCGGTTGTGAGAGGGTTGAAGAAAATCTCCATCTCTGAGTCATTTGGGCTCAAAGTCCACAGAGGAGGAGAAACAGAGGAAGAGGAACCATCTCCTTCCCTTGGGGTGCTGGGACCCCCTGGTTTTGGCTGGAGCTCAGCACCTTCTGGAACCATCATTCCTGAGACTCGGGCTGATGGTGAAGCTCTCCTGTGACCCACACGCCTGGCTGCTTTGCTCCTCAGACCTCTGCGTACGTGGCACCTGATTGGTGGCTGTCCCCTCCCACCCTGCCCCCTCCACCCCATCTGCCACCTCTGTTACCCTCAAACAAGGCTTGATGTGCTTGCCAGCACGCAGAAGCACCTGGCCGGTTGGATATGCGTGTGTTGGAGTGTAAGCTCCATGAGAGCGTGCATGAGCACACCCTGTAAAACCACGCTTCACCAGAATCTTCCTGACCAATGCATCTATCAAGCAGAATTTTCAGGAAAAAAACAAACACACAAATAAGAAAACCCGGCTAAATTCAAGAACATAAGCGTCTGTTAGACATTTAACCCCCCAAAACAAGGAGTGTCAGGAACTCAACCCCATTTGACATAATCTCACAAACCGTCTGCATCCTGCCTGTCCTCACAGCACACCCTCTCCCCCAAGACTGGAGCCTCCCACTGCAGGGAACTGATTTGATTCATCTCTTCTTGTTCATGCAGTAGGTGCTTAGCAAATGTTCAGGGACACACATTTCAAAAGGCTGGCTGGCCTCTAAGCTCTAGTCAGTAGGGAAGGACTCTGTGTGTTACTAAGGAAGGGAGGTGACTAAGGATGGGAGAACATTTGACAAGGCTCGAAATAGTTTTCTGATTAATCCTCTTCTTCGCAGAACATTCAGGGAGGGCTTCCCCCCTCCCCTGTCCCTTCCATGTCCCAAGCACTCTGCTTGACCAGGTTTGCCCACATCTATGGGAAGGTGTCTGATTACATGCATGCAGGGAAGAGGAGAAAAATGTAGCTGCTCAGATATTCGCTGAGCCCTGCTGAGGTCCAGGCCCCCTGTACCCAGGAAGAGAGAGAGAAGAGGCAGATCCCACCCCACATTCTGGGGGAGGAGAAGGGAGGAGCTTCTATGAGTCAGGCAGCACTCACCAGGGAAGGACAAATGGCAAGCCCCTGAGTGTAATCGCCAGCAGCCTCAGGCCTTGAAGGGAGGTGGGACTGGACATTCAGAAAGGGTCAGCTTGTCCTCCCCAGTCCCTTCATTCTGTGGTTTGGAGCTGCTCAGCAAGCTCGGTGGTGATCAGAATTGACGTGTTTCACCAAACAGCCACTCACCAATGGACTGGGCACGTAATATTCATCCATCCGTTCATGTGTTGATCCATTCATTCGTTGATTCATTTATTCACGTGTTGATTCATTCATTTATTCACATGTTGATTCATTCGTTCGTTCATCTGTTCATTCATGTGTTGATTCATTCCTTTTGTTCAATTGATTCATCCATTCAGTGTCAGCCATGTGTTGGGCCCTGTCCGAGGTGCTGGGGATGTGCAGCACTGAACAAGACAGATGAAGCTACTCTTATGACGCTTGCATGGTGGGGGACAGGAAACAGGTCACAGCTGGTGAGCATCTACCATGTTCCAGGCCCTGTTGAACCCTTTTCAGGCAGAGTTTCTCAACGGGGGTGCAGTTGGCATGTTGAGGCGCAGTTCTTCATTGTGTAGGACTGTGGCTTCTGTCCTCTACTGTCAGTGGCCCCAGTCATCAGAACATCCCCAAATACCCACTTACAGCTAAAAATGCCCTCATGGCGTGGTGCTGCCCCTCATTAGAAGCACATTATCTCATTTAATCCTCACAACAGCCTCCTGAAACTGGTCCTCTTACTAATTCCCATTTTACAGATGTGAAATGAGACACAGAGGTGTTTAGCCACTCGTTCAAGGTCACACAGCTGGAGTGATGGATTTGAACCCAGGAGCCTGGCTTTGGAGACTGCGCTCTTCACTGCTCTGTTATAGAACCTCTCAAACAAACGCAGAGACTGGAAATCCTAGGCAGGGAGGGGTGCTATGCTGAAAGTCAACCGGGATGATGTGACAGAGGGAGACAGGCTGAAGGGGGAAAGGTGTCCTGGGTGTGAAGCATAGTGCTGACCCGATGGGGGAAAAGGGAGATTGTGATCAACTTCGGGTCCCACACAGGGCTTGGACTTGCCATTAAACCATGAGGGGCAGCACATGTGTGTGCACATAAGTAATATGTACTTTGGTGAAAACCTCTGCTCTTAAGGGGAACACTCCGTTCATTGATAATTCATTCATAATTGTTCACATGAAAGGCACGCACCAGGAAACTTGCACGTGGAGCAGATGCTGGGCAGGGAGGCAGCATCTTTCTCTCTCCATATCCAACCAATGGGAAAGTGATTACTGGCTGCCTGTGGTGTGCGTCTGAGTCAGCAGTGGAGTATGTGGAAGCGTTGGAAGCTCTGTCTGGAGCCCCCACTGTGGCTGGCATACAGTAGACAATCAGACACTGAGTGGATAAATGGATGGGTGGATGGATGGACAGATGGATGGGTGGATGGACAGATCAGGTTTGGTACCAACCCCACATGGAACTTCTGGTTGTAAAGGCTGGGTATATTCAGGGTGCAATTCACAATGGTATAGAATTAAGGGTAAAGTCAAAATGAATTCTAAAAGGCATCACTTATCTTGCCACGATTCAAGTCAAGAATAGGAAAGCATTTCATTTCATTGGATGACCAATATAAACAAATGCCTTGGACCTCGGCCCTCTTAATCCATCTTAGACAGTTGGAGGGGAAAGCTAAGATTTATTGGCATCTACTATGTGTCTGGCACTCTGCAGACATTATGGCTGTTAGTTTTCAAAATAGGCCTGTGTTTGACAAATCAGGAGGTTTGGGCTGCCCAGATAGGTGACGCAAGAGGCACAAGGTCACACAATCAGTGGTCAAGCTGGAAATCAAACCCAAGGCTGTCCCTTTCTACAGCCCCTTCCCAGCCCCAGACACCCCACAGGAAACCAGACAAACAGAGCAGCATTTCTGTAGGCAGCAGATGCAGGTGGCTGCAGCCCCAGGCCGACTCACCTGTGCCAGGGGTTATCTCTCTGTGCAGCGTGGGGCCAGGCAGGAGGCCCCAGGTCAAGGAGGTGGGCGTGAGGACTGAAGAGGAAGGAACCTGGTTTCTTTCCACTGTGGAGCCAGCAGGGGCAGCTTAGTCAGTGGTAGGACCCATTAGTCACTGAGATGAGGGTGGGTGGGAGCGTGGGGCTGGGTCAGGACTGTGGGAGAGGGCAACTCCCACCATGGAAAGACAGCAGGAGAACGTAGGGGTGGGAGCAGCTGGGTTCCTCTCCCTCCGCCTCTGGTCTGTCTGACACATTTTAGCTGAGCGGGAGAGGAGAGTAAGGAGAGGAGGATGGTGGGGGACCCGGGAGCAGGAAAGGGAAGGGTGGCTTGCCTTTCTTCTTCGAAGGCAAACAGGTCTGCCTTCCTATCGCAGTTCCTCCCTGTCCTAGCTGTGTGATCTGGGCCAAGTCACTCTCCTTCTCAGTGTTTGCCTCACTCAGTTGTCTTAGAGATGGGACAAGATGCCACCTGTGGAAGTGCTTGGCCAGGGCCAGCTCATGGTAGGTGTCCAGGAAACGGCTCCTCTCTTCCTCCCCTGCCCTCTCTGGCTGAGTCTGACGAGAGCAGGGAAGAGCACCAGCTTCTCGCTGGACATGGGGGCTGGGTCCTCACTCCCAGCCAGCTGCACCTGCCCCTTTCTGCCGCCTGTGGACCTGTCTGTCCTCGCCGCGGGGCAGGGGCCATGGGTCATGGACACTGAAGGTGGACCCTCCAGAAGTCTGAGCTGGGAGACTGGGGCCCATTAGGCAGGGGCTGTGTCTGAGTCACATGGCTGGGAATGAATAGCAGAGCCAGGGCTAGCATCCAGGACTGCGGACTCCTTCTACAGTGCTCTGGCCCTGGGTCTGCCTGCCTGTCTGCCTCATCAGCACCTGCTGTGGTGCTGGGCACAGAGTGGGGGCTTCCTAGGTGTTGTCTGCAGGAATCATTGAAGGAGAAAATGTGAGACCTTCCAGCCAGGACCTCTGCGATGATGGGTGTTTATTAAATGTTTGTAGAGTAAATACACAGCCTACCTCATCCAGAGCCAGCCTCTCTGTACATGTTAGTTTTCACCTTCTTCTCCACTCTTTGTACCCAAAACTGCTATCGTGGGCTCACCCTGCCAGAGCTGGAGAGAAAAGTGGGCAGTGCCATTCTAGAATCAAGTTGTGCCCCCCAGGGTCTGTTCCCTCCTCTCCAGCCACTCCAGGCGTGCAAGGTGCAGCTGTGTACAGGCAATGGCAGAGCTGCAGAGAGGCCAGCGGGTGTCCTGGTGGGCCTGCCCCACTTAAGTGCATTCTTTCACTCCCTGGCTGCCTGCCCCCAGCAGGCCTTGCAAAAAGCTGCCTTCAGGATGGCCTTGGAGGCTGAGTGGTCATCAGAGGAAGGAGGCTCAGGGCCGTGGAGCCTGGAGCATGGGGAGCAGTGGCCACATGGTCACCAGTGCCCATGTCTTCATCCCCTGGCCAGCAGTGTGGCTGGATGGACTGAGTATGGAAGGAATTAAAGGACCTAGGTTTAAGCAACTTCTTAGCTATATGACTTGAGGCAAGTGACTTCATCTCTCTGATCCCATTTTATCATCTTTAAAATGGGAATAGACAACTTCCACTTACACCTTGGTGGTGGGTGGGAAAGGGCTGTCCATGGCTGGATGCTGGGGTGTCTGTGAAGACACTTTGGAAATGCTGGGTTGCTGTCACGTAAGGATTCAGTGTCACTGTTGCTGTGCTGTTGCTAGTACTTTCTTCTGAAGCAACCTGGCAGGTGGACCAGGCAGTCTGGACTTGAACCTTGGCCTTAAGCAAGTCACAGGGTCTCTGAGAACCTCAGTTTTTCTCATCTGTAAAGAGGGCCTGTCTGCCTTCCAGGGTTAAGGAAGGCCTGTGGAAGCTCAGACTTCCTTCCATGAGAGACAGGGCAGCACTGGCTCTTGCTCTGCCGGGCTGGCAACTACTGAGGCCCACTACCCACTCTCTCTGGGCCTCAGTGCTCTCGTCTGGAAGGAGAGTTCCGTGTGCCCAGCGCTCAGAGGGCGGTCACTGGGCTGTCACGCTGTCCCTCCCTCCTGGAAGGAGTGGCCCGCAGAGCCTGGGCCTCCCTCTTTGCAAGGCAGGCCCACAGCCACCACCTACCCCCTGACCTGACTCCTGCCCCCAGCTCCAAGCACTTCTCTGAAACAGCCTGGCTTCCTGGAGTTCCCCGTCTGCCACCGCTGCTCTGGGCACGTGACCTCCAGCTCAAGATGTCGAAATCCTACTCCAGGCTGCCCGGAAACCCCCACCAGCTGGGCTGTGCAGGGGTAGGGGCGGTGCAGGCTTCTTGGGCATTGCCACACTTTGCGGCAGTGAGCCGGGGGCATCGATCGTGTTCTATTTTCAGACATTTCTGTTTCCTCTACAAGAAGCAGTGGGAGGCCGAGAGAATTCAGCCTTCCGGTGGCTGGGAGATTGTTCCAAACAGCATCTTCACATGGATGATGTATCTGAGAGGCTACATGAAGCGCTGTGGTCTAACAGTGCTATGGCCCATTAGGAATGGAGAAAAGACTCTGGAATCCACGCTTTTGGGGATCCGAGTGCTGCTATGGGAGTGGTGTTCTGTCCCCAGGATTCTTGTCCCTGTTGGGAGGGAGTGAGGCAGGCAGGGCAGCTAGTGCTCCTGTTGTGCCAAGAAATCCTCAAGGCACCGGCTCATTTTACCAAGACTGTTGCCCCATGTCACTGAGGAGGAAACTGAGGCACGGGGGAGAGACACCCACTGTATTTTAGAACCATGGAGCCTGATGAATCTGTAGGCCTTTTAGATATTTCCAAAAATATCTCCCCTCCAGTTTGGTCATGATCCTGAAGTCTTCCTCATGCTCAAGGCTGTGGGTAAAGGCACCAATGGCCCTTATTAAAATGCAGTTGCTACAGACAGATGCTGGGGCTGAATCCCAAACCCCACCTTCCATTCAATTAGCTGCGTGACCTTGTCAAGTCATTATCTTCTCGTAAACTGAGGGTGCTAAGGGAGCAAAGGAGTTGCCGTGAACAAGACTCTTTTAAGGCATTTAGAGGCCAGTGGGACAGGGACAGAAGATGCCTCAATGAGCATTGGTAGCCCAAGGTGTTCGATCCAATGACGGAGTATGTCTCTGGCCCTTTGGGGTCGCAGATGCATCTGACCCAGTCTTGGAGAGTCAGGGACCCTTCATAGCAGAGGTAGGGGTCTCATCAGAGATACGAAGGGTGGCAAGAGTCAGCTGCGGTGTGGGGCTGCAGGGGTGAGGCAGTGGGAACGGCCGGAGTGAAGGCTGAGTACCTCCCTGCACTCACAGCATCTTAATCAACCCTCCAGACATCCCTGCCACTGGTTCCTGTTCACCTCACTTTCCAGATGAGTAAACTGGGTGAGGTACATTAAGCAGCTTTCCCAAGGCCACAGATGTAAGTGGCTCAGCTGGGCTTCAAACCCAGGCCTGTCAGATCCCAAAGCCCATGCCTGTAAGTGGGCACCTCCACCTGTGAGCTGAACCGAGGGGCCACGGTTCCCAGCAGGTAAAGAAAAGGTAGAAGGCCTTGCTTTGTGGCTGGTGTGTAGAGGTGGGCTGGGAACATGCACCAGGGTTGGGAGGGGAGGATGGCTGGAGCCTGGAGGAGTCACCCCTGCCGTGGGCAGAGGGCTTCAGCCACTCACATCGGCCTCTCTGTGCAGAGAAAGAGCCAGAACTCCTGGTGCTTCAGCACTTCCTCCGAGGCCTCATCTTTCCGATGGGTCATCCTAACACCCTGGTCATCATGGGCCTCTGCTTTCGGTCTGTCTCTTTCTTTGGACTCTGAACTGCTCAAAGACACAGTCAGGATCTTCTCTGTCTTAATCCCCAGGCGTGCAGCACAGGTCTGGAGGGCATGAGTGTTTGCTGCAGGAAGCTGTAAACGGGCCCTGCTTGCCTCTGCACCTTGCCAATGCTCACCTTGTACGTGGGACTTGCAAGAATGACACGTGGTTCTACCTGCCCAGGTGAGAGACCAGGGCCCAGGACTACGTAACGCTCAGTTTCCTGGAGGAGGAGCTGGGGGAGACATGGGCCTACCTCCCCTGACCCCCAAGCCAGGGATCCTGGCCATCCCCAGGACCCCCTTTCTTGGCCCCGAGCCTGTCCCGGGGGAGCCGAGCATCTGCTGTTTGGCGAGGGCGCTTGGCCTGTGGTCTCAGCAAAAAGCGGACAGCGGTTCTGCGAGGGAGGGGTCTGCACACCGCGTGCAACTGGAAACGGGACGCTGGACTCTTGCCCGTTTCCCCGGCATGGCTGCTGTGGGAGCATCGAGCCTGGGTCCTGCGCGCTTCTAAGCGGGAGGGATCAGAATGGTGCAGCTCTCCACGTGGCTTCCAACGGGGAGCATGAAGGGCTGCTGTGACAGCTGCTGGCTCCCAGACGCCCTGGGCGGGCCCTGGCTGCAGATGCTGCCTTATCCTAGGACACAGAAAAGGTGGCTCTTCAGAGGCGGGGTCTCCCCCGCATGGCCCACGGATCAGGCATTGCTTTTCACGAGTTGTCCCTTTGACAATGGGGCTACATCTTGGGCCTGACTCAGGGTTGTTGCCTTTTTCCTCCTCTCCTGCTTGCTGTCTTCCCTTGCCAGCCTCCACGTCCTGGAAATGCAGTCTCAGTGCATGAATGGCAGTGAGGGAGGGAGGCGCCAGGCCCGAGAGACAGCTTTGTCTGGCGGTGAATTTAGATAGCACGTGGGTGGCCAGGGAGCGGCTCGGGCGCCCGCCACCCACCTGTCACGGAGTTCGACTGCTTCAGTGGAGGAGGAGACCGGGTTCAACTCCCTGGCAGTGCCTGGGTCCCGAGTCACCAGGATGGGGAGAGCCCCAGCTCACCACCCCCATGGGGAGATGGCAGAGTGAGAGGAGGCTGCTAATTTGGGGGAGGGGCACGAGGAGGGCCTAGATGCTTCTGTTTTAGAGGCGTGAGTGAGTGAGCTCCGGATGACGCCAGCCTCTGTGACCTGGGCTGAGCCCCTCTCGTGGCCTCAACCCCACACAGCATTGTGGCTCAGTTTCCTTATATTAGGTCATTAAATATGAAATGTCCAATTTTGAATCAAAAGTGTAGTGTATTATATCTCAAACAAGAAGCAGTACAATTAATCAAAGTATGTGCCTAAAGTATCCACACAGTTTTGCCATCTGAACAGTAGCTTGTTTACGCCAGCGGTGAAGAAGCCTGGAGAGCGAGTGGCGATGAAATCGCGAAAGGCGTTTTCCACAGCTCGTTGAGAATTGAATATTTTTCCTTGCAAGAAGTGGTCCAAAGCCTGGAAGAAGTGGTAGTCATTTGGTGCAATGTCTGGTGAATACGGTGGATGACAGAGAGTTTCCAAGTCCAGCCTCTGTAGTTTGAGCAGTGTTGTTTCTGTGACATGGTTGAGTGTTGTTTTGTAAGAGGATTGGCCTGTCTCTAGTGACCAATCTCAGCTGCTTAATCACAAGCATCCTCATCATTTCATAATTGGTTGCAGTAGACATCTGCTGTCATGGATTGGCCAGGTGTCTTGAAGCTGTAGTGGACAATACCAGCACTGGACCACTAAACAGACACCGTTAGCTTTTTTTGATGAATATCTGGTTTGGGACTGTGTTTCAGCACTTCATCTTTATCCAACCATTGTGCTGAACACTTGCAATTGTCAAAAAGAATCCATTTTTTTAAATCACATGTAACAATACAGTGTAGAAATGATTTGCTTTTATGTTGTGACAGCAAAGAAAGGCAAGCTTCAAGATAATTTCTCTGCTGACGCTTATTTAATTCATGCGGAACCCATCTGTACAGCTTCTTTACCTTGCTTATTTGTTTCAGATGGTCCAATATTGTTGGAATAGTCACGTCAAACCTTGCTGCTAATTCACACGTAGGTTGAGATGGACTCGCTTCCACTACAGCTCATCATTATCCACCTTGGTGTCAGGTCGCCCACGTGGCTCACTTTCAAGATTAACATCACCAGAACAGAACTTCTCAAACCATCGACATACTGTATGTTCATTAGCCACATCCTTCCCTAACACTTCACTGGTATTTTGAGCTGTCTGTGCAGCATTGGTTGTATGATGGAACTCATATTCAAAAATAACACAAATTTTTGACTTAGCCATGGTTTCACAAAAATTGCTCTAAAAAATATGAAAGATAATCACAAGCCAGAAACCATGCGTTTGGAAAGAATGAGGATGTACCTTCACAATAAAAATAAAACAAGAAGTGTCAAAATGAAATGTCAGAGATGTCAACTGTCAAACTTAGCCCTTAAGGAAATTGGCCATTTCATACTTAATGACCTAATAGTTAAGGGACACTAATTCCTTCCTCCTAACTTTGTCAAATGGATTTGGTAAGACCCAAGAGGGGAATCCTCATCCCTGTCACCATCACCGTCACCCCTGTCATCTCCTCCATCATCATTGCCATCAATGTCATCACCACCATCCTGGCAGCAGGGATGGATTGCATACCGTGTGCCAGGCGCTGTGCTAGTGCCTATGGGTGTGAGAGGCTCTCGCAAACCATGGGCGCTCAATACAAACTGACTCCAGTTTCTGTTTTGCTGACAGCTTGTTGGGCAAGATGATTTCACCTTTCTGAGCTGCAGATTTCTCATCTGGAAAGTGGAGATGATGTTAATAGTGCCTTCTGCAAAGGGTTGTTGGAAAAGTAACTGTGTTGAAGCCCAGAAAATGCTTGGAAGAGGTCGTGGTGGTCCTAGCACATGATTTGCTAGTGGCATCACTGTTGTTGTCAGAGCACATTGGTGGGGTGCTATCTTGACACTGGTGTAGGGGTGCATTCAGTGTCACAAACATTGTACCCTGAATGCCTTCTAAGCACCCTCTTCACACTCCAAAAATCCAATGCATCATTTCATCATTTTCAGTACCACATGCCACAGCCCTGGATATGCCTGTCCTCTCTAGACCACATCTCAGCCACCCATGTCAGCTGGTATTTTCCTCTATTCTACCCGTGCCTTCCCAGTCTGGGAGTGGGGAACATTGATCCTTTTCCTGAGTGTCTCTGGTTAGGCTTCCTGCTGCCCACCCTGCCTGCCAAGCCTTCCTCCCCCTTGTGGAGTTGTGGCCACCTCCTCCCAGGTCTCTCGGCTTCTGCCTCCTGCTCTGCAGACTGCCCTCCACCCTGGCAGCCTGCGGGGTTCTTCTGAATCACTCACGTGGCCCCTAACTCACCTGCTGAGCACCTCTCAGCAACAACAAGTGATCAGTCAGTGAAGCACTTAGTGGCCATCGACTATGTCCAACGCTAGCTTGGACCCTGATCGTAGGAGAGGGTGGCTGGAAACCTTTGCCCAGAACCCACTCTGCACATTCACCGAATGCACGCTTCTCTCTCGCCTTCTCTGAGCTAAACGCTAGGCCATACACATGCCAGCTGGCTCTTTAATCCTACCTGTGGGGCAGGGATCACTGCTTCATTTTTCAGATGAGAAAACTGAATCCTGGAGAAGTTAACAGGCTGGCCGAAGCCACATGGCTGGTATACGCAGTGGGGCCTCGGTTCTGAGGCAGGGGTCTCTGAAGCCAAAGGCACCGTCCGCTCTGCACCACAGAAACGGCTGCTTTGCACCAGGCATTGCACATGAGCTGCAGAGAGACCACCCCCGGCCTGCTCCCTGGCTGGACAGGGCAGGAGGGGCAGCATGGGACCTGCAGTGGGACTCCGGTATGGGAAACAAAGCTGGGAGGTGGCAGAGGTGGAACTGTACTTGAGCAGCTGCAAGGTAGGTGGCAGGAAGGGGCATGGGCCAGGGAGTGGGGCCGATGAGCTTGGAGGTAGGGACATGAGTTCTGAATCCAGATAGATGCCCTGTGCCAGGCCTGTAGGGGGCCAGGGCTCAAGAGGGAGTGCAACAGCAGGAGGGGATGAGGCCACGGGAGTCAAGGGGCTGCCTAGGAGGAGCACAGCCTGGGGGCTGGCATGGGATATTGAGAGTGTTGTCCAGAGGGTGGCAGAGGGACACAGAGAGAGGAGCCAGTGAGCCTGCCCTGGACCCGTCACCACTTCCCTGTCCTCTATACCATGTCCCTTGGTTGCCACTTCCCTGCCTGGTGGTGCTCTGCTGGCCCTTGGCTGGCAGCTCACAGCTCACACTCACCTGTTGGGTGAGCTTTCCCCAGCCCTTTCTGCAGGCAGAACTAGTCCCTCTCGGTCACTTGGCCACAGTGTCCAGACTGTCTCCCAGGGCAGGGTCCCCATTGCCTCGCACAATCCCAATCCCTGTTTGGTGGGTGACGAGTAGGAGGTGGGAGCTCCACCACCAGCTCTGGGGTGACCTTGAGAGTCTGTGTTCCTCGCCGGGCCTCAGTTTCCTCTTGGATATAGGGAGGGGCTGGATGGCCGCTGACGGCCCTTCCCAAAGCCCCAAGGCTTATGATACGAAAGTGGGAGAAAGCAGGTAAGGCCTTGGGTGGCACCTCCATCCTCCACTGTCAAGCTCTCTGCCATTTTACACTAATTGCCACTTGGTCCCTGGAGTCGGACATGGGCTGTCAGCACTTGAGTTTCAGAATCCAAGGACACCCCCTCCCCTGGCTCTGCCTCTGCTGTGTTCTCATCCTCCCCTCCCCCTCCACTGCGTCTCTTGCTCTCAGCACAGCCCTGTGTGGCCTACTGCCCAGCGCAGCCGGGAAGATACCAGCAGTCCCTCGGGGCGGTGACAGAAAAGACCTGGATTCTCAGGGACCAACGTGAAAATCCATTGCCACATTTTCTCCGTGTGATTTCCCATAGTGCTCTGAACTGCTTTTGTTTGCAGGATGGAGTTCAGCTTCTGCTAGTTCATTTATTCCATGTACATGTATTAAGTGCCTGCTGTGTACCAGGCCCAGGGGGTCGTAGGGACAGGGGCGAACCAGACCCTGGAGACTAAGCAGGCAGGGGGTGCTCTTGCCTCCTGTGCGGGCTGGAAACCTGGGTGTCCTGTGCCCTCCTACCTACTCCCTGTGCCACCTAGCCCCAGGGGGCCCTCTGAACAGCATTCTCTGGACAGAGTAACTTGCAGTGCGGGGGCATTCTGCTGGGGGGCAGGCAGGCAGCTCCTGGAGGGTAGAGTGCCACGGCCCAGGCACTGTGTGACGGGCACCAGGCGGGCTGTATGAGGGGTTGGCCGGCCCAGGGAAAAGGCTCAGCAGGAGCAAATGGGGGGTGCCCTGGTGGAGGTGGGGCTGCAGCTGGGGTGAGGGTGGGCTTGGGCACAGAGCCACGCAGTCCCCAACTCCCGGCATGGCCTTCCCTCAGCCCGCACCTGAGGCTACTTTCCCAGTTCCCCTAGTTCCAGCCCAGTGGCCTTTCCTTGGCCACCTTCCCTGGCGCCTGTGCCCCCTCAGTCCCACTGCTGGGGGTCTCGTTAAGGCTGCCCCTTGCTAGTTTTCTGCCCCTGGCTTTGATCAGTTTAAATCCCAGCTCCTTCATTTCCCAGCGCTGTGACCTTGAGCAAGCTGATTAACCCCAGTTTCCATGCCCACAAAACAGGGATGCTAATAGTCCCTGTCCCAGGGAGGCACTGCTGGGACACGGCAGTCTGTACAGGAGCCATTGGAGAAACCCGCTTCTTCCAGGCTCTCTGTTTCCCACAACCCAGCCCAAGCCCCGCCCTGGCTCAGCCCCCTCTCTCGGAGCCCTTCCTCTCCTCGCCCACGCCGTCTAGCCCGCCTGTGATTCCCCCGTGCCCCCTCCGGCTCTGGCTGCCAGTCTCTGCCACGTGCCGCACACCTCCTAGAGGACCAGAACCACATCTTCCATTTCTCCTCCATCCTCTGCAGACCCTGGAGTGCCGAGTTCAGTTCTGGACCCTTCTACAGAGAAACGTCTTTGTCAGTGGAGCCACGCACTTGTCTGACCAGTATTTACTGAGCATAGTTTTGTTATCTCGTAATGAATTACCCCAAACTTAGCAGCTTAAAGCGTTAAACATTTCTGTTGAGTCGAGAATTCAGAAGCCGTGTGGCTGGGCAGTTCACGCTAAAGGTCTCTCACGAGGCTGCAGCCAAGGAGTTGGCCAGGGCCGCGGTCGTCCGATGGCCTGACCGAGGCTGGGAGCGGCTCCCTCGCAGGTGTGCCTGGTGTGTCCCAGCTGGTTGTCGTCAGGGCCCTCAGTTCCTCCCCACACAGGCTGCTGGAGAGTTCCCGTGCCATGGCAGCTGGCTCCCCCAGCAGGAGCCATCCAAGAGAGAGCAAGGTGGGAGCCACAATATGGTTTTATGGCCTAGCCTCGGAAGTTGTGCCTGTCATTCCCACAATATCCTGTTAGTTACGCAGGTTGACCCCTTCGGTACGAACACTTGGAGGTGAGAATCACTGGGATGCCTCCTGGAGTCTGGCCACCCCCAGCACCTGCCACACCTGGGATGATTTTTTTGTGCTGCTCACCCTGAGCAATGAGCACGGGGATGCAAAGTTCACAGGGGCTCCCTGGGGCCCTGGGGTGGGCTCAGGGTCCACCACTGTGGTGGGCTGACCAGGTTGGAGTCCCAGAGCTGCCTGAGGACAAGGAGAATCCTCAGTAGTAGGACCAGCCCCTCTGTTTCTCACATCAGCCCCTTTATCCAACTTACACCCCCAACCCTCAGTGGCGCTTACTTTCCCGGCTGCTGTACACACTGCACCTGCTACCCAGCAGTGGCACCTGTTTAAAGAAGGGTGTGTATATCGCTCCAGGAAGTAGTGAGTCCCCTGTCCCTAAAGGTGTGTAGGCACCCTCTGCAGAGCCACTGAGCAGAGGCGTCACATGGAGGAGATTGAACAGGGCTCCACTGAGCCCTGGGTGTGAGACTCCCCACTGTCTTTGTGGCCTGCCTACAGGAGCGGGCCCTTGCTTGTCTCCATAGAGGGCCTCAGCCCCCTGCAGGAAGCCTCAGCTCACCCCATGTGATCCTCTGATTGGGGCTGTGGTCTGTGGGATCTGTCCTCTTGCCCTGCACCCCATCCGCAGCCTTCCACCTGTGGGGTCTAAGTGCCTGCAACCCTGGCTTCCCGCCCGTGCGGCCCACATCCCGCTGGGGAGCCCTCCCCGGATAATCAGACCATTAGAGGCCTCCTAATGCCACCTAACCTCGGGCTGTGATGGCCCCGCGCTGGCTGCCCATGCATTATTAACGTGCAGAGAGCACGGGCGCCGCTGAGATGTGCTGCCCTGTGACGTCCCTGGGGCATTCCTTTGCAGCGTGTGTAGCATCCCGCGGTGGCCTGATGCTGCCCCCTCTGGGGTGGGCCCCAGGAGCGAGCGCTGGCCGGCGCTGGCTTTCCGGGCATGGGGCACCTCGCACGTAGGACTGTGCGGGCCTGGCATGTCCAGATCGGGGAGGGCAGCAGACTGAAGATTGGCTTGTCCACCCCTCACCTCCGCAGGGGAGGGGACCGAGGCTTGAGGAGAGAAGCGGCCTGTTCAGGGACACAGGGGGAGGGGCAGAGGCCTGGGGTCCCGTTGCTGCCCTCACACTGCATCCTCCTTGAGCTGAACCACGTCGGCTCCTAAAGCCCTGGGCAAAGCCGCTCGAGCAGACAGAGGGCAATTCTGCACAGGAGGAGCCGGCCCGGCAAAGCCCTCGCCCTGCAGTTGCGTTTCCTAGGGTTAAACGCACTCAGCCCCGACCGACTGCAGGACCTTGGCTGAGTCACTTTCTCTCTCTTGGCCTTAGGGTCCTCATCTGGGAAACAAGCATAGTCAGGCCCACCCTGCCTTTCTGCTCCCCTCCTGCCTCTCTCCCTGGGCCTGTGTGAGGCCCCAGCGTGGTATTGGATGAGACGCACTCCATGTTACACGCTGAGAGCAAGAACACGCCTTCTCTCTTCTGGTTCTCAGCACCTTGTGCCTTTCAATGCAGAATCAGAGATCGGGCTGGGGGGTCTGTAGTGGACTTGAGATAGCCAGAGGAATGGGGACAGAGGCTGTGAGGCCCAACAACCGTCACAATCAGGAGACCCTGGTCCCAAGCCCAGCCTGCTCCTTCCAAGGCAGTGGGCTTGGCCGGGGCCCTTCATGAGACTCCCTCTCTTCTCGCTTTCTCCTGCTGTCACGTGAGCAGGGGCGTGGGAAGGAGATGAGAATTCCCCTAAGAATATTCCAGCTTTAAATTCACTAGGGACTCATTCAGACTAAGAGGTCCGGGACTGATCCCAGGTCCTTTTCTAACAGCAAGATTGGGAGGGGGGTTCAGAGTCCCGGGAAGCACACGGTCCCTGGAGGTGGAATGGGGTGATGCAGGCCGTGGGGATGAGCTTCGCCAGCCCCAGGGCCAGTGCTGGTCCGATGATTACCCCTTTGCAGGTGAGTTGTTCATGAACAAAGAGTTGGGAGGCGTTGCCTGGAGTCACAGAGCCGGGGGAGGGATGGAAAGGGCCCAGCTTTGTCTGTCGCGAGTGATGCCGGAAGTAGCTGGGAAGGGCCGGGCGAGGGCTGCCAGTTCCTGCTCACCTCTGTGTCTGGATCCCGCTCCCCCCGGGTCTCATGTCATCCCACAGCCTCCGTGGGAGGTGGACACGGCTGTCATCCCCATTCTGCAGAGGGAGACACTGATGCTGGGGCAAGTGAGCGAAGCCCTGAGGGTGGTGGAGCCAGCATCCTGGTTTCTGGTGGTTCCTGGATGGCTGCAGGGCGGCGGGGATGCAGGGCACGCGGCTCAGGCAGCCTGGGTAACCCCCAGGCCACGTGGGAGGCCCTGAGAGTGAGACGACAGCCACGTGGAGGCTGTGGGCAGCTGTGCGGCTGGAGCTGCAGCTGCCCTGTATGCAAATCCTGCCCATCTTGCCACTGAGCAGATGCCCGACGGAGAAACCCCCTCTTGGTCCTCCCCGCGACCCCAGCCTATGCCTTGTGACACCTTCACCGCAGCAGCTGCCCTTACTGTAGGCCCACAGTCCCAGGCCAGACCAGTTCACAAGAACCATGCCCACCCCTTGGGGGATTCCCGGGTCTGTCTGGAGGCAGCTGCAACCCAAGCAAGTCTGACTGCAGAAGCCAGCGTGCAGGGTGATGGCAGCATCCCCAGCGGCATGCCCGTGTCACTTCCAGGGCCAGCCTGAGAACGGTTAGTGGGGCCTTCAATGGAGAACAGGTCGGGCCTCATCCATGGCTCCCCTGCCGTTCCCAAGCGTGCCGCCCTGTGCCCTGCCTCGGTGCCTTTGCTCATGCTGTCCCCTTTGGGTTACCCTTCACCCCCCTTTTGTCCCCCTGTCCTTGGCAGAGCCAGCCCCACACGCCCCGCCCCACCCATCCCTGAGTGCCCCCAGGCCTGGGTGCTGTCTGTCCTTACAACCCTCTGCTCATGGACTTGGAGGGTGTCCAGCTGCCCGCTAGGCTGGACGCTCCCTGGGCTGAGGCTGACGAATTTGTACCTGGCTCTGGATTGAAACCTCCCAACCTAGAAGACAGGTATGCTTATTGTCTAGCTTTATACATAAGGAAGAATACTCAGAGAGGCCAGGTCACTTGCCTGAGGTCACACAGCTATACCAAGTGGGAGAGCTGGGATAAGGAGCTGGGAGTCGTGGATGAGTCTGTAATTGGGAGTAAGACTGGCGCTTAGTCAGCCCTTTACTCCCAGGGCCAGCGAAGCATAGGACTGGTAAGTGCTGGATACATTTTTGTTCAAGCAGTAAGACAGCGGATGCCGCCCCTCCTTCCCCAGAACCCCCAAGGTGCATCCTGCAGCTCTGCGCACAGCCCGCTGCACCCCGGCGCGCACCCATCAGGCCCCGGCCAGGGCTTTGGCTCAGAAATCCTCCCCGCACTGCTGTGGGCTCCAGGCGCTTATGTCCATTTTATAGAGGAAACCAGGGTCCAGCGAGGTCTGATAAATGTGCCAGAATCACCCGATGGGAAGCGGCCGACTGGACTGCAGACGAGGGCTCGGGCTCCGCATTCGGTGCTCCTGCCCAGGCTGGCGGGACGGGGCTTCCTACCCAGCCGGCCCTGCTGCCTCTGGCCAAGGCGGGAACAGTTGGTCAGCTGCCCCCGCCCCCGTCCCCGAGAAGAGAGGAAACACCGGTCTGCGGGGGATTCCTCTGGCTGCGCCTCGCCCCTCGGCCACTTCCTCTGGACACTCTCGTTTTCTTTGTCACTTGTTTTAGTTTCTGCTTTTCTTCCCTCGTTCCTTTTTCTCAAGGCCACTTTCGTTTCCGTCTGTTCGTGTCCCCCCCACCCCACCCTCTCCGCTCAGCCCCCGCTGCCCTCCCACCACCTTGGGATCCCCGACAGTCCTGCCTGCCCAACCACGTTTCCCGGCCGGGTCAGGGGTCAGGGACAGGAAGGGGCTGTCCCCCGCCTTCTCCCTCCAGGTGGGAAAGCCAGGTGGCTGTCACATGGCTCTCAGGCTCCCTGCCCTGCCTCTCTGGGCCTAGGCGCCCCGTCATCTGTGAGCTGGGAGGAGGAACGGCCTCGGAGGAGGAGCGGAGATGACACATGCAGAGCTCTGACAGCCAGTACTTGGAAACACCCAGTAACACCAGTTCTGCGTCCCCAGGACCTGCCTTGTGTGCAGTCTCCCACCCTGCAGGCATCTGCCCCCAGCGCTGGGGGCCCACACCTGGCCAGAGGCAGCTATCGCCGTCTGCGCCTCCTGGCCTGAGCCAGCAAGGCCTGTACAGAGGCAGCGCTGAGAAGGAAGGAAGGACTGTCAGCTATGCCCTCTGGAGTCCGTGAACACAGCCCTCTACCCAAGCAGGAGCCTCCGCTCCCCTGCCCGGCACGGAGGCCTCCGCTTGTCCCTGCAGACTCCTGTGACCAGGAGCCCGGTGCCAACAGGGCAGCCCAGCCATGCTTGCACAGCTCCGCCTTTTGGAAGTTCTTCCTTTTGTTCAGCTGAGACCTACCTGCCTTTACTTCCACCCTCTTCCTTTGGCCGTCCCCAAAAGGACCAGTCTCTTCTCCTCCCCTGTTCTAGATGTCTGAGTGCTACACTTGGGCCTCTCCAGACTTGCCCAAATCCCTCTGCTCCAGCCTGAGAGGCAGTACAGCAGAGTGGTTAAAGTCTTAGACTCCAGAGCCCACCTACCCCAGTTCAAATCCTGGCTTGGCCACTTGCTACCTATGTGACACTGGGAGTTTCCTAACACCCACCCCCATGCCCAGTGGGGGCAACTGTGGGGCTTACGTGAACAGATGTGTAATGCGCTAGCACGTTGTAAGCACCCGGTAAACATCGCCCACTGCCTTTGTTGTTCAACACCAAACATTCACAAATTCTGCAATAGCTACTAAAACAACATCCTTTCCAGACCCCTTTTGAGCCAGGTTGTTGCTGGATGCTATTTGGTAGTTTCCCTGTTACAACTTGGAGAAGGTGCCTTGACTCCTGGTGGGAAGAGTCCTGATTTTGGAAGCAGACCTGTGTTCAAATTGATTTATCCCTGAGACACCATGAGCCCAGTGGCTTCTCGAGGGCTTACAAAAATGCTTGAGACATGAAAAGAAAAAATGTTCGGTTTCAAAATATGAAAACTGCTAATCAGAATTAATGTGTCATTAATGTATTCAAACATGATTAATTGTTTGATTTGGTTTTTATAGAAACAGCCCTTCCTTTGGGGGTTAGCACGCCTTGCCTTGCCAAGGTTCCTGATTGTAGACAATGATTGCTGAGAAATCGATTGTTAATCTTACAAATTACTGCAAATAATTTCAAAAACAAAATGATTTTTTAAATGTATAATTTTTTAACAAAAGAACCCATTCAGTAAGGGATGCATTTGATATAGGGGGAGTTCAAAAGGGATAGCACTTGGGTCTGAAAATGGCCCTGGGACAGGTCACCTCATTTTTCTGAGCTGCTGTGTCCTCACCTGCAATATGGGGACAATGCACCTGTTTTTCAGGGTTGTTGAGCCTAACCTGGAGATCTGGTGGTGCCTGCCTGTCTTTTGGTGGTGGTGGGGGGGGAGGGGGGTTGGGACTCAGGGGAGGGACAGAGGACTATTGACTCTTGCTTCCCACGCAGTTTCCATACCAAGGCAGGACACTGGCCTGCGAGGTTTATTTGTCGGGCCTGTGTGTCCAGGACTCTGCCCATCCTTCTTGGAAGGGAGCAGGCACCGCCAGTGGCAGAAAACAGTCTGGGCTTTGGACAGTCCTGGGAAATTCTTAGTTATCTGTCTGCTGCTGTGTTAGGCAGGTCCACACTTGCCCCTGAAGGGTGAACGGCTCTCTCAGGCTGCAGAGCAATTCAGGAAAAAAAGAAGTCTCTGTTCTCTCACCTCTCAACAGCTTTTCTTTGTAAAGAACCATCCATCATTCCCTTGTATCTGTAAGTGGGAGAGGCTTACGGCAGGGGTGAGGAGACATGAGCTCGAGAGGTGGCCCCAGGTCAGAGGCCCAGCGGCATTTCTGCCCGTCCTGAAGCATTCTTGGCCCAGGGCTGCTACTCACGTCCTCTGAGGGGGGCCTTTCTTTGTACGTGCCCCTCCTGCTCGGGGTCGGCTGTTTCAGACAAAGATGGCAAGAAGTGTTGAGTCCTGGGTTTCAGTTCTGCCTTTCTCATTCACTTACTGTATTACTTTGGCAAGTCACTTGACCACTCTGAACCTCAGTTTCTTCCTCTGTCAACTGGGGAAACAAATAGCTGGCCCACCCTGCGCTGAGTCGGCGTGAGATTGTGGGTGGGAAAGGCGCAGTAGGTCATCACTGTGAAACTGCAGGCAGGAGACGCCAGCGCTATGCTTCGTCATGGTGTCAGGGCACCTGGGGTCATTCACAGCCTTCTGCTGAGCCCCAGCGTGGCTCCCATATCAGCCCGGTCCAGGCTGGGTGGGGGCCGACCTGGCACAGGAGCAGAGCTGTCTCCCCTGGGCTGGAGCTCGTGGCCTCAGACAATACGCAGCAGGTGCCCTCGGTGCAGACGTTAGGCCTGGGCTCACACCTCCAATTCTTGGCTGCCGTCAGGGCCTTAACGCATCACATCTCACTGTCCTGGATCTGCTCCTCTCACCCCTTACCTATTCCCAGACTGTGGCGTCTACTCAGAGCAGGAAGCCTCCGGTCTCCACTGTATGTCTCAAAGAGCTGGAGAGAGCAGGTGTGGCCAGGAGCCTCCTGAATGAGTGATCCAAGCCAAGTCTCTGCTCTCTGGTCCTCAGTTTACCCTTCTGCAGAATGGTGTTCGATGGTGGGCATTTCTCTTCACTTCATTTGCCGGCAATAGTACCGCAGGATGAAAAGCCCATCTGATTGTTCATTTAGGCCACGGCATTCCACGGGAAGGCCACAGCCAGCCTTCCCCGCTGTTCTCAGAGGGTCCCGGGGGCAGCATTTTGGGGGCAGTGGGACACATAGAAGACTTGCCTTCAAGCTGCATTTGCAGAGTCAGCACACTTTTTACCTAAATTTGACCTTTGCTCACGTGGAGGGGTTTAGGAAGGTGACGGTGGACGGTGTTGCAAGGGAATGGTAGAGCCCACGACCCCACTATGAGATGCTGACGCCACAAACCTGGAGGAGAAGATTCATGTTTAGGCTGCCCCTGGGGCTATTGTAATTCCCAGGAGAAACTAGAGACTGTGTTCTCTGCGGGTACACGCAGATGATGGCATTTGAAGGAAGTTGGGAGAGCCTACATTCCCTCCATCTCTAAAGCCAGGCTGCTAGTACCTCCAGGAGGGCTTAAGGTCACCTCCAGGGACCTCTGTTGGCCACTCATTCCTTGGTGTGAACTGGTTAATCCAATCACTTTCCAACTTTGAGCAGGAGACACCTACAGAAGTGCCAACCCTGACCCTAGCCCTGGGCTCTGAAGGCTGTGCCGAGATGTTCCTCTGCTAAACTGAATTGATCTCTCTCTCTTCCCAATTTGCAGTAAAAAACAAAATTATTACTTATAATTGTCTCAATTTTATAGTTTTCTCCCATTGGCTTTTCCTAAGCTCTTGGTGCCTGCTCCTGCTTGACTGCTAATGAGTACTCACAGGCAATAAAATGAAATGTACAAGTAGCAAACAGATATTAATGAGGAGTCTCAGAACCAGCCAATTCTGCCGAGTTTCACAGTGTCTTTTTCGTGGCGGCTGTGTATGTGTGTGGTTACAATTTCATGGTGTGGGTGCATTTTCTGCTGGTGAAGTTGTTCCCAGATCTTGCAATGGATCCAGAAGTTTAGTATTTCATGGAGTTCCCCCAAGAATTCCGTGACTTCCAGTTACAACGATGGGACAAGGGTGGGAATGGCAGCAGAAGAGGGAGAGACCCATAGAAGGGATGAAATGCCCCAACTTGGGCCTCACCCCTGCTCCCCCCACCCCTACCCAAGCAAATCAGGCCCTGCTGACTCAGGATCTGTCAGGTGTGTCGCCCCCTCCCACTCCCACTGCTGATAGCCTTGTCTTACCTGGGTTTCCGCAGCTACTTGTAACTGCCATCACCATGCCCCCTCCAATTTGTTCCCTGTAGTGCACCAGGGGATCTTTTCAGAACAAAGATCTGGTCACATCCTCCTCCACATAAAATCCTTTAATAGCTCCCGGTGGCCTCCAGGGTTAAATGCTAAATTCCTTTAGAGAGATTTGCAAGGGCCCTCAGGATCTCCCACCTGCTCTTCCCTCTCTCCCTCAAAGCTCTGGGCCAAACTCCCTCCTCCTAACTCATACCCCCCAGCCCCCCCCACACACTGAGATCAATTCCCACTCAATATTCAAGCCTCAGTTTAGATGCCACTTCTGGGAAGCCTTCTTTAACTGTCCCTTCCACACGTAAACCTGTGGGTCCAATGCCCCCTGGACTCACCCCAGGCCACCACACATCTCACTGCAAGTGTCTTTTTGCTAGTCTGTCTCCCCTACTAGACCGTGAGTGCCCAGAGAATAGACTTCTGCTGCATTGCAAATGGATATTCAATAAATACCTATTGAAAGTATATACAGACTGTATAAATATTTGCTATTGGCACTATTGATTAACCTATGCACCTCGCTACATCTCTTGTTCTAGCTTATGAGTTTTTTTAAATTGTAGTAAAAACACTTAACATGAGGTCTACCCTTTTAACTAAATTTTAATATTAATATTAATACAATGCAGCATCATTAACTATAGGCATACAACTGTGTGTTGTACAGCAGATCTCTAGAACTTAACCAACTTGCTTAACTGAAAATTTGTACCCCTTAAATAGCAACTCCCCAATTCTGCCTCCCCCACCCCCTGGCAACTACCATTCTCCTCGATGCCTTTCCGAGTTTGACAATTTTAGATGCCTCATCCAAGTGGAATCATGCAGTATCTGTCCTTCTGTGTCTAGCTCATTTCACTTAGCATAATGTCCCCAGGTTCATGCACGCTCTCATATGTTGCAGGATTGCCTTCTTTTTTAAGGCTGAATAGTAGTTGACTACATGTATGCGCCACATTTCCTTTATCTATTCATCTGTCGATGGACATTTGGGATGTTTCCACGTCTTGGCTATTGTGCGCAATGCTGCAATGAACATAGAATTACAAATGTTTCTTCGAGATCCTGTTTTCAATTCTTTTGGATAAATACCTGTAAGTGGAATTGCTAGATCATATGGGAATTCTATTTTTAATTTTTTGAGGGACTTCCATACTGTTTTTCATAGTGGCCGCACATTTTACATTTCTGCGAGCAGTGCACAAGGCTTCTAATTTCTCCATTTGTGAGCTTCTCGACATCAGAGCCTGACTCTGGTTTCACCTGTAGCTCCCCCAGCTCCTCACATAGGAATTGCACACCACAGGCTTTGAAAAGGTCACAATAATGTGGGACATTAGTGCTGGAACTGGGTGAGTCAGGGCAGGGTGGACATCGCTCTTTCTGGACTGACCCAAAGCTGTTCCAGGTGAGTCCAGTTGCAATCAACCTGTGAGTGCAGCGTCCTGTTTGTGCCCCAGCAGAGAACAATACAGCTTCTTCTTTCTTCCTCTTTGGTCCTTTGAAGAGTTGCTGTCTGGGGCCTGGGAGCAGCCCCGGGGGCTTGCTCAGGGGTGGTGTCTCGAGTTCATCAGGTTCAGCAGGCAGATCATGGAATTCCCCAGCCGCCTTTTCGGCATCTGGATATAGATGGAGGCGTGGGAGGATGTTTGAGGGTAGGAGGCGTAGGAAGGGCCCAGTGGCTCGGAAGGGCCACTTGGCTGAGACCAGTGCCAGAGTGTGCTGTCTTAAGGCGGGGCCTCCGCAGTGGAGTGTGTGGCCGGGCCCCAGACACCCTCCGACGTCTGGATCCTTGTGTGAGCTGGGAGTAAATTACTTCCACTTTAGCTTCTATTCTTGGCCTGTGCAACTTAGAGCGAGAGACAGCCTGGCTGACGGAAAGGGCTTGGCTTGGGGGCCAGGAGGCACACAGCCTTGGGTTCAAATCCTGACTCTGCTGCTTAACCAGACACAGAGCTCAGGCAGACGCTGAACCTCTCCGAGGCTTGGCGGCCCGCTGTGTTGGTGCCAATAGGGGTCATGCGTCCCGGGGGCTGCTGTGAGGTTGAGGCAACGCCAGGGAAGGGCTCTGTGTCTCTCCTAAGCCTGGTCACTGTGTCACCCCTCTCCATTGTTGTGGCCCCAGAAAGATGAACATCTCAGGAAGCCCAAGGCTTTCCAGTGAGGCTGGGACTTCCTAGAGGGGACAGGCTTCCCTGAGTGGTACGGGGCAGCCCACAACTGCCTGATGGTCAGCCCATCTACCCTGGGGCAGTCTCCTCCTGTGTCAGGGACACACCCATCTACAAGATGGGAGAATGGAGCCACAGGAAGGAAAAACAACTTGCTTAGGCTGCCTCAACATCTTTTAGATAAATAGTTATTCATAGGAGTGAAGGAACTTTGGTTCAAGGTCAAGGTGAGAAATGGAGGCAGAACACTTTCTTGCCTCACCTCCCTGTGCTGTCTGACTTCCAACCTAGAACACCTGACCCGTATATGGGGCCTCACTGTCATCCTGCCCCTGACAGTTCCAGCCTCTCTGCCTCTACATTACTTTGGTGCTTGAATGCTGGTCCTGTATTGAGCAGCAAAGTCCATTTGGTCTAATCCTCCCCATCATTCAGAGCTCCTCCCCCTCCTCCAGGAAGTCCTCTGGGGTGCCTGGTTGTCTTTTGTGCAGCTCTTATCTGTAGCCGGGGCAGCACACTCTGAGCCCCCATTCCAGCTGTCTGGCCCGGCCTCTCACCATATCAAGAATGTGTTTCTTATCACTCCCACATGGCCCTGGGCTGTTGCCCTCCCAACCTCCTCTAGGCTCTAGTCCCTCAAGGCTAGTTTCAGCCCAGCCAAGAGGGAGGGCTAAAACCTGCGCCCCCACCCCCAGCTAAAATCACTAGAGCCTTCTCTGCTTTCCTTTGGTCTCAGCCTCCACTGCCCTGGGCTGAGTCTAAGACTTATGGCTGTCATGGAAACACATACATGTATGTGCTTGTGCATGTACATGTATGTGTGTGAGAGCGAGAGAAAGACACAGAGACCGAGACTGGGGGAATGGGGTGGTAGGCAGGGGGAGGGGGAGAAGAGGGCAGGGGAATGGGCTCATGCCAGGCCACACATGCCATGTTTGTGTCTCGGGGTGAGAGGGAAACCACCCTCATTCCCAACAGCTGACACGCCTGGGCAGAGTCTCTAAGGGATGCCACGCCCGCTAGCTGGGCAGGTCAGCTATTCAGATCCCAGCAGGGTTCAATCGCTGTCACCTAAGCTGAGACACACGCTGTGATTGAGGGCTCACTGCTAATTACCACCACAACAGCAAGCATTGGGGGCATCTTACATATATTATCTTAATTTGAGGTCAATGCCCTGTTAGTTGTACAGATGAGGAAACTGAGGCTCAGAAAGACCCCATGGCATAGCACACATGGGGTTCAGGCCTGCAGACAGTCTGGATCAGGGCCATGCTCATCTCCCTTGCCTGTGGTCACCCCACAGGCCCGCGGGCCCGGCCTCCTGGGTGAAGGTCCTGGCTCTGCCACTGGCCGCCCTGTGGGGGACATTCAGAGCATCGAGCCTCAGTCCTTCCCTCTGAAGTGTCCTGGGTGCTGCGAAGGGCCCTGCCCACCCTCCTGCGCCAAGAGCTGTGTCGGGATTCCCAGTCCCCTGATGCTAAGATGCCATCTTTTTGACTCTGGGATTCCCAGATTCTGATCACAGATTCCGGAGTCCTAGAGCCCTGCCTTCCCGTAACCTCTGCTCTTCGCTAGAATGTAGGCTCCACGAGGTCATACGCTGTCCACCCGTGCCCTGCCCTATGCCGGGGCCCAGCACAGCCACAGCCTGGCATGCGGTAGGTGCTGAGTCGGTGTGTGTTGACCGAATGCCTGACTCACCCTCAGTTCTGCTTCCCTGTGGTCAGCAGCCAGCCCCTGGCTGAAGCCCCTGTGCTGAGAAGTGTCCAGTTGCCCACGCAGTGCTGGACGAGCCCTGGGCCAACAGGCAGAACATTTTCCTCTGGCCCTGCCTGGCCACTGACCAGCAGCGCGACTGTGGCCAGGCCACCTGGCCCGTCTGAGCCTCTTTCCCAAGAGCACTAGACGCAGAGACAGAGAAACACACCACGCTCGTGCCTGCCTCAGGGCCTTTGCATTTACCATTCCCTCTGCCTGAAATGCTTTTCCCTCGCCTGGTTCAGGCCTTTGCTCCGTGTCACCCCTAGAAGCTCCCCCTCCTTAGGGAAACCCTCCTGGGTCACCTGGACTCAAACACCACCTCTGGTCACTTCTCTTTCCTTCCTCAAGTTGTTTTTATTTTCTTTCACAGGACTCATTGCCATCTGACAGTATTTATTTGTTTGACTACTGTCTGTTTCTCCAATTAGAATTTCAGTTCCAAGAGGGCAGGAGGTGTTTTAGGTCTGACTCAATGCCCATAGCAGTGCCTGGCACATAGTTGCTACTCGGGCACTCAAGAAATATCTGTCGAAGGAGGGAGAAAAGGAGTGGTGGGCAAAGTCCAAGCTTCGTGGTTTCACCCCTGCTCAAGTCCTGGCCCCAGATGCTGAGCCACGGGGGCAGCTCTTGCCATCTCAGCCCGAGCTCCCACGAGGCCCAGAACATTCCCCAGGCTTTACTCTGGGTGCCTCTGCCACGGGAAAACAAGACCAGAATTGCATCCCTTTGACAGCAGGACACAGGGCAGCCAGAGGCCCCCAAAGGGAGGCCCGCACCAGGCAGAGGCTTGGGCAGAGCTGGCTGTGCTCCGTTGAAGCTGATGAGCACACCCATTTTCCAGGACGTGCTGCTTGAGGCCTGGGTTCTGTTGCTGGCACCTGGATAGCTGAGGGAGAAGGAGAGCTGTGTCAGAGGAGAGTGGGGAGAGGAGGAAGGCCGTGGCTGTCCGGCCCAGCCTGGCTTCCAAGCCTGCTGTGTTTACATCTCCCTGTCCTGCCCAGCCCTCTCGGCTCCCTGCAGCTCTCCTCTGGCCGAGGGAGGATGCAGCCACCCAGCTGGGATGCAGGGCCCTCCGGGACCCAGCCCTGCCTGATCCCCAGCCTGTTTTCCCCCCGGTGCCTGGTGACCGTCCCCACGCTAAGTTCCACCCATGCCATTGCTGTCTGCCCAGAGGGCCTCCCGCACTCCACCTCCAGGAAGCCCTTCCTGAGTACACCTCCATGGCACCACACCCTTGTCTGCCCCCCCCCCCCCCCCCCCCCCGCTCTCCTGGACTCTCCCACTTCTAGGGGCTGCTTGGGAATCAGTATGCAGCTACTTCCGCACACAATGGGTGCTCCAGCCTGTGGGAAGCCTAGGCAGGCAGGGCGGGGAGAGCTTGGGTGGGGCAGTAGCCTCTGTCCACCCTGTGCCGATCAGATGAGCACATGAGTCATGGACCTGGCTGTGCCTTATAAACCCCAAAGCACTGTCCTGCCTTAGCCCAGGCCCCTTTATCTCTGGCTGGACTCTTGCCCAGCATCCTCACGGGCCACTGGCCCATCCAGTTTCCCTGCTGAGCCTGGCATAGATCTGACATTTCCCTTCTCCGCCCCTCCCCCAGGCTGTGCCCTGCCCCCAGGCCCCTCCTGCGCTTTCCCGCCCTCTGCTGCAGCTCGGGCCATCCCCTCTGCCAGGACAGTCCCTCCTGCGCCCTCTCTCCTCATTTTCCGGACCTGCCTCAAGTGGCACCCCTTCCTACAGAATCCCTGACCCCTCTGGGCATAACTGGTTACTTTGGACCCCTCATGGTTCCTCTCTGTGTGATGGCACCTCTCTGGCTGTGTCACATTCCCTGTCTATTTGTGCAAGTGCCTCTGCGGCTTTCAGTTAGGGCTTGACAGAGGAGCCGAGGCTTCCCCTGGTGTGTGTGCTGTCTGCGGGGAAATTCTCCCTGCCAGGCCTGACACCGACAAACTTCAGTTTATGGAGGCCCGAGCTCAGTCCTAGAGTCACTGCCATTTTCCCGTGGTGGCACGAAGGCCCAGATGTGCTCAGGGCCTTACTTGAGGTCACATGAGGTATGGGGCTCTGCTCGAGCCAAAGCTGTCCTCCACACCGTGTGACCATGGCAGAGGGGAAGATAGCAGGCCTCTTTCCCAAACGCAGCTGTCAATCAGCCACCTCAGGGATTTCGCCTGTTTGTCTTTTTGCCACCGGTTCTTCCCGTGTCTCCCATGGGTGCAGCCATCTCAGCCCTGACAAGAAGCTGGCTGGCGCATGAGGGGCTGCAGTCCCCATCCTCCTTCCTGCCCTCCCCAGGCCTGCGGGGGTCCCCTCCGGGTCACATGGGCCAGGCAGGACGCGGTGCTGTTCTCCAGGGCCTTTCGGGGGGCAGAGCCTGGCCATGCCGCCTCCCATCCTGACATCCAGACTGCAGATCAATAAATCTGTCTCCTGCTCTTCTCTCCTGACCATCTGTTTTCCCTGGTGGTCCCCAGGGAGTCTGCCAGGCTGGCTGAAAGCTCCCAGGTTGGAGAGAAGAAGCTATTTGGGGGCCATCTGTTTGAAAGGTGCCTCCGGCTGGGGTTCCGCAGCTGAAGGAAGTGGCCCAGGCAGTGGGAGGCTGCCAAGAGGGGACAGCAGTTAGGAGACGGAGAGCCACCTTCATCTTTAAGCTCAGGACCAGGGTGCGCCTGCTCTGCCCCACCTCGGGCAGAGCCCGAGATGCCAGGCCCGGCTGCATCTTGGAATCGTTGCTGGGGCAGATGGTGCCGGAGGGAGCGGGAAAGACAGTCTGAACCTCACCACCCCCCACAGCTCCTTTTAAAACACATACACACACCCTTAAAATTGGGTTGCCAGTGACAACCTGGCATATCATCTTCTTTTTATATTATTCTTAGCCCCTCTGTTGCCATAGCAACTGAACAATGCTTTTTAAATATAGCAGTTAATTTTTTCATCTCCAGCAACAAAGTTCTGGGGCTGTCCAGAAGGCCAGTGGCTGGTTTCTCTCCCAGGGAGAGAAAAGCCCTCCCAACTCCTCTCAGCCCCCGAGTGGGAGCCGGGGCCAGCTTTCCTGAGGCCAGCAGAGCCCCTCTCTGTTCCCTGACCTGGCTCCCCTCCAAAGTCAAGGCGAAGTAGAAAGAACCTGCGTGGAATCAGCGCCCTGGGCCCAAATCCCCCCCGCCCACCCCTGGAAACTTTGCTCTTCCTCTTGTAGCCTCAGTTCCTTTATCCAGTCATTGGAGATGACACGTCTGCCCCATAGATCTCAGTGAGGCTTAAACGAGCTGCAAGAGGCGAAGGTGCCAGGGTACCCCCAGGACACACTCAGTAAAAGCCTCCTTTTCTTTCTTCTTCCCTTCTTCCGGTCCTTCCCTGCCTTTCTCCCTTTCCGTCCTCACCTCCCTCTCTCTTGCGCCTTTTCCCATCCCCTGCTCTCCACAGCCTTGAATTATTGATGTTAAATTCCCAGCCAGTAACATCAGAGGGTTAAAATCCATAACCAGCCTTCCTCCGGTCTCCCCTTGGCCCACCCCCCTCCCCGAGCTGGTGAGCTCATCGGAGTCATGAATCATACATCACGGCTTGAGAGCCCAGGCCCCTGGGCCCCGCTGCTGAGCAGCCCCAGGCAGGAGGCAGGCTTCTGGAAGGGCTGGATGGCTCTGAAGCGGCACACAGCGTAGGCACCCACTGAGATGGGGGGACCAGAGGTAGCATCTCAGGTGCGCTCAGCTCTGCAAGGCGCTCTTGCTATCACCCAGCACCTCTCCCCGACCCTCCCCCAGACTAGCTCCTCACCCACTCTCTTCTCTGCATTCCAGAGCTCAGCACGACAGGCCAGGCGTCAAATAACAGACAGCAAAGTTCCTAATGCTCAGAGGCAGTCAAAACACAGCATGGGCTGCACAGCAGGTAGTGAGGTCCCTGTCACTGGAGAGTTCAGCTAGAGGCAGCACATCCGGGGGCAGGATGTGGTGGGGAGGATTGGAATACTGGGTTACAAATTGAATAAACTCTGGTCTTGATCTATGGTTCTGTAATGGAAATCATAATACTAAAATCACCATATAGTTTTGCAGAACCTTGAGCACCAATGATTATCCTCATTTGCATAAAAAAGTTAACTTGCCCAGGGTCACTTAGCTGACTCTGAATGCAGGGTTCTACACGCCCCATTATTCTTCAAGCTCACTTTCCTGGCTGGCAGCTGCACGGAAGAACATTGACTGAGCAGCGACCGAGTGTGACTCTCTGTGCCGAAACCCAAGTGGGTGCTCAGAGACCTGCAGAAGCCAGAGACAGCTCTCTGAGAGCTGACAGTCTTGTCCAGGGACCAACAGCAGACCCAGAAAGAGAAAACGAGTGTTCTCGGGCCAGAGGGAGCCCCGAGGAGCGAGTGATGCTCTGGGCTGGGGGCCCAGAGCGGGGTGGGAGGGGCAGATGCAAGAGGAGAGGCTGCCCGCTCCTCCCAGCGCACTGGGGCCCAGGCTGCTGCGAGCCTTTGATGTCTCCCTTCATTTCAGCCTCCTGGTGGCCCTGTGAGATCCACACAGCATCCAGTTTTGACAGATGCTCTGTTGAACTTGTCAAGGTCACACAGAACAGAAGTGAAGGGACCACGTGTTTCTGACACCAAGACTTTCACACCAGTGGGGGCGGGGAGGGGTGGCGGAAGGAGGGGCATGCCTGCCCTGCCGTGTCTGGAGGGCCGAGGGTCTGGCTGTCGGGCTCTGTTGCCCGAGGTCAGTGTGGGAGACTTTCTGGCTAGGAGGTGATGGCTAAAAGGGCCTGGCTCCGCCCTCCAGCTCAGAAGAGCTGCCTGGTGCTTTCCCTGCTGGGGAGGAGGGAGGGAGGAATAGTGGCTATAGTCATTGTCACTGTCACATGCTGTGCAGAGGACCAGCTCTGGCCTGTGAAACAAGAGACCTGGGGTAGGTCCTGGCTCTGGTCCTGGTTCTTGGTGACCCCTGAGGCAGGTCAGCTCAGGGCATTGGTCTCCCCTTTTCACTCAGAAGGTCAGAAACTTCATGGTGCTGCCTGTCTCATGTGTTAAAGTTAATTTGTCATTGTCAGCATTGGCCCTGACCATCTACCTAAAATGTCAACCAGCCACAGGTGCCCATTGTCCCTTCACCCCACTTTGTTTTTCTTTGTAGCACCTGCACACCCCAACCTCTATACCTCTCCATTTGCCTGTTACTGTCTTTCGCTGCTGTGAGACCAGAAATCCCACAAAGGCAGGGAATGGCCTCTGTCCAGGGCTGCGACTCCAGCATCTGGACAGTGCTGGCACTCACAGTGCCGAGTGCACCTCTCAGGAATGGTGACCTACAGGAAGGGGGGCATGCCTCCCTCATGCTCCCAAGGCCCCGTCCATGCCTCCTCCCGGTGCTCATCACAGGGCGCTGGAACTGTGTCCAGCCTGTCTCCCTCACATGCTGTGAAGTCCCTGAGGCAGAGCACACAGCCCAGCCAGGAGCAGGTGCTTAATTACACTTTGGTGAAGCAGTAGGACAAAGCACTCTCCTCCCTGGCCTTGGTTTCCTCATTTGTGCCCCGAGAGGGTGGTTGCCCTAGAGGTTTGTTAAGCACCCTCCCCCAGTGACACTCTGGGTATGTGACCTGCTGGCTGGCATTTCTGCACCTGCACCTTGGTGCATTTGCCCCACTGTTTGTCACCCCAGTGCTCACCCTGACCTCCAAGGTTGGTCACCACTCAGAGCCTGCCTTCCCCTTGACGAGCAATTAGATCCCCAGAATAGCCCATTGTTCAGAGTCAGGTGCCTGGACCCTGTATTTATCTCCAGTGTGCCGAGTGTGCTCGGGTCCCTGCCAGGCACGTGGTGGGCATCGCTGGAACTGCTCAGGCTGCTCAGCTCCGAGAGTCTGTCTCTGGAATCAGGAGATGGCCAGCTCTGAGGGACAGCAAGAACTGGTGGGGAAAAGCATGAAAGGGAACTGACCTTCGCTGGGTGCCAGGCACTTGACAACTGCATTTTATATGTCCTCATGAAGGCCGTGCAGGATGGCTGTCATTAGCCCCATTTTACAGCTGGGTAGTTGAAGGCTCAACAAAGTTACCTTCCCGTGGGACTGCCTCAAGCTCGGAGGGCTTCTAAGGGACAGAGCTGGGATGTGAACACAGGACCATCTGGCCCCAAGCCCAAGCGTGTTCTCTGTGCCCCTAGAGTCCCCTGGGCAGTGGTGATGGTCGGCCGCCATCAGCCCATGAAGCTGTAGCCCAGCAGCTGCCAGCGAGCAAGTGGGAACCGGTCCTGCGGATGCCGCCATGGGGTCTGCGCTGCAAATCAGCAGGCTCGACTTCTGGCCTCTTTCTGGCCTCCCCACACCCTCTGCCTGTTCTCTTGGGTCCTGTCCAGTCTCACCTCCTCTCAGAAGAAGCCTGAGTGCTGCTGAGTGAGAAATGCCAGGAATTTGAGACCAGCAATGGCCACAGGACAGGCGGGCACTAGAGGGCCATCGCAAGGAGAGGGAGGATGCAATCCAGGCCCACCACAGAGCAGAGTCCAGAGAAAAGGGCCAACACAGGCTGTCGGGGGGGGGGCATCATCTGGGCACTGCCACTTACCAGCCAAGTGACCTGTGGCAAGCTGGTTAATGTCTCTGGACTTCAGCTTTCTTTTCTGTAAAACGAGGATAGAGATCCTAACTACCTGACACGGCCCATTTTGGGGATTCAATGCAGTAACCCGTGTAGAATTCTTAGCTGAGCACTCGGCAGGCAGCGAGTGCTTACGAAGCCACCGCTAGCCTGCTGGTTGCCCTCGTGTTGTGACCACGGCTGCACGTGCCAGGAAGTGAGGCATCGGGCTGCGGGGGAGCTGCAGCAGGGCACTGGACCAGCCCCAGGAACAAGGTGTGTGCTTGACCTTGGGAACAAGACAGGGACAGGGTCTCTAGACACAGGGTGCACTATCAGGGCAAGAAAGCCTGGGCTGGGAGCTCTTTAGATACCCGCTCGTTTTAAGAGGGAGGGTTGGTCCGAGAGCTTGCAGGCAGGTGCAGGGGATTAGCTATTGGGAGAGATGAGGGACAGGAGGGTCAGACCCTCCTTCGGGCTTAGAGTTAGAGGCATGCCATGCAGCTCTCAGGAATCGTGTATCGTTTTACATGCTTGCCCTTTTGAAGCAGAACCATGGACTGTCCAAGCTGGCACGACCTTAGAGATGATGCTGATTGCCCTGGCCCACACAGCAGGTTAGCACACATTCTGCTCATCTCTGTGCCCATTTTCCTTTGGTCACATGAGGGTGGTATGCTGAATGACCTTTTGGGATCTTTCTAGCCCTGCAAATGACCCCTAGCGACTGTCCCTGGGGTTTGTTTCAGGTTAGGAGAGGGGGCTGGGAGCTCTGAAGTGCAAGTGTGCAGACGAGACACGCAGCAGGAGGAAATGCCCGGGTCCCTGGCTGATGCGCACACAATGGGGTGGAGGGCAGAGAGAGGGCCTGGTGCTGTCCCTTGCACTCAAGCAGGGCTGTCTCTCTGGCCACTAGGGTTGCTTGTGCACCACTGACTCATGCTGGCAAAGCTAGAACCCTCCCTGGGGCTCTCCCAGCTCCTGGTAGAAGCAGGTTCCCAACAGGAAGCCTCTGTGAGTCCCTGCCCTACCCTGGCACCTCCCTCCAATATCTAGCACCTGGGCCAAGCTTGGCCACAGCCATCAGAATCTTGGTGCCCGGCAGGGGCTGGGATTGGCCAGGTTGCTCTGAACTCTACATCTGGGGGCTGGGGGGACACTGAGCTGCAGCCTTCCCCCACCCCTGCTGCGTTGATGAGTCTACATAGCTGAGTGTGCTTCCTTCTGCCTCTGTTTCCCTGCCTAAGACTCCAGTTCTCTGCAGAAGTCAGAGCCCCACATGAACTCTAGACCCTGAGACCCTGGCAGGCTATGCCCGTTCCACCCAAACCCCACTGTGGGCTGGCTTCTGTTCTACATGCCCTCGAGCTGCTGGCGGGGTTCCTGCCCTAATACAAGAAAGGTTGCCAGGCAATGGCACTGTCTTTCTTCTGGCTTCCGAGATTGCCACTGCCTGGAGGCTACCTCTGCCCCACCCACAGGTGCCCTGCTTGGCTCCATCACCAGCCCGTCCCCCTCCCGTGGATGTTCCCTTCTCCAGGCTGCTTCCTGACATGGCGCCGAGGCAGCAAGCTGTGGGGCGCCCATTCCCAGCTGTGCAGTTCTGATTGAGTATTAGGCTGCAGGTAACAGAAACCCAACTACAAGGGGCTGAAACAATAGGGGTTTAACTTAGAAGGCTGGAGGCAGGGGAAGTTCCAAAGCTGGCTCACCAGCAGCCCAACGACATCAAGGATCCAGGCACCTTCCAGCTTTCCCTCCTCTGCCAGCCTCACCGCTGTGGCAGTAGCATCCTGCCCAAGGCCATAAGATGCCACAGTCCCAGAGGCCATATGCCATGTGGAGTTGCGTGGTGCAAAAAGGGACATCCTCCCCAAATTCTCTTTTTATTAGCAAAGAAACCCTTTCCCAGAAACCCTGAGAAAGACTTCCCTTAACTCCAAAATGGAAGTAATTGATCCCATTAGCCAGAATGAAGTCACATGAACCAGTCACTGGAAAATGGAATAAAATTACCATTGCCAATTAGACCATCATAATTTATCCCTGGGCCTGGGGAACGGCTTACCCTGATGCAAACAGGTGTCTGCCAGCAGAGAAGCAGGTGAATACACAGATGTTGGGTAGCTCCTAGAATTTAACTTGAACTTTTCCTGTTTGCATTTGGTGCTAGAGTTCTTGGTCACAGCCCTATGTGCCAAAGGAAGCCATTTGACTTCTTCCTTTCTGAATCCATTAGGGCTCTTTGGTGTAAGCAACAGATACTGACTTGAGATAACTTAAGCAAAAAGGGAGTATATCGGAGAGATAATGAGAATCTTACAGAATTGACAGGAAGGCTGGAGAACCAGGCTCAGAAAAGGATCTGGGGTCCCTCCAGGGACCAGAAAACAGGAATTAATCAGTAGCAGTCTTATCATGGCCTCTGAGATGGGAGAATGAGCTCCCAGGGTCAGGGGCCTGGCAGTAGTATGCAGTATGCCTGGCTCAGGCTCTGCCCTCCCCATGGCTGCAGGAAAGCAGGAAGCCTTGACTTGCTGTCCATGAGACCAGGAGAGTGGATTGCCCTGGATGCAATCAGAATGTCATCACAGAAGTAGGAAGAAAGGATACTGAGTGGACAAATGCCACCACCAGGTAGCACATGACCCTTGACCCAAAGACACAACAGAGATGGCGTGGTACACCTTCCTCACGTGGAGGTAAAAGATGCACAACCTCAACACCATGGGACTAGCCACTTGGAGCAAGGACATGGGAGCACTCTCTGGCAGGTCCCCACAAAGGCAGTCCCCATTACTGATGTCGCCCTGATAGGGCAGAGGATTCTATCAAATCCTTCTATTCATAGAAGCTCCCCGTGCACTCACCTGGGGAGTGGCTGCTCCTGGCTTCTCCAAGTTGCTCTAGAAATTCTAACATAGTCATCTCTTCACTGACTATAGGCAACTGAGGTCAACCCCAGAACATCCCTGAGTCTTTCTTCAAAGCTGCGAGAATCGAAGGCCTCCCCCTGGCAGGGCAGAGTTTGGGCTTGGCCGGGTCTATTGCTGCAAAGGGCAAAGTGTTATTGAGCTCCCGTTGTGGGACAGGTAGGGTGCTAAGCACTCGGCATACAGTTGTTTATTTAATTCTACCAACAACTCTATCATATGTCTATCCTTTTCCTTTTCTACCGATGAAGAACTGAAGTCTAGAAAGAGCTTTTCCTATGGACAAAGCTAGTAAGTACAGAGCAGGACTGGAATCGGACCCAGAGCCCGCTCTTGGTCACTTCACCCTATGGCCCCACACCTGCTCCAACAGGCTTGTCATTCCCCCCTCTTGGAAGGGGAATGGGTCTGTGACCCTGCTTCACACGTCTGCCCTTTAGCATCATCCACCCAGCACAGAGACGTGGGCTGTAGCCCTGCGCCTGTAAGAGCCTCCAAACTGTTCCAGAAAATGCTAAGTCCTTTCTCGTCCCCACCTAAGCCTTTCCATAAGGCAAAGTCATGAGCTGAGCTTTTTAATTTTTACCATGAAATCTTGTCTTTGCTCTGTAGTTCTGGCTTCTGGAAGACATGGCCCTGCCTTCTGTGGGCAGCAGAGCAGCCTGTGCCCCCAACCTGGCAAAAGATCAGGGACTCCATGGGGGCGCTGGGGGTGGCCCGATGCAGTGGACCCAGAGGTCCCTCAGAACACCGTCAAGAGGCAGCCTTGGAGGGAGCTGAGGGGTGACTTGAGATGCACCCTACGCAGCTACCGCCAGAGCGCCTCACCCTTACTTCTTCTACTCACTGGTCTTCCGTGGAAGGTCTATGTTCTAAGAAAAGATTCTCTGGCTAAAATTCACTGGTCCAATGGATACATTGATGCTTTTTTCCATAAGATTCTGCAAGATTTTCCTTGATCTGAACTCCTACATCACCCTGGCCACCGGGAGAATTACCTTTACAGAACCACAGCTTAACATTCTTTCTTTGACATCACTGAGAGCCAATAAATAACCAGGAATAGCCATATATGTGGGTCACACCTCAGTACATCAGCAAAACAGTAGAGAAGGTTGTACATTGTGTTAATCAAAACCAACTTGAAACAAAGACCCTGGTAACTAATTCTTCTCAGAAATCTGGTCCAGGTCCCGGTTTCCTGATTCCTTCCTGCTGCCAAATGATAAAAATCGCCCAGTTTTATTCTTTGCTGTGGCCACTAGGATGCCCAGATCATATTCAGCTCGGCATCTGTCTTTGTAAAATGTGCATTTTTTCCATATATAGTACTTGGATATTTCCTACGAATTAGAGAATAGAGACAAGTACAAGAAAGCAAAAAAAAAAAAAAAAAAAAAAAAAAA
This sequence comes from Microcebus murinus, assembly GCF_040939455.1. Classification (NCBI taxonomy): domain Eukaryota; kingdom Metazoa; phylum Chordata; class Mammalia; order Primates; family Cheirogaleidae; genus Microcebus; species Microcebus murinus. Next base: position 30,687,555 of record NC_134105.1, on the reverse strand, counting down.
AATTACACTGTACCCCCCCAAACTGTTAGTATTTTCATCTATCTGCTTTTGTTTATGTACAGTTTTCATGTGGCTTTATTCGTAGGGTTTTTTATTTTTATATATGGTGAAATCATCATGTATACAAAACTTTGCAGCTTGCCTTTCTCAACCTGATACCTAGAATACTTTCATGTTATCACATCATTCTTAAAGGACGTGTAATGTTCCATCAGTTAGATCAGAGGTAAGCAAATGTTTTTCTGTCCAGGGCCAGATAAGCAGATACTTTCAGCTTTTCAGGCCATACTGTTTCTGTCATAACTATTCGACTCTGCTGTTATAACACAAAAGCAACCACAGACAGTATATAAATGAATGGGCATGGTTGTGTTCCAATAAAACTTTATTTGTAAATATGGGCTACCAATAGGTTTTGGCATACAGCCTGTCAACCTTTAATATAGATGTACCTTAGTTTTCATTGTGTGTTAGCCCTTTCCATGTGTTAGCACCCAGATTGGCTGTCAGTATTTAATGTTTCAATATTATAACTAACACTGCATGGAGTTTACTTAGAATTTTTTTTCTTAGACTATATTCCTGAGAATTGGGATGACTGTGCCCAGAAGTGTGGATATTTATAAGGCAAAGTTCTTGATGCGTGCTGTGAAATTGCCTTTCAAAAGCACTCAGCCAATTTCCACTACCAGCAGCGATGTGAGAGCACCAGTTTCCCCAGGCCCTGCGAGCACTGGGCAGTGTCCTTCAAAACATTTTCTTCCCTGCTCCTTCTCATCTGGATTTTGCATGTGTCCAGTGTTTTGAGGCCTGGTCTGCACTTTTATCCTTTAATCTTCCTCACATCCTTTTTAGAGATAGGCAAGATATAAGCAAGAACATTCCTGGGTTTTATAGATCTGTCATGCTGGGGTCAAGTTCAAGGGGTAGCAGGATGTAAGGAGATACAGAGTCCTGAAGATCCCGTGTGGGTGGCATGGCCAGCAGGGCTGAGAGCTGTTCTTCTCTGCTGAGTGAGGGACTGCGGGGTGGACACCGGCTGGAACCTCCAGAGCCTGCGTTGTGTGGGCCACGCTGGAGTGGGGAGGTGACAGTGTCTTGGAGGGAGAGGAACAACATGGTGGGAAGGGAAGAAAGTGGGTTTGGGGGTCAGATGGATGTCAGCTCTGTGTGTGAGCCTGGGCAGGTTCTCTTGCCTGTTTGAATTGCCTGTTTTGTCATCAATAAAGGGCATAAAAAGGTCAACTGCACAGGGTGGTCATGAGGGTTCAATGTGATCCTTTACACCAGAACTCCGCACAGTGCCTGGCACGTAGGACTTAATGTGTCTTTGTTAAGTTGGATTGCTTTGAATACTAGAGTCATAGGAGTGATGGGAAGTAGATAATATGAATATTTTAAAAACACAGTATGGGTCCAGTGCCCACATAGTGGGCTCTCAAAAAGTAATTGACGGATGAATGAATGAATGGAACTTTGAAGTCCAGCAGCTCCAGCTCTGTGCCTTGTTAGTTAGATGGTCTTGGACAGTGCAGCTTGCATCACAGAGACCTACTCTCTGCAAAATGGGTCTAATGAGCAAGGATATTCACAGGTGCTCACAGCATGGTTGGCTAAATGGTTTGCCCAGGGTCTCACAGCTGGTACGTGGTGTGATCAGGGGACCAAGGGCTCATGATGAGGATTAGATGAGACAAGGAATTAAAGCTTCTGGCTCAGTGCATGTGTGTTCCTTCCCGTAAGCAGGACAGTCTGCCATGCCAGCCTCAAGGTCTTGGTGGGGGAAGTGCAGGAAGGGTCTGCAGCCACCGCAGGAACTGGACTGACTCAGAGGCAGCTGCACGCTGCTGTTGGCTGCTGGCACTGGCACTTGGGGGGAACTCTCCAAGTGGATTCTCTGGAGACTGCCCTTCCCTGGGGGCCACTTCCCAAGCAGCTGTCTCACCTCCACAGAGCCTAGTCTATGCTGGAGCCAAGTAGAAAATTTGCCTTTTTGTAGCAGCCTTTTGGCCTATAGAGTGAAACCCAGGCTACACTAACAAGCTTGTCCCTGGTAAAGGGACCTAAAGCCCACATGAGGGAGAGTGGGATGGGAACAGTGCTTAGCACAGAATGAGTTGGCCCGTTGGATGAGCTCTATCAGGGTGACCTGCTGTTGATCCCACTAAGCTCATTGTTACTATGGCTATGGACCAGGGTGAGGTGAAGGAGGCTCTACCTCCTCCATGTGACCTTTAGTCCACCCAACATCCCTTCAAGGTAGGTGTGAGTATCCCTATTTTACAGATAGAGACACTGAGGCAAGTACAAGGAGGTGAAGACACAATTAGCGAGTGATGAAACAACAGAGCGAGGACTTGAATTTAAGTATCTGATTCTGGAACCTGTGCTCCTAACTATGAGTCACATTTACTGCCAGTCAGTGGACAGAGCTTTGAGCCCCAGAATGACCAATTTCCTCCCACCTGGATCTGACCGTGAGCGAGGAACCGGGGGACCCTGGATTCCTTGGGGCCAGGGCTTCAACCATTCTTCACCCTGCTCATCAGTATTTGAAACATAGATGTTTAGCTCTTTACAGGGAATGTTTCATCTGTTCAACTATCCAATAAATGTTTATTGAGGATTTTCCATGCATCAGCCTTATGCCAGGTGCAGGAGATGAATTACAAATAATAATAACTGCAGCTACCCCTTCCTATGTGCTGGGTACTATTCTAGACATCTTGCATGGATTGGCTCATTTAATCCTCATAGCAACCCCATAGATAGCTAACTATTATTGTCCTTTCTCTGTAGATGAAGACATTAGGTCCCACAGCCATTAAGTGTCAGAGCCAGGATTTGAACCCGGGTAGTCTGGGGATCAGAGTTCATACATTTAACTGCCCCAACCCTGTTGTGGCTCTCCTAGTTCCTACTCTCATGGAACTTAGAGTCTTTCTTTTCCAACAGGCATGTTAAAATAACATCAACAATAATTCAATTCAGTTTTATTTGCTGAGAAGCAAACTGGGCAGTGAGAATTGAGAATGAATGATCCTAGATTTGGCAAATGCATGACATCACAGGACCAACAAGTCAAGGCCATGAACGGAACCTTGGTCCATTTTCTGCTACGGCCTCTGCTGCTGTGTGCCCTTTGATAAATCTTGTCACCTCTCTGAGCCTCCATTTCTTTATTTACAAAATGGATTATCTGTATCATACCTATTCTATCTGCCTCCAGAAATTTCTGTGGAGACTAAAGGTGGTGGCAAATGGAAACATCCTGTTTCAAAACAGGATAAAAAACAGGATTAAAATACCAGGCAAGGGCAAGGGTTTGTTATTCGACCAAAGTGAAAATTTAGTGTCAGTTCAGTGAATAAATGAATGAATGAATGAATGATCTAGCAGACCTGCAGCTTGGCTTCTGGGTGACAGCGACTCCCTGCAGGAGATCCGTTGGGTTTTTCATGGTCCCAACAAGGCCCCACGCTCCTGGCCCTTGAGTGCGTTTGTGCCTCATTGGTGTGAGCCTCCAAGACTGTTTTAGCAGTCACTCACCAATGTCTGCTGGGAGGCAGGCCCTGTGCTGGCTCTGCAGGGAGAAGAGATGCATCTGGAATTGCCTATGTCCTCGGGGACCCACAGGCGGGGAGGAGAAATGTGCCAATAATAATGTTGATAATCACAACAACAACGTAAACAATAATGACCATCAATTACTGAGCCTTTCCCCGTGTGGGAGGGTGGGCGGCGGTTTTATGTCTGTTATTTCATTTAATCATTACACCAGTTCTGTGAATTACTGAAACGATGGTTGGTTCCTATTTTACATATGGGGAGATAGATTCAGGCAAGGTAAGTAACTTACCCAAGTGCATACAACACAAATTTATGGAGGCAGATGGAATAGGTATAATACTGACGATCCATTTTGTAAATAAAGAAATGGAGGCTCAGAGAGGTGACAAGATTTACCAAAGGGCACACAGCAGCCGAGGCCATAGCAGAAAATGGACCTAGGTTCCGTTCATGACCTTGACTTGCTGGTCCTGTGATGACATGTGACGTTATAGAGCTGGGCGTGAACCTGAGGACTCAGATGTGGATACCAGTAACTCTGTTAGAAGGTAGAACTGCTGTGTACCCTAATGGGGGCAAGGGCGGGGTCAGAAAGAGAAGGGAAATAGAATGGTGGTGGCGATGACGATGATGGTGCTGCAGCTGCTGTTGGTAGTAATGAATATGATATTTACGAAGCTGGTGATGAAAATGGTGGTGATGATGCGAATCCTCAGGTGCACATTTGTTGAGCTTCTGCTTTGTGCCAGGCCCCGACCTAGGTGCTTTCTACTGTCTCATTTCATCCTCATACAATTGTAGAGTGTCAGGATTCCCAGCTCCATTGCACTCATGAGGACTCTGAGCCGCAGAAAGCCCGGATGGCCTGCCCAAGGGCACACGCCCAGTCTGCCCGGGCTTCCGCTTGAGAGTGCCTCCCTGCAGAGCTGCGGCTCCTGCCCATGCCAGGGCCCCTGCCCTCTGGGCCACAGCGCCGGGCATCCCAGAAATACTCCACAAATCTCTGCTACATGGACATTGAGTGACTAGATCCCCAAGGGCTCAACGCCTTAAGCCCAAGGGACATAAATAACATGTCACAAATGAGTATGTGTGTAATCATTATTAAAATCGATGTAGTGGTGCTATGATTACTAAAATAAAAATTAATCATAAAGCATTTTGTTCATTGTAACTGTTACATTGTTTATTTTCTCAATGAGAAGACACTAGGTATACAGCTACCATTAGGAGCTCTGAGAAACAATTGCACACAGAAAGCGGTCCTTGTGCTGAGGATGGTAGGGGCATTCTGCCTTCCTAGAGCATGCAGTCAAAGTGCTTAGCCCGGTGTCTGGCACAGAGATCACTTGGGGAAGGGAGGAGCCCACCAGGCTGCGGGCAGGGAGCCCGTGGCATTCTGACATTCTTCCTGGGTCTACATGTGCCTTTCTTACTGGATCTGAGCTGCCATTCTCAGGGATTTCCTCTCCTTAAGGCCTGACACCAGCATCTAACAGCTTTCCCGAATGGCTCTTGAATGCTTGCATGAATTAATGACTAATGAAAGGAACAAGGAGTGGATTCCAAGGCACAGTGCTCCGGGAGCCTGTGAGGGGTGTTTTCCCCGAGGAGTGCTTGCAAGTGAGAGTCCCCCAGGCCTGAGAGCAAGACCAGCGTGCCTGTGGCACCGGCAGGCGCAGGTGCCTGGCGACTTTCAGCTCTGTGAGGAGGGTTTCGAGGCTGCGGAGGCATCCCCAGGGGCCCGGTTTTGACCCCGAGATAACCACGTTGGAGAAGGGCGGCGGCTGGGGCCTCACTCCCAGCAAGGCTGTGCTCACCATTTTTGGATGCATTTTTCAAACTCAGATGAAAGTTGACAGATGGCAGTGGTATAATATTCTCACTTTCTACTTCCCACAGGCCTCCCTCCAACACAGTCCTCCAAGCTCTTAGAAATCTCTGACACATCTCAAGCATGAGACCACGGCTGGCTTTTGGCAGGTAAGCTCTCCCCATTCCCCCACCCCACAGGACACAGAGCCATTTGCCCACATCCCAAAGGCCACCGGTCTGCCTTTCTTGCCCAGGACAGTCTCAAGCAAGGGCCTTCCTTTCTGGGTTTCTGCTTCCTCATCTGCAAAGAGAGAGAGCGGGACTCAGCGAACTGGGCTCCGGTCAAGGCCATGGGGTGTGACAAGGGGCTGTGGGGACGGTACTGCAGCTGTGAGCTGATTCCTTAGGGCTCAGTCTCCTGTGTGACCACTCCCTGGACCTCACATCCCTAGAGCACCTGGGCCGGGCTGTGTGCGCCGTATGTGTGTGTATGTGTGCACTGGGGGAGGGACCAGTATCCCTTCTAGCTAACTCTGCTTGAAGTCAAACTCAGCACAGGCCATCACCAGACCCACGCCTGCCCTCCCATGGCCTGCTCATCTGGGTACCATGTATTGCCTGTTGTGCTCTATCCTCTGGGTGGGGCGCTGAGGCACAGAGAGGAGCGAATCATGGCACTGCCGTCCAGGGAAGGGGATGGATGTGTGGATGGCCACAGTGCAGCAAAACCTGTGAAGGCAGGAGGGGTCCATTCCGTCTGGGTTTGGTTGTGGGAGTGGTTCAGTGGGTGACACTTGAACTGGGCTTTGAAGCATGAGTAGGAGCTCACCAGGTGAAACATGGAAGAAGGGTATTCTGGGCTGAAGGAACAGGAAGTGCAAAGATGGGGTGGCTGGGACATAGGGCCCAAGAAGATGGGTGCAGGATTCTGAATGTCAAACCAAGGAGCTCAGGTTGAGTCCTAAGTGGAAGGAAGGAAGGCAGTCAGCTCTGTGGTTCTGACAGGCCTGGGGGTGGGCTAAGAGCTGAGAGGAGGTGCTCTTGGTAGAACCTCATTGGGGGGCCAGGAGAGGGGGCCCAGACTCTCACAGGCTCAGGGGCCCATCAGGTCTCCAGATGCGGAGAATCCTCAGGCACTCTGGGGTCTGTCCAGGATTGGGCCGCCGCTCTGCTGCAGGGCTGCTTGGCTCCCTGTCTCTGCCCCCACCTGGCCCTCCCTGCGTGGAAGAATCGTCTTCCATGCAACTGTGGAAGGAGGGGACAGAGAGCAGGAGGTGAGCACCCAGCGAGGGAAGCATCATCTGTGTCATCTGCATTTCTGGCCGTCCCCTCCCCGTCACTGGCATCACCGCCTGAGCTCCGCCTACCCCCCACACCCCCATGGAAAAATCGTCTTCCACAAAACCAGCCCCTGGTGCCGAAAAGGTTGGGGACCACTACTATGAGGATGTAAGGATTCAGCACTGCTCCTAAGGCCTCTCCAGCCCTCTCCTCTCCGCTGACTCGTAGCAAGTTTGCTCTGGCCCTAAAGTGGTTTCCATGTGCTAGGTAATATTTTGCAGTTTTATAGTTTTCTCTCTTGGTAGAACTCAGAACACTCTCGCATCTGTTGTCTCACGGGAGGGTAGAAAGAGTAGGCCCTAGGGCCAGACCCTGCCTTGCCCCTCCTTCGGGAGCACTGTGACCTGCCTCAGCCTCGGGGTCTCTGTCTATAAGATAGCTGCCTGCTGCGGGGGTCCAGAGTCAAGTGCACGAGCTGGAGGAGAGACCAGCGCGCTGCCCGTCACATGCTCAGCACTTAGTCTGCACTCCTCTGCCAACTCACGTCCCTGTGAAGGAGCAAGTGGCTCGTAGCAGGCAGTGGTGGCCTAGAAGGACCAGTGAGTTGTGGGTTCAGCAGGTGGCATGAGCAGTTGGCTGAGGTGTCTTGCAGGAAGTCAGCCCAACGGACTTGCCTTGCCTTTGAAGAGTCCATTCAGCAGAACCTTCCTGACGGCTCCTCTGCTCCAGGCACTGGGGAACCCCAGGGGCCCAGGTGAGAACAACAGGGTCCCTTCTCCAGAAGAGACATGTAGGCAAAGGAACAGCCACACTGGGCAAGAGTAGCAGCAGAGGCCCATGTAGGAAACAGGGGAAGTGCAGAAGACAGGAGCTACATTCGGGGGCAGTGATGGGGACGGCACGTGGAGGGGCCATGCGGGCTGGCACGGGGGGTAGTGGGGCTTTGTCAGATCAGCAGGACTATGGAAAGGGAGCGGAGGGGTTCCAGGCACAGGGGCTGGCGTGGGCAAAGGCGTGGCCTGGGAAACACCCTGGTGTGCAGGGACATCAGTTGTTGGCATTCATAATGACTTCCCTAGAGCTCCCTGTCTTGGAGAAGCACCCATGGAAGCCTAGCACCCAGGCCCCTCCACAGCTCAGACCGCATCAGGAGGGTCATACCCAGGGCTCACAGTTTAAGAGGAACATCTACGAGCTCTGTGATAAGGCCAGATGTGCAGCCTCTGATCCTCTAAGGCAGTGGGCGGGCTTCTAAGACTTTTCTTGGTTGGGGTTGAGGGCACCTGTTACCTGTGAGTTCCGAAGTAATCCTGGAGGGGTTGCAGCATTCATGCCAGGTGCCGGGATAGAGATGAATGAAACTCAGTCCCTGCCTAGGTACAGAGAAGGAGGGGCCTCAAATACCTGCAGCATGAACCACCGATGCCCTCGTGGAGGGGTGTCCAGAGTGCCATGGGACTGTGGAGAGGGGTGCCGCCAGGGTGGGGAGGGGGCAATGCACCATAAGGAGGGAGCAGTTGCGACATGCCAGGCACTGTTCTAAGAGCTTTATATAGATTTGCACTCTACCTGCGCAGCAACTCTATGAGGCAGGTACTGCTCTCATCCCCTTATACAGGTGAGAACTGAGGCACAGAGAGGGTGTGTAACTGGCCCAAGCACACACAGCTAGGATGTGGCTCCATCAGGTTGAACCCAGGCAGTCTGGCCACAGAGTCCATGCTTGAATGACCCTGGGTAGCCTCTCTCTAAGCACTAGAGGCACCTACTATGTCCGTCTTGCTCTAGCACATAATAGGCACTTAAAAATTTGTTCACCAACAAGAATGCAGAAATGCATGGAAGAATTGGGCCCTGGAAGAGTTGGAGCAGCAAATGGGGATGGGGTGGGCACTCAGGCAGAGGGAGAGGCTGAAGCAAAGGCCTCAGGTGGGGACACCTGGGTGCTATGGGGCACTGCCAGGCCTGGAGACTGGAAGAGTGCGGGGAGCCAGACAGGGGAGAGTTTAAATGCCAGCCCCTCTAGCCAACCCTCCCTGTCCCAAAGACCTGGCATCTGTCAGCCTCCCCCCAGCCTGCCCCACCTCAGGAAAGGAAGGACACCATGCCCTTTGTGCCCCTACGTCACGATTTGTCACCTGTTCCCTCAAAGACTCCCATGGGCAGATCTGACAAGAGACCACAAGCCCTGCAGAGGTAGAGAAGGTATTAGCGGAGAGGGGCTCACTCCTGCTCTGTGAATGTTTGAGACTTCAAGGAGCAGGGTGCTTTTGTTGTTTTTGTTTTGTGCTTCTTTCAAAGACCCTTGCTTTTCTTCAAGCTCCATGAGCTGCAGACGCAAAGCCAGGGTTGGGATTCAGCTCCAAGGCTCAGTGAAAGGCAGTTTCTTAGCTTCCTAAACAGACATTTTGCTTCTGAAGCCTCAGTTTCCTCCATAAAATGAGGGGTTGGAGAATGTCAATTATTGACACCATAGAAATATATTTACACACACACATATATACTTCCTGCCTCTAAGCATACACAATTTAATCATTTTATATATCTAATATAAATATGGAACTTATAGCATCTTTTATTGTGTTCTGTTCTGATTACAAAAGTCATTCATACTTACTGAGAACATTTTGAAAAGTACGGGAAAAGAAAAAAATTCACCCACTATTCCACATCCGTGACTGAGACATTTAGCAAATTCTTCTCCCACCTTTTTTCTATGCACTGGATTTTTTTAAAAATATATATTTGGGATTATACTCTGCATTCTATTTGTTAACTCAAGCTGGGCTACTGAACCAGGCTGCTGGGCAGGGCCGTCTGTCCCTGTGCCCGGGAGGAACCGGAGGCAGCAGCTGCCACAGCTGCCGGGCGCCCCCTCCCCTCTCCTGCCCGGGCGGCTGCTCGGAGGCCTCTGCCCTTCGGATGTTCTGCATCTCTGGCGGGTGCACATTTGACACTAATTTTAGCTTGGCCTCTCGGGCCCGCCGGCCTTGGGGCCTGCACATAATGGACGCCTTATGTAGACAGCTGCCAGCGGTGCAGGAAAAAGCGTCCCACCTTAAAATGTTCCTCGTCGCCCGCCAGCACTCTGCTCTCGGAGAACAAGCCGGCTCCCTGTTCCTTCTCCCACCAGGAAGAGGCCGTTGTTGACGTTCATGGCCCAGCAGGCTGCGCCCGGCGGGCAGGTGGCCCACCAAGCACAAGGGAGATTGCTTCTCTGGATGGGGTCGTGTTTTTACAGGACAGGCTTGGATTTGAGCTGGAACATCTGAGAGAGACTTCCCGAGAAATTGCAGGGCTGCGGGACATCAGAAATGTCCTCAGGTGTGGGGCACCGAGCCTCCCCGAGCTTTACCTGAATGCCACACGTGTGCCAAGTATGTGCCCATGTGCAATGCCATTCGCCATCCCATTTGATACAAAAATATTAGGTGGCAGTGTGCCCATTTTACAGGCGACAGAACTGAGGCTGAGATGGGGAAGTTGTTTGCTGGAGGTCACATAGCAAGTCATTGGCAGGGACTTGAACGTGAACGTGGGTCTCTCTCACTCCCAGTCCAGGGCTCTTTCCTGTATGAATGCTGGGAAGCGGCACAGCTGGGTCCATCCGTCTGCTCTGTGTTTCTGTCTGTTTGGTATTATTTATCCAAAACAGAAATAATTTAATTTTCACCTGAAACATAATACATGTTTATTGAAAATAGATGTAGGAGTTGGTCTGCTTCTAAAGCACAAATCTAATCATGGCAGAGTCTTGCTTCAAAATGTAGAGCTCTCCCTTTGCCTCACCGGACATCCAGCCTCCGTAGCCTGCTGCCTGCAGACCCCTGCGTCCGGGCCCCCCAGCACTTAGATATCTCTATTGTGGCACTCGGGAAGGGTTGGGGATTTTCTATATGATCACCTCTTGACCAGAGTGGAGCTTAAAGAGGCAGGAGACCGGTAGTCACCATGTCTGTGGGGCCTGGGCCAGGCACAGCGTCAAACCCAGTAAATATATTGGCCACCAACCCATGGTCCTTAATAGTAACCTGAGCTTTAGACCAGGCTTAGAAATAAGCCCAGGCCTGCACAGCCGCTGCCAGCCCAACAAGGAAGTGGCTGCCTGGCTGCGCTCCCAGGAGGGGCATGCAGGGCAAAAGCCGTGACCCTGGGCAGGCCGAGAGGAGGACCTTGGAAGGGCACCCCCAGATGTGTGCTGGAAACCAACACCCACCCCCATGGCAAGCCTCCCACCTCCCTACTCCCCAGTCCCATGGCGACAAGGAAGCCTGTGTGACATGTCCCCTGCCCCGACAGTGACTCTTTGACCCCAGTCTGGTGCTGTTTAGGAATAATTCGTAGGAGCATCATCACAAGCTACTCTGGGTGGAGGAAGTCTTCTAGGGACAATCTGGGCTTCCTGAAAGCAGGACCCTCGCTCTGTGACTCTGAGTGGGACTCTTCTCTGGGCCACAGCCCCCAGCCTCCCAGTCTCTACTGCTCTGGATGCTATTATGGGAGAGGCAAGGTCTTCAAAGTCCCACAGTCTTGGCTGCAGCTAGTCCTACCACATACTAGGGGCTCCAACTTTCTGAGACTTAGTGTCCTCATTTGCAAAATGAGACTAGCGATTCTAGCTTTCAGGGTGTTGTATCTTGCAGAAAAGTGCTTTTCAAAAAGTCTAACACAGTGACAGGCACATTTTCCTTCTTCCTAAAGCCTCTTTAGGCATTGGGAGCTTCCCTGAGAAATGCCCTGGCTGCTTGGTGAGGGTGGGTCGCTGGGGAGAGGGGTTGGGGCATGTTGCACATTGTACATGGCCTAGCACCGCACCACTTCTCTGACTCTCACCTGTCCTTGGGGATTTAGCCAAGGACAAATCTTGTGTTTTCTAATGAAAGCCCATAGAAAAGAGGATTTTTGTCATAGATTCATTTCATTTCACTATCAGCTTTCCAGAAGGGTGTCTTTCATTCATCCATACTACAAATATCTCCAGAGACCCAAATACCTGCAAGGTATGGTAGGAGATACACAAACAGTCCATTTAGGGACCCTGCCTTCGAGGAGCTCACTGTCTAAGCAGTAATTGCAGTTCCGGATGAAAAAGCAAGATGCAGCATGGGAAAGGCCAAGGGTTGGGGGAGGGAGTGATCATGTCCTACAGCGCCGATTTGAAAAAGTTCCATAAAGGTGGAAATGAGCCACCTTTAATTCACTCTAATGAATTAGGAAGCAGAGAGGGAAAAGAGTCCATTCTCTAAAGAAATAACAGCATAAAATAGCCAGGCACAGTGGCTTCCACCTGTAATACTAGCACTCTGAGAGGCCAAGGTGGGAGGACTGCTTGAGGTCAGGAGTTCGAGACCAGCCTGAGCAAGAGTGAGATCAAGTCTCTACTAAAAATAGAAAAAAAAAATAGCCAGGCATGGTGGTGTACACCTGTAGTCCCAGCTACTCAGGAGGCTGAAGCAGGAGGTTTGCTTGAGCCCAGGGGTTTGAGGTTGCTGTGAGCTACGATGATGCCATGGCACTCTAGCCACAGTGACAGAGTGAGACTCTGTCTCAAAAAAAAAAAAAGCATAAAATAATCAAGAAGAAACTTAAGAAGTTTCTTATTAACTGGTCTATAAGTGAAATAGGATATCAATAAAAATTCCAGCAAAATTTTTTCATAAAATAATTACAAAGTACATTTTGAAAAATAAACATAGATGAATGGCTAGAAAAAAATTGGTGTTGGTATAGAAATAGGCCTGTGAGTCAAGGAGCAGACAGCTCAGAAGTAGACATCAGTGTATGCAAGGGCATAGCAGTGAGAATTAGAGATGGAAAGAAAAACAACTCCTAGCATGGTATAAAGACAGCCAGCTAGCATTTGGGGGTCGCGGGGAAAAATAAAACTGGCTCTGTTCCTTGGTTCTTGTGCCAAAATAAATCCCAAGGTGATCAAAAAACATGACACCACAAAGGTACTAAAAGAAAGGAGCCGTGGCCGGCAGTCAAAGCATGTGCACTAGAGAATCCAAGTGTACCAAGAACGAGAACACTTGGGGAGATGCAGAGTGGGAAATGGGAACACGTGAGCACTGCTAATGAGTTGTGAATTAATACCCATTCCCTCTAGGGGAGATGTAACAGTATGTACCAATACTTTCAAATGTGCCCCCCTTCAACTCCGTGGTCCAGTTCTAAACAGGTATCCTAAGGAAACAATCAAAAAGCACCCAGGAGTGTGTGTGTGTGTGTGTGTGTGTGTGTGTGTGTGTGTGTGTGTGTGTGTGTGTGTGTGTTAAGAAGGCAGCAGAGCACATTAAGTGTGGAATCTGAAATCAGAGAGACCCTGTTTTAAGCTGCGTGACTTTGGAAAATGTACTTAACATTTCTAAGCATCCAAGTCCTCATCTGCGAAGTGGGCGTAATAATAATACCACCGTCATAGGCTTGTTGTCGAACTTAAATGAGATAATGCTTATAAAATTCTTAGCAGAGGGCTGGGCCCACAGTAAGTGCTGAACAAATGTCAGCTCTTTCATTGTTACCAATAAGGATGTCCATAACAGTATTGTTTATGATAGTGAATAATAGGAAACAACCCAATTGCCCATCAATAGGCAGCTGCTGGTCAATGATTGAAGAAAAGTGCAAGGTGGTGCCGCCATCTGCAGACCTGTATTTATGGACATGGAGAGGTGCCTTTGACATAGTAATGTGTGAGCTTTTTAAAGTGTCAAAAGAGTATGGAAGGTCCATTCCAAATTACATAGAAGTATACATCCATGCATCTAGAAAGATGTTGATTCTTGTTATTCATAGTAACTGTGTTCTTCTATAAAGTCTTCATAAACACTGAATTACCGAATACTGAACCATTGCTCTTGGGAGAACCACAGCATTGGTCACCTTGTGACCAACACGACCCTGGTCACAGCATTTTTGTCAACTAATCAATACATAACCTTGTTTTATGTGCATTTCTATTTAAAGACACCTTATTTAACATAGATTGTTGATTCATTAATACTGAACTCGGGCCAAGTGCATTATAACTCATGTCTGAAACAAAGCTTATCCAACACGGGTATTTCCTCTGGAAGGCACAGCACAGCTCTTGTGCTTGAAAACATTAGATAGCACTGCAGCACTACATTTGGGGGCTGTGTTAAAAAGCAAAATCACCGAACAAAAAGCACAAAAATGCAAAAAATGTGTCACTACCTAGTCTGCAAAAAGGTCTTTACAGGATGGGAGGTGAAACAGGAAGGCAGAGTATCGTCTTGTTTGACCTCATCTGGGCACACAGACATCAGGCAACTCAAAATTTTCCCCAATCTGAGCATTCACAAATGATTATGAAAATGAGTATGGACTTTGGGATTACAAAGAAATTTTATCAAGTACATAAATTTGCGCATACAGAATTTTTGAATAATGAGGACTGACCGTATCAAAAATACGCTGTTTTCGTACATTCTGGCTGCTATAACAAAATACCATAAAGCGTGTGGTTTATCAACAAAAGAAATTTATTTCTTACAGTTCTGGAGGCTGGGAAGTCCAAGATCAAGGCAGACTCAGTGTCTGATGAGGGTCCACTGTCTGACTCATAAATGTCACCTTCTTGGTAGAGAGGCTGAGAGGTCTCTCTTGGGCCTCTTTTATAAGGGTGCTAATCCCACTCACAAAGTTCTGCCCCCAGAATCTAATCACCTCTCAAAGGCCCCACCTCCTAATACTATCACTTTGAGAGGTAGGATTTCAACATGTGAATTTTGGAGGGACTCAAACATTCAGACCATAGGAGATGATCATGTTAATGGTAGTTATCTGAGAGTCAGGATTTAAGGGACCTTTTTCCCCATTCTTCTTTATACTGATAATACTTAAACATTTTAGAGTGGACACATGTGACATAATCAGTCAAAGCAATAAAGCTATTTTTAATTTGGAAAGAAAACTTGTCACTGATGGCACTCCGTTGTCAAGATAAAAATCCAGACTCATTAGAATAATGAAAAGTTAACACTTTTATATGTTGCTTACTATGTGCCATGCAGACTTCTAAGCCCTTTACATATATTAACTCATGTACTTCTCATCAAAAAACTTCGTGAGATTGGGCCTATTATTATCTCCATTTTATGAGTGAAAAGATGGAGACAAAGAGAGGTCAGATAACTTGCCCAAGGTCACAGCCAGTAAGGGGCAGGTTCCACGTGTGAACCCGGGCAGTCTGGCTCCAGGTCCCATGCTTTCAACCGACGTTCTATGAGAGCCACTCAGTCCCTAGCCTGGCACAGGGCTCTGGAGGTGCCCAGGAGAACCTGACCAGGTCCCTGCCCTGAGGGACTTCCAGTCCAGGTTGGAGGCAGTGACGGCAGAACACCAGGCACTTGAGGCTCACAGAAGAGAAGGCCTTCCCAGCCCAGCCTGAGGACTCAGATGAGGCACTGCTAGCCCAGTCCTCAGTGACCCCACAGGCTGGCTTCTCTCTCTCTCTCTCTCTCTCTCTCTCTCTCTCTCTCTCTCTCTCTCTCTCTCTCTCTCTCTCTCTCTCTCTCTCTCTCTCCTCCTCGAGAGCACATGCTCCCCCCAGCACACCATAGGACCCCACACCCAACCCTCCCCCTGCCTGGGGCCTGCCACGCCTTCTCAGATTTCCTGGGACATCTACTCACTCCCCAAGGCTCAGCTGAAAAGTCCTTTTTCTCCAGCCAGCAGGAAGAAGCAAGGGCCCCTTCCTCTGACCTCCCCAACACCCTGATCGCCTGCTCTCTTGGAATTTCATGGCTGTTGTCCCTCTACTCACTCATCCACCCACCTTCCCATGCCCATGAGTTTGTGTCAGGGATCTGTGTGTCCGCAGCACCCAATACATTGCTCATACATACCATCTCTCAGTGAAAAGTGTGTTCAATGAATAAATAGATGGACAAGCAATGGCAATACCTAAGATTCCGAGACCCCCAGAGACCTTGGCCAGCTGGATTGCAGCAGAGTGGTTGCTGAGGGCTGCCCGGGCTCCGGAGGACTCTGGAGGGCTGAGATGTCTGACCACAGGGTGTGGGAGGCGGGGCAGAGCCATCGCGGCTGCAAGACCAACATCAGCCGGGGTGTTGCTTCTGCGGCTTCTGAAAAGCCCTCACCCGGGTGGGAGAGACTAAGAAAGGTCCCATTCAACTTCTCTTGGCACTTCCAAGGGAAAGGATGGGGTTTGCTTTGGTCGGGCCAGGGACATCTTTTCTAAAATAGCTTCATGCATATTCAACTGCTCCCTGAAATAGTCGGGTGGCTATTTTAAGCAGCTTCTACTCAGATGCCCACACATAATGGCATCTACCTTGAGCACGTAAACCAGTAGGAAGCAAAGAAAAGGGGACAGGAGGACAATGTCGGGAGCCTTTGGGTGGCTTCCGACCACCCCTCCCCCACCCTGGGTGTGTTTTTCTTCTCAGGGACTCTCTTACATGAAATTGAAAGTCATGGTTACCATGACAACTTGCAGGAGGAGATTTCCCATCCTGTGACCTTACCCACCCAGAGCCCAGTGCAAAGGCACCAAGGCAGCTGTCACTTGAGACACAGCCTCCATACACACAAGTCAGTCACTTTACTCCTGAGAGAATCCCTCAGCACCCATGTCCTTGTGGTTTGCACACAATGCTAACAGGTTCCCAGCAGCTTAGAAGTGGAGGCCGTGGGAGGGCAGTGAAAGGCAGGACCCCAACAGCAGGGCGTTGAGGTTACAACAGACAGTCCCGCTGGAAGGGCAAAGAGAGAACAATTCTGCAAAGGCGACATTTATCAACAAACATGTCCTGGAACATCAGTATGTGTCCTGTGCTGTTCCCCAGGGAAACAAAGGCGAATAGGACTCAGTTCATGAAGGGAACAGGTAAATACATACTTTAAAGTGTATTTATCTAAGTTCTAACTTTGTTTCCCCCAAAAGGTTCAGAAAAGTGTGCTACAATGTACTGAGCGCTGGGGCTGGAAACACAGTGTGACGCGTGCTGGGGTGAGGGTGGGGACGCGAGGTTCACACGGGAAGGAAACGGTCTCTCCGAGGAGCTGGGAGGCGAGGCTTGAGAGGCAGATAAGAGCTTTCTTGTGAGACAAGCGGGTGGCGGGCTGTGTTCCAGGTGGCAGGCATGCCACCTGCAAAGGAACAGAGGTGGGAAACAGCAGGCTGTCTGGGGAACTCCCGGCACAGGGTGGCTGGGGCAGGGCGCTGAGGAAGAGGCAGAACGATCAGAGGAGACGTGGGGGACCCGGGGCCACACCTCTGGGGTCCTGGAGGCTCTGTCCTGTGAGCAGAGCTCTCTGGGGTCCTTGCGTGTTTGGCCAGACTCCTACTCACCCCGGGTCATCTGAAGTTCTCCCTGCGTTACGACACGGAGCAGTGACTGGAGAAAGAACGTGACATTACGGTAGAAGTTCCGCAGTGGGAAGTGTGATCATGCGAATGCGTTCGCGGGGCATTCCACTTTCTCAGGAGATGCATCAAAACCTTTAAATGATCCGGAAGGTTGGAAACCTGGACCTAGAGGAGGGGTGTGGAGGGACTGACACAAGGACCCTGGGCCTCGGCCAGTGCAGCTGTGTGACAAGAAAAAGCAGTCACTTATATTTTATGTGTCTGAATTTGTGTTCATCCTGTTAGCCCACTGCCAGCCAGGAGAAGTTCTGCTTTGTTCAGTACACCCTGAGGAAGGGAGGAGGGTAGGATTTGATGCCTTCTAGAAAGACAGTCACTCAGGGGCGGGGCGAGAGCTACAGATGGAGCCCAGGGAGATGTGCTTGGCGATCCAGAAGACGCCTGCCGAGCAAAGCCCGACCACGTGTTCCTCCCAGTTGGCTTCTTGGAAGGCTCCGGAAACCACCAGCAAGGATCCTAGTGCCTGGAGGAAGCCACATCTTTCTGTTCCGTTCATCCCTTGTTGTTCCTCCTTCTGCATGAAGCCTCCTTATTCTTCATTTGTTCATTCATTCATTCATTTATCTGGCGCCATGGTGGGGAAGTCGTTAGCATAGATCATGATTTCCTCACCGAATTCTCAGGGACCTGCGAAACCCCTGGAAGTGTAAGAAAATGAGTGCACATCCCATGTTCATTCCCGTAGAGGTAGCTCATGGCTGTGAGCAGATTCTCAAAGGGGCAGGTGACCCAAAAAAGGTTAAAAACCACTGATAGAGATGGGAATTGTTTTACTTTAAAACAAATGATTTCACCTTTTGGTAGACAGGGGAGGGAGCGCCAGGTGAAATTCCAGTTCTGCGCCGAGCGGTCCCAGAGGCTGAGGTGGCACCAAGGACGCTGCCATCGCCTCCGGGCATCACTGCGCGCCCGGCATGCACGCCGCAGCCGAGCCGTGAGCACCGGGGAGGGGAGCGGCACCCACACCACACACAGACTGCTCGGGTTCTCTCGCTTTCCAGCTAGTCCCTCTGTGGGGCCTCCTCCCAGCCTGTCCGCAGCAGGTGTGCGGGGCCGTCCTGGTTGGGAGAGAGGGAGAGAGCTGGAGGAAATCTGAGAAAGGAGAGAGCACGTGGCTGGACTTGCAGAGGTCTTGGTGCTGAATGAGGCTTTGAATCAGCTGTAAAAGTCAGGTTGCGTCGCCTTGGCGGGGGAGCCTCCCGTGGCTTCCTGTCTCCAAGTAGAAGCCACGATTCTTGCAAATGCCTTCATTGGCCACCATGAACGCCTCGCACCCCTTATCCTCTGGCCTCCATGCTGTTCCACAAACTCTAGCCTCAGGGCCTTTCACTTGCTGTTTCCTCTGACAACATGGTTCAATCCTTGACTTCCTTGAGGTTTTTACTTAAATGTCACCTCAGTGAAGCCTTCTCTAGCCCCTTGTTTATAATAGCAACACTTCCTACTGCCACCACCCCCATTCCCTGTCCCCTTTTTCTGCCTTGCCTTTCTTTTTTTTTTTTTTTTTTTTTTTTTGAGACAGAGTCTCGCTTTGTTTTCCAGGCTAGAGTGAGTGCCGTGGCGTCAGCCTAGCTCACAGCAACCTCAAACTCCTGGGCTCAAGCGATCCTCCTGCCTCAGCCTCCCGAGTAGCTGGGACTACAGGCATGCGCCACCATGCCCGGCTAATTTTTTTATATATATACCAGTTGGCCAATTAATTTCTTTCTATTTATAGTAGAGACGGGGTCTCGCTCTTGCTCAGGCTGGTTTTGAACTCCTGACCTTGAGCAATCCACCCGCCTCGGCCTCCCAAGAGCTAGGATTACAGGCGTGAGCCACAGCGCCCGGCCTGCCTTGCCTTTCTTGATAGCACTCGCCACCATCCAACATGTCACTGTCTAGATATTGTGCCCAGCGCCTGGAACTGGACCTGGCCCATAGTAGACGCTAAGTGAATATTTGTGGAATGAATGAATCCATTCTTACCATGCTCCTGTGTCCACATACTATAATCTCATGTTGATCCTGTAATAACTCCACAGGCTGGATTTTATTCTCCCAGATTAGAACCAGAGCCTTATAGCAAACGGAAATGCTTCCTGGGCTCTGGGGTCTCAGAAACTCTGTTCTCTGTGTACCCTCATCCCCACTCCAGCAGCCTTCGACACTGCCTTCCCCAGGGCTCCCTGAGCCACGGGAGAGGCTGGATGTGTGGGTGGACCCAGTCACTAGTTGGAAGGACACAGCAAACTCTCACAGTCCAGCTGTGTCCAGGTGTGACGTGTGCTGGAAGTGGGGAGGCATGGGACTGTAGCAGAAGCAAAGCACGGGAGGAGAGGAGGCAATCTGATGGGGCCTTTGGTGGATTCCTATTCCTCTCTTCCACCCCATTATGTGCCTTGCCCGGCAGCTCATTTTCCTGGAAGAGATGACTTCAGTGGTGACTTTGCACTTTGAAAATACAGTCTGGAACCAAAAAACAAGCCCAGGATGCACCAAGACAGCCACGATGCGAGTCGACCTCCAAATACACATGCCAGCCCATTTGCTTGTGGTAGAACCCACGGTGCCCATTTCCTCCACCGTTACACACCGTTCTAACAGACGCCAGCCTGGGAGCATGGGGGTGCGCAGGACGGCAAGGCAGGATGGAGAGAGAGCCGCGCTCCAACCCCCAACGGTGCTCGCCCGTGCTGGTTACCGAGAATTACAAAGATGAGTATCACGCTCAAGGTGCCTTACAGCAAAACAAACATGCAAAACAAATAAGTTCAAGTGCATTTGTTTATTCAAACCCTTACATTGTCTCAAAAAGGATCCAAGGAAGAAACTGGGATTATGATGCAGTAAGTGCTGCAGGTGAGGCGGGGACCTGGGCTCACAAAGGAGGGGATGGTCTCTTCCCCCTGGGGAGCTGAGCGGGGCATGGAGCGAGTGGCGTGAGCCAGTTGGTGGATCTCAGGAGCTAGGGCGGCTGGGGCATGGGGTAGACGATGTCCATCCAAGGCATGTGCTGTGAGCTGGCCCTGCCCCTGGAGGAACTCCCGGTGCTGAGCAGGACGCAGGCGAGCAGGCAAGGGCTCACACTACACCTGCAGCTCCCTCCTTCTCTCAGGCACCTGCTCACAGCATGTGGAAAACCCCAGGCTAAAGGTGATGCAGCATTTCCCCCCTGGTGGCCGAGGCCGATACTCCTACAGGCCTTGGTCCTCCTGGATCCCTGACCTCCGGCCGCCCTCATACCAGTGCCAATAGTATGTCTGCTCAGAGGAGTAGCACCTTGCATTCAGACAGCAAGGTACAGTTTGCAGAGCACCCTCACATCCGGCCTTTCATTTGTTCCTCTATGAAGAAGGCGGGGGCAGGGCCAGTTTGCCGGTATACACATGGGGCCAGCAGCGACTCAGAGACTCACTCCTGGGAAGAGGCAGAGTAGACTGGAGTCCAAGGAGAGGGGACAGAGGCCCTGCTCGCAGAAGAGTGCAGCTGGTGGGGCAAACGCAGGCACATGAGCACATGACAGCAAGAGAAGGTTCTATTGCTGGTGGGAGAACATTCAGGCTCTGCAGTCAGACTGAGCCATGTTCAAATCCTGCCTCCACAGGCCATGAGCTGTGTGCCCTCACCTCCTCGAGCTCTGGGTTTCTGACCAGTTAAATGAGAATAATGGTATCTGCTTTGTAGTGTTGGGAGAATTATTAAATGAGATGATGCATGTGCACAAAGCTAGCACAGTAATTGATGTCAAGAGCCAACGTGTCTTAAGTGCATGGTCTGTGGCAGGCTATCATCTCATCTAATCCTCCAAGCAGCCTGCAAAGTAGTTACTGAACCTCATGTTACAGATTAAAGACACTGAGTTCAAGGAGGTTAATCAAAGTTCCCTTAGCCAGAAAAAGATGAAAACTGAAAACTGGCTCCAGAGCCCCTGCTATTCAACATGAGGCTGTAATTACACCTCATCTCGTTGCATTTATGAACCTTTGGCCCACACAGGCTGGGCCACTTGTCAGGTCTACGGGGGTGAACCCCTGGCCCCCGCAGGAGGGATGCACCATCAGACTGTACAGCAGGGAGTCCCTGGGGACCCTGGAGAGGCCCAGTGAGTTTGACCCTGGAGGAAACGGTCAGCAGCTGTGGCCTTGGGAAGGAAGGGCTGCAAGGTTACGGGCACCAGGCAGAGCCGCACGGCCAGGTGGTTGGTGGCTTTGGACTAACAAGGTGGTGACCTGGAATCCAGCAGGCTGGGCTTCCCTCTCCCACTTCCTTCCTGTGCTGCCTGTCTTGCTGAGTCATCTCCAGGAAGTCAGGGCGGTGAGGTGGAGAGTGAACAGACCTGTCCCTGCCTCACCTCATGACCCTGGGCCAACCACTTCCCCTTGCTGGGGCTCAGTTTCCACATCTGGCAAACAAGCAGCCTGACTAGCTCTCAAGGCCGGGCAAAGGGCTCTTTGGGAGGGCAGAGCTTCTGGAGACAAGTCAGGACAGAGGACCACTCGGCTATTAACCCAGCAGACTCAATAGTCATTTGTGTTCCATAGAAACTCCCAAACTCCAGGCAACTTGCTGGGTCCGTCCGTGGGTTCTGAGTGCCACCAATAGTGGGGGACCCAGGAGGGTGGTGGAGGGCAGAGCCTCCAAGTGCTAGAATGGACAAGGCTGTGAGGGGCGGCCCCCACAAAGGACCTCCTCCGAGTCCTAAGCCTCTTCTAACGTAGCTCCATCCCTCACCAGCCTCCTTTGATTCGTGTTCCCGAGCTGTCACTGAGTCCGGCCCTGGTCTGAGTAGAGGCTCCAGGACTCTCAGTGCAGGTACAGTCTCCTGGGAAAACACACGGCCACCGCGGGCCTCCTCTGAGCTCCCAGCAGTGTCCACATTCAGCCTGGGCCAGGCGATAGCCTTTCATTTACTCAGCTCCAAGAGAGGTTGTTTTGGGTACAGCAAGTTCCAACGCAGTTTATAAGTGTTACCTGCAAGGACCCCATAGTCTGAAGTCAACATGAACTCGTCTCTGCGATGGTTCGTTGTTAACACCTCACAGCTCCAGCTCCGAGGTGCACGGGTATCTGTGGCTAAGAGGAGTTCCCATGAGTGGAGGAGAGTCTGGTCCAGGGCCTGGGGGCTGCCTGGGTAAGTGACAGGGTGAGATTATGTCATCCTTTTCTGCCACCTACCACTCTGGGAGTAGGGACACTAGAAAGGAAGGGGGGTGCGGAGCACGTGGACTCCACAGATAAGGCTCTTTTTCTACCATCTGGGGTCTAGTGGGCTTGGTGTGGCTTTCAAGCCCTTCCTGATGTCACCTTGCCCCCTGCTTCAACCTCCAAGCGCAGGTTCCCGTCAGTCCTCGGGGCTTCAGCCTCGATGCTTGGCTTGGGCGGTTCTTCATCGTGCCGTGTCCTGTCATGCTGCTGTGTCTTGCACATTCCTCTTTCAGTGGACCACCATTTCCTCTCATCTCCCACCTCCAAATTAGTCCTCCTTGTAAACTCTCCCTCGAGACCCACTTTAGACGTCATCTCTTCCAAGATGTCTCCCCTGACCTCTCCTGTCTTCCTCAGTGGCACACGGCACCCATTTCTATTATTTCATTTTCGCCCTGCTCACAGCCCGTTGGGTAGATGTCTGCACAGCTCCTCCAGCACCAGGACAGGTTCCCGGGCTGATTCCCGGGCCTGGAAGGTGCTGGTGCTCCGCCAGTCTCTGTGGGAAGGGATGGAAATGAACTCCCACGAGCACAACCCCGAGCGAGCATCCCTGCCCTGATCCTGAGGTTGCAGAGGGAGCTGGGTGGCGGGGAGGCCTGGGGGAGCTTGGGTCAAGTCCCCTTAAGAGATCTGCCACTGAGAGGTCCTGCACCCCCAGGCGCTACCTGTCCCTGGCTGGACTTCAGTTTCCTCTCTGAAAAATGGATCAATTTCTCCAGTTTTTCTAGAGCTGATGTTTTATGGTATTTCTGGAAAGTCTGTAAGGCTGTGTTTGCAGGGTACCCCAAGACGCCAAGCACAGGCCTTTGGTGGGATCCTTCCTTTAATCCACTGACCTATTTATTCCTCAACCCTTCTGGTGCCTGCTTGGGGCCAGGCTGGGTCAGGTGCTGGGGATGATGGAGCAATGAGACTTGGCACCCACCCTTGAGGGGCTCACATCGTGCTTAGGGAGAGACACATTCACAGCAGCACCAGGAGCACAGGGACCCACGGGAGCCAGGAGGAGGCCAGCTCTGGGCCAGCCATGGAGGTGGTCAGAGAGGACTTCCCTGTGGGACTGAGCCAGAAAGACTCGGGGAAGCACAGTTCACAGCTAGTGCAAAGCATGTGAGCCCCAGAGTGTGGCCGATGGCAGGAACAGAGATGTGGCCTCAGCTGCACCAGTGTGCTGGGGTATGTAAATATGTGTACCTGGGCGTGCCTATGTGTGTGTGTGTGTGTGTGTGTGTGTGTGTGTATGTGAGAGAGAGAGAGAGAGAAAGAGAGAGATCACAGGAGTATTGAGAGGTATGAGGGCCTGGACTGGCACAAGTTGTACCCCTGAGGCCCCTGGGGAAGGGCTTTCCAATTAAAGGCCAGGCTGGTGGGGGCTGGGCTCCCTTGATTATGTAATAGCCGGGGAAATGTCATCTGAGAGAGCATCAGAGGAAGGAGGGATGTGGCTGAGCAGGACCTCACACTCCCAGAGGGGAGCTGGGAGCAGATCTGTAAATGAACTGGGATTCATTCACACATAGTCAGGAAGAACATCCAAGCCGGGGCAGCCACTCCGTATTGGGAGGAAGGGACGCATCAGTTGCAATTTTGTGGCAATGGAGCTGGCATACAGCCAGACACGAGGTCTCTCTCCCAGCTCTCCCCTCCCTCAGGTGCCACCAGCCAGCTGCAGCACCTGCTCATCTCATTAGGGTGGTCTCTGGGGAAGAGGGGGAGGGAGGGGACAGGCCAGCCCTGCACCATTCTGGCCCAGAGGACGTGCGCTGGGTGAACTGTGTCCATGAAAGAATGCGGTGCAAGGGGCCTTGTCTTCCGTGGCTCACAAACTCGCCCTGGACTCATGCGGGCAGGAGGCCCGAAGCAGCGGCCAAGCACTTCTGTATTGCTTGCTGGGGGGAGCACATCTCATTTTAGTTCACTGTGAGTCACCCCTAGTCAGCCCCAAAGCCCACTGATAAAGCATGCAGACCAGTTCTCTGCTCTGGGAAATGCTAAGGGCTTTGGAATAAGGTGAACCTTGAGCCTCAGTTTTCTTATCTGTAAATTGGGAAGAATATTAGTACTACCTCCTAGGATTATTATTGTGAGGATTAAGTAAATGTGAAATACTCATCCTAGATCTTGGCACATAGTAAGCACTCAGTAACTAGTAGCTGAGATTATTTCCATAAAAGGCAAGCTTCCATGAGGGATTTGTCCTATTTGATTTATACTCCACATACTGTTTTTTTTTTTTTAATTTTATTTTATTGTAGTCAGAACACTTGAGATCTATCCTCTCAACAATATTTTAAGTGTACTATGCATTACTGTTGCCTACAGGTACAAAGTTGTACACAGATCTCTACAGCTTATTTATCTTGCTTAACTGAAACTTTATGCCTGTTGATTAGTGACTACCAATCTGCTTTAAAAGGCTTGGGATGCCCTCCAAGGGGGCAAGTAACCGGCATGAGAATCACAGAGCAGTTTCTGTGCAGAAGTGAGAGCTGTTTCCAGCACCAGCAGAAAGCACAATCCTTCCCTAGCTGGGACCGAGACAGCATCAGCCAGTTCAAGGAGAAGCGTGTTGGAATATGACCTTGGGTCTATAGGCTGAGCCAGGCCAAGCTAGACTTGTGATAAGGTTAGGAACCTGTAACATTATATTTCTGTGTGTAGCTTAATATCCCCAATCCTTCCTACTGTTTTAGCACTCTGAGTGACAGCCGGCCAGAGTTAGAGTTTGGAAAGGAAGAAGAACATTGGAGTTTGAGGCCAAGGCGAGATGACCCCTTTGACACCCTGGATATGCTCCATGCGGAGGGAGCCCAGGGGTCTCAGCAGCTTGGCCTGCGAGGAATGGCTGAGTCCCAGGTCTGCTTCCCAAGCTGGCCTGCAGGGAAATGACTGTGTCACCTCCTTGTCTGTCTGGGCCTATGTGGACATCCCAGGGACCAATGTGTGCCTTGGGTGTGACGGCCAGCGTCTCTGAGCAGGGGGCCCAGCAGACCTGCCACATCTCCCTTCACGGCAGGATCCCGACTTGGTTGCTGTGAGTTCGAGGCACGGGGAATGGGCACAGCCCATGCAGGGAGCTGCTGTGGGGTCAGGCGAGTGCTGGAACCTTAGCAAAATGAGCTGGACCTGAAGTTCTGATCAGGGCAGCAGGATCGACCCCGAGTCAGACCTGCAGAAGATGCCCCATGCCCCAAGGGCATTAGGAGAAGACCGTGGCAGGTGAGGAGAGGCAAACCCAGGGCACCCATAGGGCATGTGGCTTATGGTGAGAAAATTAATTCTAGTCCTAGATGGAACTGAGTTTCCCACATCCTCTAGGCCCAGGCAGGCTGATCTCAGTGATGCATGGTGCTGAGCCTTCAGGCACCAAGCTGAGAGTTTAGAGCAGAGATGTGCTTGGGGGAAGGAATGACACTTCTGGTCTGCATGGCGCCAGCAAAGCCCCAGCTGGACAGTGCTGCCCATGGGCTGGTCAGCTCCCCTCCCTTCCAAGGCAGTCCTCCAGCCCTGCCACCAGCCTCCTCCCCACATGCATGCAGCCGGTCCCTAAACCACTGGGCGAGGTAGGGGGGACCAGGAGCTTCCATTGTAGGTACAGGCAAAAGAGTCCCCTGCACCCAGCTAGGGAGATGGATCTGCCCTCTCCACGTTCAGAAGCAGCCGTGGTGCCATAGAACCAGCAATGGACTTGGGTTTTGACAAAGGAGTCTGGATCCAGCTTCTGCTTTGCCCTGCTCTGACCCTAGGCACAGACCTTGGCCTCCGGGAGCTTCAGCTCCCTCACCCACAAACAGGGTCCTGGAAGGCCTGCATCGTGGAAGCTCTAGGACCCACCAGAATTGGATGCGCATCACATGGAACTGGGGAGGTGGAAATGGGTCAGGGAGAAAGAACAATGTCTGCCAGCCTCTGCCTCCGTGACAAGGTCTTTAATGTTGCAAATGCAGTCATGACCTGAGCTCCTCTCACCCAGGATCCTT
The DNA here is from genome assembly GCF_040939455.1 of Microcebus murinus. Taxonomy (NCBI): domain Eukaryota; kingdom Metazoa; phylum Chordata; class Mammalia; order Primates; family Cheirogaleidae; genus Microcebus; species Microcebus murinus. Next base: position 30,661,299 of record NC_134105.1, on the reverse strand, counting down.
GAGATCCATCCACTCTCCTGTGGGTTCTGTACACCTAACTCCATGCCTGGAAACATCACCCTTCCCCCTCTTTGCCATTTCTCAGTCTTCATGCTAGACCCCGACCCCATGAATCCATGTCCCCCTGGAAATCTGGCCGTGGTAAGGAAGCAGAGTCTAGGATGAGCTGGCTTAGAAGTGTGCTTAAGGTTCCTACCTGGAACTTCCTCCTCTCTGGGATCAGGTGTGGCCTCTTGGCTGGAGAGCTGTCATAGCCTGAGCAGACACACAGCTTGGCTTGCTGAGCCTCGGTGGCCGTGGGGACCTGGCCTCAGGTGGGTAGGGCAGTAGTCACAGTCACCGTAACCAGGAGGCGTGGTCCGTTTGGGCCCCATGGGGATGGGGTTTCTCTGGAGGTTGCTTGGATAGGTGGGGGATGGGTGGGAGACAGAGTCCTGCTCAGACTGTTCAGTGCCTGCGGCTGTGCGCTTGTGGTTCCAGGGAAGAGGTGAGTGGGAGGAGAGAAGCGGAAGTCGGAGGCCACCCCTGGGAAGAGGAAATGGACAAGCCTGCTTCTCTAGGCCCAGGCCCGCAGGAATTCCAAGACCTGGCCTGGAGCAGCTTGGCTAATTACAGCTTCTGCTGATTGCTGGGGAGGGGGCTCCTAAGGGAGTGCCAGCCTGGGCCAGGGCCGGCTGAGGAGGGCGAGGTTGAGGAGGGAGTGGGCAGGCCCCGTGGGCCTGGTGGCCAGCTGCCTAATGCATTGTCGCAATCAAGCTCCCGACGGAGGGGCCAGCCAGCTCAGCCTCTCCCTGGAGCGGGGCATCCAGGTCCCAGCGGCCCAGGAGTGCAGCAGACACAGACGCCTGCCAGGAACCGGCTGTGGGGATCACCGAGAGTAAACAGCAGAGGAGAATCGCCTTGCAAACCACGCTCAGGGAAATCTCCCCACAGTCACGTCGCAAAATGGAACCAAAATGTTTGTTCAGAGCAGCAGTTTTCAGAATGGCTCTTTGGAAGGTGATGCAAAGTGTCCAACTTCTCAGACAGCCCAGCACAGGGGCACGCCCTGCCCCCACCCCAACAAAGCCAACAGCCCATTAGGTGCGGCCTCAGGGTCAAGTTCAGCCTTTTCATAGTCCTGGCCCACCCTTTCCACACTGTCCAGGGGAGACTGCAAGCAGCACAGGCCTGTCTGGAAACCATTAGCAGGCTCCTCGCCTTGGCAACACAATTCCACTTGCTGGCACTGCCATCCCTGTGGGCTACCTGGCTGCCGGCGTGCAGGGAGGAGCCTCTTCAGCCAGTCTCGTGTCGTTGGAGATGTGACAGTCAGGACCAATGCTAGGTGTTAACCGGATATTGGACTTTGCCTGGGAGGTCTCACATTCCTCTCTTCTTTTATTCACGGCCAACACTGTTAGAAACAAGACTAGACAATAGAACTGTCTTTCTAGAAAGGACTTCTGGATTTAACAGGCTCAGGTAACATTTATTAAAGTTCCCCTAGCCAGGAACCATTCTCAGCTCTTTCATTTGTGTTGTCTCATCATTCCTCTTGGCAGCCTTTGAAATAGGCATCGTTCCCCCATTTCACAGAGGAGGAAAGATAAGCCCAGAGAAGTTAAGAAACCAGCTCAACATCACACAGCTGGTGCATGGCAGAGCCAGGATTAGAGCTCAGGCCTTTAACTTCCTATTCTAGTGTCCTCTGTCTGCTGTCACATTATTGTATTTCTCTATTACCATATAGGCTTGTCATGAGGACTACACAGGATGACACGTGTAAGCCATGTTAGAGTAGTCACAGCTCTCAGTGCATGCTCATTTTCACGACTACCATCCTTTCAGAGGTTGTTTAAGAAGAGAGAGAGTAGGGGTGGGAGGAGAGAGATTGAGTTTTGTCTCATTGTCTCATATTACTGGGATGAATAGGTGGGTGGAGCTCAGGCATGGCTAAATCCAGGAACTGATACAGTATCAGGTCATCAGATTCTTATTTTCCCTATACTTCTTCCTTTTACCTTTTTCTGCATTGACTTCAGTCTCGTCTTCTGCCTTTGGGCTTTCTCCCCCACACAGTGACACAGTGACCATAGTGGGTGGAGAAGGCCGTGGGCCCCTGTGGGCTCCTGGCCTTCACCATGCGCTGGTGACCCCAGGTAGCAAGGCAGCCCTTCCTCCCAGTGGTTTCAGTGTGAAGACTCCCAGGCAGGTGCTGTGATTGGCCCAGCAAAGGTCACAAGACTATTCCTAAACCAATGGGCTACAGTGTTTGGCCAGGCAGGTGGCCGGCTCCCTGCCCTGGCCAGGGTGGGGGGAAGGGAAGCCCTGCCAGAACTGAGACTGGAGTTGGAAGGACAGTGTCCTGAGGAATTCCTGCCAGAAGAAAGGGAAGAGAGGATATCGGACAGAAAAAAAAAACAAAACAAAACAAAAAAAAACACTGTTGTCCACTACCCTGGGATCAGATGAAAGAGCTGAGTCAACGATGATGGGATATGAAATGTCAGCCATTCTGTACCGGTTCATCTCTTCCATGTTACAGAGAAGGAAACTGAGGCTGGGAAGCATGGTGTGACCCTGTCATGCTCTCGCAATGCATCTGTGAGACACCCGGGGCCGGCGAGTGAGTCCCCTGTTCTCCCCCAACCCTGCGTGGGGAGGAAACTCCGCCAGCGCCGCCGGCCCCACCCAGGCTCTCGGAGCTGGCGGTGGCAGGGAGGTGGTGTGGCTTAGCTGCTGCCCGCCCTGCTGCAGTTCTCAGCTGTCCCCAGCCCGCAAGACCCTGTGTCACTTCAGCTCTGTGACATTAGCTGCGTCTGAGCGGGCCGTGTGGACCCCCATGGCCTGGCTCTGCTCCTGCAGGGTCCCCGCCGCCCCTGCGCTCCAGCCCGACTCATGCTCTACTCCAGGCGGGACTGAGCGTGCGCGGGAGAGTCCCCGTCCTCCCAGGGCGCGGCGGGCGCAGAGCGGGAAAGCGCCTCAGTACTTACCCTGCAGCATGATCACTTCTCTGATCCCAGAGCTTGGCCTTGAGGAAAACGTCCACGTGTGGGGTTTTCACAGCAGCCGCTGTGGCCGTTTTGGGGATTCCACGTGAGGAAAGCACTCACGGCACCTCATGACAGGGGGAGCCAGTCATCAGACAAGAAGTTGCACAAATCGAGAGAAGTTGAAAATGTTGATACTGATGGGCTCTGCAGAGGAAGCACGTGGTGCTGGGGAATGTGTCCAAGGCACCTGGTTCAGTGGGGGGGGGGGGGCAGGCGGGCTTCCCTGAGGAGGTAGCATGCGCGGGGAAACGGAAGGGTTGCAGAGCAGCCGACTGTGTGAGGAAGGGGTGGACAGGCAGGGCATTCCAGCCAGAGGGCAGCATGTGCAAAGGCCCTGAGGCCAAGGGGACTGAAATAAGACCCTGTGCCTCAGGTGGAGTGAGAGGGAGATGAGGCGGGACGGGCAGGTAGGGCCCCTGAAGCTGGCCTTGGAGACTGTGTGAAAGAAGATTTAAGCAGAACAGGCCTGGGGCCCACCAGGATATGGGTTAAATCCTGGAGTAGATGGCGCTTGGGATACTGTGGGCGGACAGAGACACCCGGGGGAGGACGGGTTCTGTAAATGGGAAGCCAGCAGACGGCCTCCGAGGAGCCTTCTAGAGAACTTGTGCCGGCACTGTAAGAATGCCACGAGGTGCGGGGGGCCTGTGTTGGGGAGGGGTCCTTGTTCTGTTCCGGCGAGTGTGGGCTACAGATGGGCTGCTCTCGTTACCAGCCGCTAGAGCTGCTCCCCTGCTGCGCGCGTGGAGAATCCCCAAGGCCACTGTACGGGCAGCGTGTTCCCGGCGTAACTGGCCAGGGGCACGGCAGCCCTCGGAGGTCTGGAGTAGAAGGGCAGCCGGTCTGATCTCCGTGTGGGGATTCCGTCCTGGTGGCCCGGTGGCAGTCGGTCATCCTGGGACAGGACTAGACATAGGGATACCTGTCCTTATCAGAAACACATCAACAGTCAGATCTGCTGCAGATTGGGGGGAGGTCCGGGTTCAGGACAGGGAGGAAGTTCCAGAGTTGGGAGTCTCCCGCCTTCTCTGTCCCCATTCCTGCGCCCTTTCTCCTTTTTTCCTGCGTTCCTGCCCTGAGAATCCCATGTCCTTGAAACATCCCAGGCTCACATCAGCACCCCCAGCGCTCCTGACAGGCTGTGAGGCGCGGATTCCCGCGAACAGGATGAAGCGTTGCCAGAACAAATACATCAGTGTCGGGGCCTTCCCTTGTGTCCGCAGAACAGTGGCGCAAGTGAGGAACAGAGGAAGAGAAGGGAGGATGCAACGGTTCCTAGAGGCCTCCCTCTTCATGCACTGATTTGTTCAATGATCATTTAAGAAACTTCAGGCACTGGACAGGACGCCGGGAACCTGGCGGTGCCCGAGACAGACGCGGTGCCAGCTTTCCTGGCACGAGGCCGCACGCACGCCTGGGCAACACTTAACTCTCCCGACAAACCTGCTTCGGCTACCCCGGCCCTCTCCGGGGAGGGTTGGCCCCAGCCAGCCGGGCTTAGGAAAACACACCTGCCCCAGTGTCGGAGGGGCTCAGCTTGGCGGTGCAGCCGTGTGCCCAAGCTCTCTGCGCCTGGTCCCCTCTCTGCAGAAGGGAGACAGACAGCTCCTCCACCTTCTGCACAGGCCGGGGCAGGGTGCAGGGAGGTCCCACACGCCTTGACGTGAGGCTTTTAACAGACTGGCTTTTGGTTCTCATCCTCTCCCTGCCCCACCAGGACTTGGCCAAGAAATTTCTGATTTCTTTGGTTTTTCCCAAACTGAGCATTATGTGCCTTTTCCCCCAGCTCAACACCATGTGCAATTTAGACTCACAACCAAACCTGATTTATCTATATTTAAGGACTCCTTCAAAACACCCAGCCAGACAATCCTTCAACTTTGAGAAGCTAATATAGTTTTGTTTTGTTTTTTTTTTTAAATACTTGGTGTTAAAGATACTGGACTCAGGCTCAATGCTTTGGTTTGCTTTGAGTGAGGAGGAGTAGGGAGGGGCTCTGGGGCCTGCGCGGGAAACCCAGCCTGCACCAAGCAGAGCATCCAGCCCTCCCAGCCTCAGCTTTCCTGCCTGTGAAATGGGGGTAATAACTCTTTCCTCCCATGGCTGCTGGGAGAATTGAGTAAGGGACAGAAGCAATAATGAATAAAAATGCTGGCCCTGGGAAGTGTCCACCTCCCCCCAGCTCTTCAACATCTTCCCTGTAAAGTGCTCAGAGGTCCTCTTGGGAAACTTGCATTCTCCCATTGCCCCTGCACCTGAGACCACCCATCTGGCCTCTGGGAGACCCAGCGGCTCCTGCCCCAGCTGTTTGGCTCTGACTGTTCTGTGGTCAGAGCATCTAGCCTGCTGTTCTGGGAAGTCTCTTTCTCAGGCTGGGCCCCTGGGGAGGGAGCTGAACCCCATTTGGTGGGGGAAGAAGACAAGGCCAGGGGAGGGGGCTGGCAGACGTTGGATGAATGCTGTGTTGTTATTTTTCAAATAATTCCATGTCTGTAAAGCTAAAAATGTGGTCTGGCCTTACATATTTTATATGTGTGTGTGTTCCCGGTACATTTCCTTCTAATTTTTAAAACCATACGTAACGTCAGGGACATTTAATCCATATGGTTCTGATTCCTTAACACTTAAATCATCCAAATGTTGTTTTGTAGGATCTATTTGCAAATCTCTTTACATAAGCCTTTAACTCACTCTTTCTCAAGGGACTCAAGGCAGGATCCCTGGGTGCATCCTCCTCCTCTTCCGCTCTCTGCACTTCCCACCTGGGCTGGCCAGATGTCTCGGTCACCCCTGTCCTGGGCATGGCTGCTTAGTCCCTGCCCTTGGGGCCTGAGGGAGCCTGGTTGGAGAGAAAGACGAGACAGACAGAGGGGTCTACACTGCAGCCCCACCAGAGTTAACCTCAAACCCTTTTATTCACCTATAAAATGGGATAATAATAAACACCCTAAAGAGTTGCTGGGGGCATTAAACAAAGTGATGTGTAGAAAGCCCTTAGCCCCGAGAACAGGGCTTGGCTCCCACACGTGGAACCTTCCATGTGCCATAGGGGAGTGCAGAGGCAGGGAGGCACACTGGGACTTCAGGTCACAGTCTTGAGGAATCTGGGGTAGCAGCACCAGGTGGCAAGCTGAGCCCAGAGAATCAAAAGGGGAAATTGCCCATGGGAATGGGGGACTGAGGCCAGGACTGAGCAGTGGTCACAGTGGCTGGGCCGGTGGGAGGTGAGGGGCCTGGTGCCAGGAGACACATGGGCAGAGCAAGGGCAGGAGTCTAGGGTGGCAGTGGGCACCCCAGGGTGCCCTGCACTTGGGGCCTGCCCTGCATGGGCCAGGTAGATGGCGGAGGGCCCTAAAGGATCCAACAGACCATGGGTGAAGGAGACCAGGAAGGTGGCCCTCCCAGATGACAGGGACATGAATTTTCCTTCTAGATGCCACCCACCCCCGTCTATCAGGGCATACGCCCAAAGGGCCCCCACAGGCTCTCCCACCTGCAGACACAGCCGACTCCTGAGACAGAGTTGTGGCCCAACCACACGCAGTCCCCGCCCCATCCCCCAACAGTCTCCCCGCTTTCTTATCCTCCTTCCCCCTCTCCAGGGCATTCCCAAACATTCACCATTCTTAAGCGGTTTGCCTGCCTTGATGGCTTTTCCACTGATAAACACCTACCCATGCTTCAAAATCCAACTCACAAGTCATCGCCTCTGACGGGTCTTTCTGGGAAGGTTTGCAAACGCCTGGCCCTCCCTTTGTGATTCCCAAGTCTCCCAGTGGGCCGTCCTTATCAGGGACTTGCCCTTTGGGACCTGTGCTGGGAGCCAGGGGTGTGGGCATGGAAGGAAGTCACCCTGTCCTGCCGGCTTTCAAAGGCAGAGTGGGATCAGAGACGGCACCTTCGGGACTCCGTGGCAGAGGGTGCGAGACGGGGGATGCGTCCCGAGGACAGGGGTGGCCAGTGTGGCACTGCCCCGGGGGCTTCCCCAGGCTGGGCGCCTGCGGGCTCGCTCTGAGCTGGACACCAGCGTCGGGACCACGGAACAGGATTCGTTCCCCTGGCAGTTCCAGAAGGAGCAAATCCCAGACAGAACTGCATCTCCGGGACAGCAGAGCAGATGCTCAGTCTAAAATTAGGCTGCTAACTGCGACTTTATCTGTGCTTCGGGAGCAGATCTGCTTCTTACATCTGCCAGCGTGTAGTGGAAGAAAAGTGGGCCCTGCCGCCCCGTCGAGGCTGAGTGGCAATGGTGACGGCCAGCTGGCGCCCGTGCTCCACGGCCTACCTGTAGTGCTCTCCTGGTCTCGGTCACTCCTGACGCATCTCGCAGGGAGGCTCAGGGGGTGCAGGGGGGGCTGCCTCCCACCCTCAGGAGCTGCCTCAGCTTGGGGCTGTCTGGATGAAGCAGAGTGGACAGTGATCAGGGGACATTTCTTCCTACCTCTTCTTTGCGGCTCTCACCTCCACGCAGGCAGCCTCTGACTCTCCCCGAGTGCCCAAGCTGGGCCCTGCTCTCTGGGAAGAGTGGGATCCCTAGGAGGTCTGCTGTGGGGGCCTTCATTTATTTCTCCTAAAGCCACAGTTCTCACAGTGGCCTACAGACCACATGTAATATGCCTGACACATTCTACCTCAGGGCCTTTGCACTGGCTGCCCCTTTTACCTACGAAGGCCTTACCCTGATAACCATAACTTAATTCTTCACCTGCTTCAAGTCATTGCTCAAATGTCACCTTCTCAATGAGGTTTACTGTAACCACCTGATTTAAATCTGTGACCCACCTGCCATCCCTGCATTCCTGATTCCCTGACTCGGTTCTACTTTGTTTCTATAGTACATACCTCCTGCCAACAGGTTACATAATTCACCCATTTATTCTGTCTGCTGTTTATTGTCTGTCTCTTTCCTCTGGAATGTAAGCTCCATGGGGGCAAAGATTTTGTCCATTTTGTTCACTGATCTACTCCAAGTTCCTAGAACAGGGCCTGCCCCTTAGCAGCTGAACATGTGTTACAAAATGTACGAATTCAGGGGAGACAGGGCGCCCGGGCCCAGGGCAGCATCCTGCCTTTGCTAAACACTGATAGTAGCCTCTCTGCAGGATGCCCATGCCCTGGAGACAGGGTCCCTCTGCTGGGACTGCCCCTGGGCCCTCTCTGGGCCTCTGTTTGCTTATCTGGTAACCGGGCTGATGGTACCTGTCCTGCACCAAAGCTTGGGATGACATGAGAGTGAGGGTGTGACTGTGCCCAAAACCATAAAGAGCTAGCCAAATAAGCAGTACACATTTGTTCAGTAGCATTACTGATCACCTACTGGGTGCTAGGCCCCGCAGTGAGAGCTAGGGGTCCGCAGAGGAGTGACAGTTTGTGCCTATCTGCAAAGAGGCACTCCTGGGGATTGGGGCCAGAAGCAGATGTGAAGGAGTAGGAAGTGCCTACTCATTTCAGGGAGTTGGAGAAGTGGGACCCCAAAAAAGGAATATGCAGCCCTCCTGGCAGCTAGGAGAATGCACACCTTAGCCATCTGGGTTAGGAGGGGTCTCTAGAGAAACAGAACCAATAGGCTAGAGATAGAGATAGAGATATATAGATAGGTGTAGCTGCAGATAAGGAGATTTATGGTAAGGGATTGCTCCTGTGCGTATGGAGGCTGACAGTCCCAGCATCTGCAGGCAGGAGTGCCTGTGGAGTCATTCTGGTTTAAGCCTGAACGCCTGGGAACTGGGAGAGCCACTGGTGTACATTGCAGACTGAAAGCTGGCGGGCTTGAGAGCAAAGAAGAGCTGATGTTTCACTCTGAGCTCAAAGATTAGAAAAGACCAGTATCCCAGCTCCAGCAGACAGGCAGGAGGACTTCCTTCTGACACAGCTCTTTTTGTTCTATTCAGGTCTTCAGTGGACTGGATGAGGCCCACCCACCCTAGGGGGGTAATCTGCTTTACTCAGCCCACTGAGTCATATATTCATCTAATCCAGAAGCACACTCACAGACATACCCAGAATGATGTGTGGCCAACTGGCTAGGCACCCTGTGGCCCCATCAGGATGGCACATGAAATTAACCATCACACCCTCCTCCCCACCCCTGAACTGCTATTGATGCTTCACCTCCAAACCCAGACCCAGCCACCAAATCCACATGCCTGCCTTCCCCTCCCCAGCTCTCCCTGCGACCCTGCCCAGCCCGCCACCCTTGGGGACACCGCCTCTGCCCTCAGGTTCCTCTGACTCAGCCGTTTCTAAATGGAACCCAGCCAGGTGCCCAGGGGACCCGGTCCCAGGTGCTGGGACTCTTATCCTCCCAGTTAGAGTTCAGGGTGGGTGTGAGGGTGAGCTGTGGGAAGTCAGAGGGTGGCCCAGGGAAGACAGCGCTCAGAGGGCCTTTTTTCAGACAGGAAGGCAGGTAGCTGACCAGGTTAAGAGCCTGGACTTCCTGAAGAATCCATGGAGGCTTCATTTTCAGTTCCAGGCAGGGTGGCAGGTACTGCTGTGTGCCATTCCAGCTGTGAGAAGCACAAGAAGAAAGCCATCCAGTGCCGATTTATTGAGCACCTATTATCCTAGGGGGAAAGCATAGACCCTGAGAGCTCTCCCAGCCTGGTGGGGACATCAGACACAGATATGTTACTATAATGTGATACATGTTTTGATGTCGTATGCAAAGCAAGTTCCAGGAACATTTTAATTCTGCTGAGGATTGGAGTTGATCAGGAAAAATAAGAAAAACAGGACATTTGAAAGAGATCTTATAGGATGAGTTCACTAAATAGGCAAGGAAGGTTAATAGGGAAGCTGAAGGGAAGAGTGGATGAGGAGATAGGAGGGAAAGGAAGGGCATTCCCAGTAGAGGGAACAGCATGGGCAAAAGCATGGAGGATAAAATTCACATTGTGTCCAAGGACTAGTGAGCTGTCCTGCCCAGGCCAGGCCCTTCCCTGTGCATGACTGTAAGTGGGAAGGCTCAAGGCTGAAGGACGGAGGACTGGAGTCCCTACCTTCTGCCTTGAGAGGTCAGAAGGGCTGCAGTGGGGTGGAGTGGGGCAGCGCTGGGACGAGACCACTTCCACATTCCTTTGCTGCTATTGGACAGAGGCTCCTGAAAGTAGCCTTCGAGACAGGCCCTGCCCCTCCTGAATTCATCTGCCCTTCCCGTGCCTTCAGTGTCATCCGCTGCTTTTATCCACTGTTGTCATAGTTATTTTCCATAGTGTGCAAGGCCTCTCTGGAACCAGACTTGCAGCTGCCTGATCCTTCGTGCCTTCTTTGTCTTGTCCTGGGATTCCTTCCTGCTCACCACTGCCCTACCTGGCCCTTGGCCCTGGACTGGCTCCATGGGTGGTATCAATCACTATTGGGAGCAGAGAAGAACATAAGTCCATCCCAGAATCTCCCTCTACCTCTGCTGCTGCCAGAACTCTTTCTGGTCAGCTCTGTTGCTGTTACCTTGTGTGTGCATTTTCAGGTCTGATTTAATGGTCATTCCCCCTCCCTCCCACTTTATGAGCTATCGGCAAGGACTAAGTCTTATTCATCATTGTGGCTCCCAAACAGCTTGAGGTGGGGATAGGGGTGGGGTTCCTGCATCGAGCATCTATTACATGCTGGCTTATGTCCTTGATATGTGAAATGACTTTCTCCTTTAATTTCATGGGCTCTTATTTAACCCTCATCATCTTTCCCTGAGATGTGTTATCCTCCCCATTTTATAGCAGTGAAAACTGAGCCACAGGGGAGTTAAGCAGCTAGTAAGCGCCAGGGCCAGGGCCTGCACCCAGGTCTACCTCACTCCCAGCTGTAGAAGCTGATGCTATACTTCTGTGCCTTCCTTGGTGAGCACGAAGCCAAGGGCAGAGTCAGTGTTTGTTGTTATGGATGGTTCTGCAAATCCCTTGGCTTGGGGAAAACCTGTTCTCACAGCTGCCAGGAGAGTGTGGCTTGACTAATCTTGTGATTTCCTGGAGCCCAAGGCCCCGCCTTCCCCACCTGTGGCCCTCTGGGTCCTGTGGGAGTCCCCAGAATGCTCGTGAAAAGCCAGAAGGAGGCAGTCCCAAGGCTTAGGCCTAAGTCTCAGTCCAAAGTATAGGAAAAGAGAATGCTTTTGTCATTTGGGGAAAACTCGTCAGGAGCTTGAGACTGCCTGGCCTCTTATGGTTGTCATTTATGGACAGGACGGTCAGAGGGACAGAAATGTGTTGTTCAACATGCTCTGAATATTTGTGACATTCCTGGAGCTAAGATGTCATGCCTGGAGACGAGGAATCTACAGGGGCAACAGACACATGGAGATGTGACTACATAGAGTGGGGTACAAGCCGGGACAGTCTGTACCAAGTGCTGGAGGCTCACAGAGAAGGAAGCAGCCAGTGCCACCTGGGGTCCAGGGAGACCTTCACAAGGGGAGTAGCCTTTGAGCTGGCCTGAAAATCTGAGTGGCAGCCGGCCAAGCAGAGATGGGCAAGAGGAACAGTGCAGAGAAGAGCATGTGTAAAATGCACTTGGCAGGCTCAGAAGCAGTGAGAGATCCTGTGTGGTGGGAAGCCAGGGTGGATGGGAGGGAGGCTTGAGCAGGTAAACCGAGGCTCTGTTATTGAAGGCACTAATAGGTAGAGCAGTTTAGCTGGCCAGGAACCCACCTGAATTTGTCTTAGCAAGTTCCACCTGTGTGGAGAATGCATTGAAGAGGCAGGCTGGGCACAGCAGCAGGGAGAAGGCTGCTGTAACTTCTTGACGATGGTGGCCTGGCCTGCACAGCAGGTTTGGAGAAGGGATTCTGGCTTCCAGCTGGAGATGATGGGTCCCCCATTAATGAAGATGAGCAGTATGGGATGGGGAGGATTCTAGGTCACAGTATGGGAACAAAGTCATAATTGCCACTGTTTATGGAGCACCCAGTAGGTATGGGTACTCTGTTAAGGGCTCTGTTGCAGTATCTTGTTAAAACTTCATAGCAGCCCTACAAGATGAGGAAGTCAAGATTTGTGACATCTAGTAACATGCCCAAGGTGATACTGTTAGTGAGTGTGGGGCTAGGGTCTGGACTCAGCTCCGTGGGGCTCCAAGCCCCAGGCTGTTACCCACAGCATCAGCTTAAGGGCTGAGGTAAGAAGCTGGAAACAGTTCTCAGGCTGGACAGAGAAGATAGGACTGAGTCTGGAGCGTCAGACCCCAGGAGGTGACAGCCATGAACTACAAGAATCTCCAGGTGTCTGTCCCAGGAGAGAAGCTTCATGTGTGCCACAGATCTATGGAGATAGCACCCATCACAAACACACACACACACACACACACACACACACACACACACACACACACACGAGATAAACAATACAAAGCACCTGAGGCCAGGAAGTCATGGCCATGGGGATGGGAAGTGGAGATAGGGATGGTTGGTAAGAAAGTCTAAAACCTAAATATATATAACCCAGAGGGTCCACTGAGCCAGTCACCCAGCTCTACCCCGAAAACACTCCCAAGAACACTGGCAGTCCCTGGTTCCTTAGGAATGATAGTGTAGCGTGTTCCAAAAGTGTATCCATAATTTGGTTGTTAGAAGCAGGAAACAAAATTTCACAGAGAGACAGCCTTCTAGATGGTAGATCAGATGTCAGCCCTGCCCTCGGCTCCAATCCCTTTTAGCTTGTGAAGTCTCCATGCGTGATGCTGGCTTTACAGCAGAGCCAAGCGCAGTCCGTGTGTGTGTGTGTGTGTGTGTGTGTGTGTGTGTGTGTGTGTGTGTGTAGCATTTCCATGGAAACAAGTGATCAGCATTTTAGCCTAGGACACCTGAACCACAGTCTTCTTGAATTGTAGCCCTAGAATGAATCTTATCTCCCCATCTTGTGTGCCCCAACCCTGCCCCTCCCCCAGCTTGTCAGACAGCGGTGTAGCATTTAGCCAGTTACATTGGGCTATCTGTTTACCTGTCAGTCTCCATCCTTGCATGGACCTCCTAGAATTCAGGCTTGTGTGTTGCATGTTCCCAGCACAGGGAAAGTGCCTGATTCATGTTTGAGGAATGAAGGAATGTGGGAAGGCCCCCAGGGCCAAGTGCTGGGACTTTCTCAAGACCTGGCCCGGTTACATGCAGGGGATGGGGCTGATAGGAAGGAACTGGCACCTGGCACCACCTGCCTTCCAGATACAGGGTGGGAAAGGTGCCCTGGGCCCCAGGGCTGGGGTGGTGGCTCACAGAGCAAAGATAGGTTCTCTGGCTGCTGGCCTCAAGCAGGGCTGCTGGCCCCCACTCTATGTCCCAGAGCCCTGAAGACCTTTGGGCCTTCAATGAGAATTGGCACAAGGATTGGGGTAGGGACTAAGTCTTGAGGTGGGGTAGGTGGCTTTGGTTATGTGAGCACTCCCTGGCTGACATTCCTGGCTTGGAGGATGGCCACAGTTGAAGGGGCCTGCGTGGCTTGGAGAGCTTAGGGGAATCAAGTGTGATTTGTGTGGTACAGTGACAATGCTCGATAAATGGTGCTTTCCTTCATCCCTTCCCCTCCACCTTGCAATGGCCAGTTCAGGACTCTGTGGGTTTAGGGGTTGGCATGGGATGTCCCAGGCTGCCTGGGGCCTGCAGAGGAGTTTGCCAAGATGAAGGAGGAGGGAGACAAATCCCAAACCACCCAGCCTCCTGAGCTCCAGTCCAATCTGGCTGAGAACCCCGCCTTCCATTCCACCCCCAAGCCAGGGACAGTAGAACCTCAGCCACAGTTCTGGGCTGGATAAATTATGGCCTTTCTCTGGGATTTGCCCCTCAAGATCATTTGTTCACTTAATAAACATTTGCAAACTTATCAGTCCTGGGAAGAGAGAAGAATCAAGGTGGAAAGTTCCCGGCAGTTCCCAAGCTGGAAGGAGGAGAGATCTCCCACGACCGACTGCACTGTGGGGCAGGGGGCATGTGTGCAGGGGCAGGAACTATTGAGTTGCCTGTGACAGCACAGGAATATGACTAAGTCCACTGGGAGGGTCAGGTGGGGCCAGGCCACCCCTCAGAGGGGAGGGGGACACTCAACCTGGGGTAGGAACAAAGCTGTCATCTGAGCCTTTGTGTGAATGGCAAAAAGCCACCCCTAAGGGCAGATGAATTATAACAAGGCACCCACTGCCTCTGTGTTGGAGCTGCTTCCAGCCAGAACAGTAAGCAGGACAGCTAGAGCAAGGTGGGAGTGGAGTGAAGGGCAGGGATCTGTCCCTGGGGCTCACTGAAGGAAAGTACCTGTATCAAGGGCAGGCTTGATTCAAGGTGTGAAGCACAGCAGGAGGGGTAGAGAGGGAATTTCAGACAAGGGGAAAGCCTGTGCAAAGACCTCAAGGAGTGAAAACTGGTGCAAGGTTGTACATGTGTGCAGGAGGGTGCCTGGGCAAAGGGCACAGTGGGCTGAGCTGCAGGAGATGCAGCTGGTCAGTGGGCCCTTGCATGCAAGATCAGGGAGTGTGGTCCTTCCCTTTGGGGCTTTGTCAGAAGGGGATGACACAATTGGGCTCTGGGAGCTGATGGAAGTTGGGAGAGACAGGGGCAGTGGTCATCCACAGAATAGCTGGGAGGCTTGGCAGCTGGTCAGTAGGTCTGCGATTGTGTACATGAGCATGCAGGCCATGGCCAGCTGCAGTCACACCTGCCTTCATTCCATGCAAGCCCTGGAGCCATGGCTTCCTGCCCCCAGCCCTTGGAATGTAGTGCCCCTAGGAAGTTGGGGTTCCCTCCACTAAACCTGGGGGTCTGGGAGGGGTCTGTTTGCTCTGACCTGGCTTTGGAGGGAGGGTGGTGGCTCTGTTGGAGGCTGTTGTATGAAGACAGAGAAATCCCCAGGGCCACTAGTCCTGCCCCTTGGGCCCAGGTATGTTTGAGGCCATCACTTGGGAGCCAGAGAAAGCCTGGAGTTGCCAAGGATCCTTCCTGGAAGCCCTGGTCATCATAGTGATCAGTTACCCTGTGGCCCATGAACTTTCATAACCCTGAATGAGACAGCCTCCTTAAATTTTGCACCCTAGGCATTTAACTTACCTGGCTCTAGTCCTGGCTTTATCCCTCTTTAACCCCCAGTTCCACGACCTCCTCTTGGGGCTGTTCATGAAGTCAGCCAAACCCAGGGTCAGCCCTAGTTCTACTATGGCAGAGGGTTGACCTCTGATAAATCACCTGGGATGTCTAAGCCTCATGATAGGCATCTGCAAAATATAGATCATGATGAGGTCTCGAAGTCTTAGCCATTCCGCAGACTGCTGGGGGCCTGGATGGGGCTGGCTCAAGTGCACTTGGTTCTGGCCAGAGCAAGGCTCACAGTGACTCAGGTCCAAATCCTGGGATCATGCTGCTTCTGGTAAAGTCAGGCTATTGGGAAGCCCCGGG